>NW_006408569.1:16819514-16824032 GCF_000296735.1 Chrysochloris asiatica | reverse complement strand
TTTCTGATATAAGTAATTCTCAAGTAGAGAACTGAGTGGCTACTAATTTGCTACCTCGGCCAGAGATTAAGTTCCCCTGTGAACTTGGTTGAACCTCAGCATAGTGATCCTGCTTGGTCACCTTAGAGTAGGTGGTGGTCTGGCAACATCTTGCGTGTGGGGTCCCCAGCCGGTCTCCTTCCTCCCTGCCTTCTTCGGATGGAGGCTGTTTATGCTGGACATGTGGCCAGAGATGGGCAAGGATCATGTGGAACCTCGGCAACCTAAGACAGAGCCATTGCCATGCTGCAATGAGTTTCGATGATGGGTAAGACTGAGGAATTCGCACTGACCACCTAAGACAGGCAGCATCCCTTAAATAAATAATAAATAAGGGGGAATCTGATGCAGACCGTGCAGACCAGGCCAGGAGTTCAAAGCCCTGTGGGCCCAAGCGTTGCTGACCGTCCAAACCATAGGCTCTGAGGATCAGACTTTAGCCACCTAGCAGACATAGCAAAATGTCCCTTATCTGATTATTCAGTTATGCTAGTTAGTAATTCCATACATGAGCCCTGGATACCCACAGATAAGTGTAAAAACCTTCCCTAAAAGCCGAGACTGTAAATTCCAAAAAGGCAAAGCTTTTCCAAAAAAAAGAAAAAAAAAAAAGCTAAAGAGGATAGAGAGAAACTCTGTTAACTGATGGTATGTGGAGGGGATTATAATCAATGTAAAGGTATATGAATGTTTGAATGTGAAACTGGTGATGTGCCCTGAAAACTTTCACTCAATCCACAATAATATATATATATATATATATATATATCCAGCAAAATTTAACTTAAAAAAAAAAGAATATAATGTAAGCTCAACAAATGTATATTTCTCTTTGATATTAACAGGAAATTAAGAGCTTGTATGGTGGTGCTTGTGGCCATCAAGAAGCTAGGTTCAAAATCGATGTTGTTGTGCCACAATTCTCAATTTTAGGTTTCTACCTCATGATTCAAATGATTACTCTAGCTGTAGTCATCACATGTATTTTTCCCTACCCTTATTCCTATTGGTTGAAATTTTAATATGATGGAATAATATATCACATGGTATACATCATTGTTATTTCCAGCACTTTTATGTTATTATTATTGTTGTTGTTTTTAGTTGAGCATTTATGTACTACATGGGAAGTTTGAATTCTAATCCCATACTCACATGAGGACAAGACCATGATTACAAATCCTCCAAGGTGACATTTTTCTTGGCCAAAAATGTAGACTTAAACAAATCTCCAAGAAATCTTCCTATGCTAAGGAAAAGAGTTTTCCTATTACATTTTTTACTTACTGCAAGTATAGCATTTTGATAGACCCAATTTTAAATGGAGGCCTCAGTCACAACTACTCTATTTGGCCTGGGTGTTAAAACCCAAGCCCATTAGTTTCCAATATCCAAACTTCAAAGATACCCAAGGAAACCATAGTGTTAGCTTATTTATTGGCACACTCTGGTTTATAGTTTCCTCCTTTTGACTTCATTTATTATAATGGTAGAAATACAGTTTCTCCAAGCAGACTGACTCTAAAGTCTATTATGTTATGCTGGCCTATATTTAATTGCAGCATCTACTTTCATGCACTCCAATTCTAACAAGTAGTTTAATGTTAAAGTGGTAAAATATTATATTAGGCTAAATTATCTTTATTCTCTCTATATTAAGCCAAGGTTATAGTCTGTAGCACTAACTTTCATCAGAATCGTCACAATACCATTTGTCAGAGCAACTAAAGAGGGGTGAAAAGTGGGTACAGCATAATTTTTTGCCTTCTAGCAAACAGGAATTCTATTGAGGATATCACAAGGATAAATAATGGAGGAAGTTAATCATATTTACATTTCAAAATTTGGAAAGAGGACATAGTTAGAATACATATATATTATCTATCATTCATTTGAAAAAAATACCTGTTCTTAAGTCAGAAAAATGATTTCATCTGATACCCATCAATGAATATATTAAACTGACTTCAACTAGTAGCTGAAGAGAAAGTTTTTTGAGAAAAGTTGAAATATCACTAAAATATCCAAACAACATATCAACATATCTATGAGTTTATCAAATCCAATAAATGGAACTGTTTAAAGACAGAAACAATGTGCATGAATAATGAAAATTAATTCAACTTTATTACTTTTCTATACTCTTTTCTTGATGGTCCAACTTTCAGCTGAAAACTTACATTATTATCTGAAAGTGCATTTCAGTAGTTTATTTAGAAAATAGTTACAGGGGGCTTAATGGTAAATTAGGGAGAAGTGAGGTGCAGACATCTACCAACAATGACACAGAATAACAGACAAAGCAAGCTCAGGGGATGGTCCCAGAACTCTCAACTACATATAAGGGAATATTTAGGAAATACAAAGACTTACAGCCAGTGGAATTTGTACCAGAATCAAGAAACTTGGTGTTTTCTGGTCTACAGCTGCCAGCCACTCCTAGAGAGGCCATCATGGGTGTAATGGAGCAGGAGAAGGTTCAGAAGAGCACTTCCACCACAGAGGTCTGACTGATCATGGGAGATAAAGGTGTGGATATTATTATTATTTTTTTAATCTGTTCATTGGTCTCTCCCTGTCTGTGCACCTCCACTCTGGTGACTAGAGGGGGTGCCTGAGTGAGTGGACACCCCCCAACCCTGGAGGGTTCTACTATGCATGTGCACAGATCTGCTCAGCAAAGACCACTGAGCACAGAATCTAAGAAGGGTTAAGACACTGCTTAAAACCAAATGGTCGGAGGCAGGGCTTCATGGTGGATAGGGTAGAAGTGCAGTGAAGATTGCCATCAGCAATATCACAGAATACCAGGTGAAGAGGGGTCAGGGCAGAGCTCCAAAACTCTGAACCACATAGGTAGGAATATTTTAAAAGTTTGAAGACTTATAGCTAGTGGAACTGGTAATAGAAGTAAGAAATCACATACTTTTGAATCTGCCAGGTTCAACAGTCCAGAGACAACAACTTGGACAAGACCAAATGGCAAGATCAAGCAGGGAAGCAGACCCACCATGGAATAACGCCACAGGAACCTTGGAGCAAAGGTGGACAATATACTTTGTCTGATTGGCTTTGTTCTGATTTTCTGTTTGTTTGTTTTTGGTATGTGTTCATTGGCCCCCACTGTTTGCACACCTCCATTCTGGTGACTAGAGGGGATGCCTGAGTGAGTAGAGACCCCCACCCCAACCACTGTGGGGTTCTTTTGTCACAAATGTGCACAGATACTCTCAGCCCAAGAGCCAGCCTTGAACTCTTTGTTTGTTTTTTTGTTTTTTTTAATAGGTAAAAGGCCAGAAAAAAGGGTGTGGAGAGTTTAAAAACAAAACAGGCCGAAAATTAAATTAAATTCTAAGGTATAGCATAACAATCAACAGTAGCATCATGAAATTTTTCAGATGGTCTGGAAGGCAAGAAACTGAAAGTCATTATAGTCATATTTATATTAGGCTACAGATTTTTTTGGCTTTTCTCAACCTCCTCTCCCTTTACTGTAATTATAGACTACAATATCCAATCTAGTTTTTTGTTGTTTTTGGAGGTTTTGTGCTTTTTTATCTTGTTTTTTTTTGCAGTTGCTGTTTTATGCTCCCCATTTTACCTTTGGGGGACTCTTTCTCTCCCTATATTACCCAAGAAGATACAGCAACTGCTACCATATAGTTAAGCTACAATCACACTCTATAAAACACCAAAATCCAGGCAAGAACCAATACCAACTGCCATACACCAGAGAGGCAGACAACACCTGTGAAAGTTACTCTGAGTTAAGCAATAAAAATAATGAAAAGTGAAGCCCATATCTTGATCAAATCTACCCGGAGGCATTTTGTGTCAAGGAGGGGAGTGATTGACTTTGCAGGCTGGGAGTGGAGGTCCCTGGAACCATGAAGGGAGAAGAGCAGAGAGTGGAACCCTACCCAGAGATGCAGCGATCCCCGAGATGGAGGCAGAGGGGGGGGGCGGGGAGTGGGGAGGAGAGCAGGCTTATATGATGTATCCTTTCTTTGATTGGTGATACGTGGAGGGGATTGTAACCATGGCAATGAAACAATATACGATGAGTGTAAAACTAATGTTCTCCCATGTAAACTGTCACATAATTCACAATAAACCTTAAAAATAAACCATAATGGCAGCAATTAATCGATATCTATCAATAATTACAGATTATATGCTATTGACATCATTGGAAAATTCAGCAAAGTGGTAGGATATAAGATAAGGATACAAAATTCAGTTGGATTTCTCTATACCAAAAATGACAGCATTGAAAAGGACATTAGGAAAGCAATACCATTTACAATAGCCACCAGAAGAACAAAGGACCTATGCAAAGAAATTACAAAACACTGCTACAAGAAACCAAAAGAGACCTACAAAAATGGAAGAATGTACCAGGGTCCTGGATAGGAAGACTTAACATTGTGAAAATGTCAATACTGCCCAAAGCAATTTACACATATAATGCAATCCCAA
>NW_006408569.1:16817953-16818950 GCF_000296735.1 Chrysochloris asiatica | reverse complement strand
AAAAATCTTTTGCAATGACACATCAGACAAGGGACTCATTTCTAAAATATATAGGACACTACAACACCTCTACAAGAAAAAGACAAATAACCCAATTAAGAAATGGGCACAGGACATGAACAGACACTTCACCAAGGAGGAGATCCAGGCAGCCAAAAACATATGAAGAAATATTCACGATCACTAGTCACTAGAGAAATGCAAATCAAAACAACAATGAGATACCATCTCACACTAGCAATAACAGCAAAGATCAAAAAAATAGAGGACAATGAATGCTGGCGAGGATGTTTAGAGACTCTAAAGCTCTTGCATTGCTGTTAGATTTGCAAAATGGTCAAACCTCTCTGGAAAGCAGCATGGCGCTTCCACAGATGGTTGGAAATAGAAAATTCTTATGATCCAGCAATTCCTCCATTGGGTATTTACCCATAAGAGATACTAGCCATAACACGAGTAGATATATACACACCAATGTTCATAGCAGCACCATTGACAATAGCAAAAAGATGGAGACAGCCTAAGTGCCCATCAACTGAAGAATGGATAAACAAACTATGGTATATACACACAATGGAATATTATTCTACCTTGAAGAATTACAAGGAAGCTGCAAGCCACCACATAACATGGATGAACCTTGAGGGCATTATGTTGAGTGAAGTTAGTCAGTCATAAAAGGAGAAATACTGCATAGGACCACTACTGTAAAAGACTAAGAAAAAGAACCCATACTAAAAGGGGGGAGGTGATTCTTTGTTGTTTACCGGGATGTGGTGGGGTTAGGGAGGGAGGGAAAGATGGAGCAGAGGGTAGCAAATAGACACAGGATAGTTTGGGTGTTAGGGAGGGGGGCACTACACAAGAAGGAGGAGGGGAATGGAAGAACAAAGGGGATCAAAAAACAATTAGGCAACTTTGCATCAGCTAAGTGGGACAGAGGTTAATAATGATGTATGCACAACCAATGTAATCCACCATATACATATTTTTTTTT
>NW_006408569.1:16814523-16817585 GCF_000296735.1 Chrysochloris asiatica | reverse complement strand
CAAAAAAAATATAAAATAAAAACACTAGAACTCATTGGAAGAGTCAGCAAAGTGGCAGAGTACAAGATCAGCATATAGAAATCGGTTGGAATTCTCTATAAGAATAATAGCAATGTTGAAAAGGAAATTAGGAAAGCAATACCATTTACAATAGCTATCCAAAGGATGAAATATTTAGGAATAACTCTAACCAGACAAACAAAGGCCCTATACAAAGAAAACTACAAAACCCTACTACAAGAAACCAAAAGAGACTTACAAAAATGGAAGAATACACCATGTTCCTGGATACAAAAGAAGACTTAACATTGTGAAAATTTCAAACTTCCCAAAGCAATCCAAACATATAACGCAATCCCAATGCAGATTCCAACGACATTCTTAAAGAGATGGAATTTTTTTTTACAAACTTTATATGAAAAAGAAAGAGACTTAAAATAAGCCAGGCACTGCCTCAGAAGAAGAACAAAGTTGGAAGCCTCTTACTCCCTGATTTCAAAATTTACTACACGGCTGCAGTGGTCAAAATAGTCTGGTACTGGGACAATGAAAGATACATAGATTAATGGAACATAGTCAAGAATCCAGGAATTAACCCATCCACAAACAGGCAACTGATCTTTTACAAAAGGGCCAAAGTATGTTGAATGGGGAGGAGATAGTCTCTTCAACTGATGGTGCTGGAAGAACTGGAAATCGATGTGCAAAAAACTGAAACACGACATATACCTCACACCATATATGAAAAACAACTCAGCATCAACGAAAGACCAAAATGGGACTACCAGGATTATAAAGGTCATCAATGAGAACATGAGGACAATTTTAATGGCTCTAATTCAGGGCATACACAGACTATCAAACATTGTGAAATTGCACAAACAAAAGAAAACAAAATAGATGATTGAGATATATTAAAAATTAGAAACTTGTGTGCATCAGAAAATTTCACTTAAAGAGTAAAAAGGGAGACAACAGAATGGGAATTTTTTTTTTTTTTTTGCCATGATATATCAGACAAGGGTCTAATTTCTAAAATCTATGCAGAACTACAACATTTCTACATGAAAAAGACAAATTACCCAATTAAAAAATGGATACAGGACATGAAAAGATACTTCACCAAGGCAGTCAACAAACATATGAGGAAATGTTCACAATTTTACCCATTGTTGCTGTTGTTTGTTGTTAGATACCATCGAGTCTATACCAACTCATACCAACACTATGTACAACAGAACAAAACAATGCCTGGTCCTGGGCCAACCTCACAATTGTTGACCCGTTTTAGCCCATTGATGCTTCCACTTTGCCAATCCATCTCGTTGGGTGTCTTCCTCTTTTTATCTGACCCTCCAACTTGCCAAACATGATATCCTTCTCCAGTGACTGGTCCCTCCTGACAATAGGTCCGAAATATGAGAGGCGGTGTTTGACTATCCTGGCCTCCAAGGAGCACTCTGGTTGCACTTCTTCCAAAACAGATCCATTGGTTCTTTTGGCAGCTCATGGCACTTTCAATATTCTCCTACAACACCATAACTCAGATGCATCAATTCTTCTACGATCTTCCTTATACACTGTCTAGCTTTCACATGCATATGAGGTTATTGAAAATACCATGGCTTGCGTCAGGTATACCTTAGTCTTTAAGCTGATATCTTTGCTCTTCAACACTTTAAAAAGTTCTTTTGCAACAGGTTTGCCAAACTCAATATGTTGTTTGATTTCTTGACTGCTGCTTCCTTGAGTGTTGCTAGTTGATCCAAAAAGAATGAAGTCTTTGACAACTTCAATCTTTTCTCCATCGATAAGAATGTTGTTTATTGGTCCAGTGGTGAGGATTTTTGCTTTCTTTACATTGAGGTGCAATCCATACCGAAGGCTGTGGTCCTTGATCTTCATCAGTAAAATTTTAAGTCCTCTTCTCTTTCAGCAAACAAGGTTGTAATATCTGCATATCACAGGTTGTTAATGAGTCTTCCTCAAATTTTGATGCCACGTGTTTCCTCATATAAGCTAGCTTCTCAGAATATTTGCTCAGCATACAAATTGAATAAGTATGGCGAAAGAATATAATCCTGTCACACACCTTTCCTAATTTTAAATCATTCAATGTTCCCATGTTGTGTTTGAACAACTGCCTCTTGGTCTATGTACAGGTTCCTCATTAGCACAATTAAGTGTTCTGGAATACTCATACTTAGCAATGCTGTTCACAGCTTTTCATAATCCATATAATATAAGGTCTTTGAATAGTCAATAAAGCACAGGTAAACCTCTTCCTGGTACTCTCTGCTTTCAACCAAGATCCATCTGACGTCAGCAATGATATCCCTCATTCCAAGTCCTCTTCTGAATCTGGCGTGAACATCTGGAAATTCTCTACCACTGTATGGTTGCAGCTCTTTCTGTATTACCTTCAGTAAAACTTTACTTGCATGGGATATCAACGATATTGTCCGATGATTTTCCAAATATCTCGACATAGATGAGTGAGTACCTCCAATGCCCCTCACTTTGTTGAAAGATTTCAATTTGTATTCTGTCAATTCATGGTGCCATGTCCTTGTCCCATAACTTCAACACACCTTGGAGTTCTTCCTTCAGTATCATTGGCTCTTGTTCATATGCTGCTTCTTGAAACAGTTGAACATCAACCATTTCCTTTTGGTTCAGTGACTCTGTGTGTTTTTTCCATCTTCTTTTTATGATTTCTGTGTCATTTAATAATTTGACCAGGGAAGCGTTCAATAATAAACGTTAAGGCTTGATTTTTTTTTTTTTTTCTTCATTTCCCTCAGTTTGAGAAACACTGAGCGTGTTCTTCCCTTTTGGTTTTCTAACTTCAAATCTTTGCACATTTCATTGTAATATTTGACTTTGTATTCTCGAGCTGACATTTGAAATTTTCTGTTCAGCTCTTGTACCTCCTCATTTCTTCCATTTGCTTTAGCATCTCTACTCTGGAGAGCTATTTCAGTGTCTCTTCTGACATCCATTTTGATCTTTTCCTTCTTTCTTGTCTTCTTAATGACTTTTTGCTTTCTTCCTGTATGATG
>NW_006408569.1:16801882-16812618 GCF_000296735.1 Chrysochloris asiatica | reverse complement strand
ATCTGATAGTGTTTCTCTCTTTTTCATAAGGTTTTCAGTGACTAAATATCTGAAAGTAGTTAGTGTCTCCTTCTTCCTAGTCTGTCTTTGTCTGGAAATTCATGTAAAACCTGTCTACTGTGAGTGATCCTTCTGGTATTTAAAATACCTGTGGCATAATTTCCAGAATCATAGCAACTCACAAACCACCACAGTACAACAAACTGATAGATGAGTGGTGATCTTAGCCTTTAGAGAGATGCAAATAAAAACTAAAATGAGATATGATCTCACACCAGGAATAACAACAAAGTTCAAAAAGCAGATATCTGTAAATACTGGTGAGGATGTGGAGACACTAGGACACTCTTACATTGCTGGTGGGAATGCAAAATGGCCCAACCACTCTGGAAAATAGTATGACTCTTCCTCAGAAAATTGGAAATAGAAATACCATATGATTCAGCAATTCCTCTATTTGGTATATATTCACAAGAAATATGAGCCATAACACGAGTAGATACATGTACACTTATGTTTGCAACAGCACTTTTCACAATAGCAAGAAGAAGAAGATCCTAAGTGCTCATCTATGGAATAATGGATAAACAAACTTTGGTACATACACACAATGGAATATCATGCTACCTTGAAGAATAGCAAGGAAGCTGCAAGCCACCACATAATGAATGAACCTTGAGGACATTATGCTTAGTGAAATTACTCAGTTACAAAAGGACAAATATTGCATAAGACCATTATTGTAAAGCTTAAGGAAAGATACCCATACTAAAAGGATAAAACATATTATTTTGGTTACTGGGGGAGGGAGGGAGGGAGGGAGGAAGGGGACGGTGGAGTACAGAATAAGAGACAGACAAAAAATAGTTTGGGTGTTGGGGAGGACAATATACAAGAAATGGGAGAAGAATGGGAAAACAAATGAGAATACTGAGGCACGTTTGCATGGGTTAAATGGGACAGAGGTAAATAGTGATGTATAGTCATTCTTGGAACAACAAGGCTCTTTGATACAGGGATTGAGACATAGTCTGAATGTGTAAAAGTGGGGAAATAATGTTAAGGTGCTTGACTATCTTATGAATATTGGTTTCCCTATTATTGTAAAATACACACTTGAGTGGGATTGAAAGGAATATCGGTAAACATGATTAACGAAAGTTATAAACCCGTCTTCAGCTTATAATTTGATTTGAATACTCTAAAGGGGTTCTAGAACTTGTCCAGTGAAATAGACTTTCTACAGAGCCTTTGTAGTGTATAGAACCTTATGTCAACTCCTAAATTCCATCCAGAACCTTCTGAGGGGGGCATTCCTCCTTGAAAAGACAAGTAGACCAGCCTGGAGTAGCTAGAAGGACAGAAGATAGTTCTTGAAAGAAAGACCAGCAGAAAAAATAAAAAAACAAACAAACATAAAAATGGCAGTCTGATTGACTACTACCAGAACAAGCAAATTGCTTGCAGGGGAGTCATCAAGGCAAGCAATCAAGTCCCTACAACGCAAACCCCCATTCAAGACTGAAATTCAAAGTGAACGCATGAACAGGCACATAAGCGTGCTGGTGATCATGTTGTTCTACTGGTGAGTGGAAAGGAGCGGGGGTAGCAGCAATGAAGATATGGGCTAAGTTCAATGAAATTCCATATACTTCTGTCAACCTGGAGATGCAAGAGAGAAGAGGAAAGTCCGGTTAGTCTGAAGAGTGGTGAGACCTGGGGACTCCTGAGTCCATGTACAAAGATATAGCCATGGAGGGCTAGATCTGAGAGTGAAGCACCTTACTGATTTGAAGTGAAGGGAGACACACAAAAATGTCCAAATAGTACCAACTCGACCTAACTTTGATGGCTTGATGATCAGAACTCAACTAGAGGAAGACTAAAAAAAAAACAAAAAAAGATAAAGGAAACAAGTGTAAATTACTACAATTTGATTAACTTGACCTATATTTATGGATGTAGTAGCTCAAAATACCAACTGAGATGGAAGAAGTCTTCACATCAAGTATCAATCCTATCCCCTCTGTATACACAGTTGATAGGGATGGGCAACTTAGACATTGGCTGCCTAAAATGAGGAGGCAATAAAGGCATGAAGGTACTGGCTTAAAAGTTTTCAAGAGCGAGTTTAGTTTCAGAGTGTGTGGGGAAAGATAGAATCCCCACTAAATAGTTTCCATGTTATCTAGACAAATCTTCTGAAAGTAGATGATCTGGAGATAAGATTTTTATGATTCAATAGTGAGTAATTGTTACCATGACTAATGGTGACTATCACAACTGTCAAGGTAGAAGTTTTATAACAAAAAGGGGGGAGCAGTTAATCTTACATTCCAGGAATAAAAGACCCTAGGACCATCAAGGGATAAGAGCATGAGTGAAATGTGGGACCCTATCCAGAGAAGAAGTGACAAAAGTGATGGAGGCAGAGATGAGGACACTAAAGGTAGAGCAGCTGAGGACGCTACACTCATGGAAAGAGTACAGCTGTGTGCTGGCTGCCAAGATGCAGGCTTGCAGAATGTACCCTTTGGTTGTTTAAATGATATACATTTCTGAGTGTTTTTGTGTACACCCCCTCCCAAAAAAATCAGAGGGAATAGAAGCAAATACTGTTGAAAGATGAATCACAGAGGAGATTGTAATCATTGCAATGAAATGATGAGTGTAAAACCAACATTCTCCCATGTAAATTATCTCTCAATTCACAATAAAAACTTCAAAAGGAAAAGAAAAAGAAACAACACCATAATGAGTGGAGAAGGGCTTGAAATTGTGAAGGATTTCATTTTATTTAGGTCCATAATCAGCGTCTTTTTTAAATTTTTTTTTTTTGAGGAGGGGAAGAGCAAAACACAGGTAAACATCTTTCTGATATTCTCTACTTTCAGCTAAGATCCATCTAATATCAACAATGATATCTCTTGTTCCACATCCTATTCTGCCATGATTTCTAGCAGTTCCCTGTTGATGTACTGTTTCAACCATTGAAAAGAAATTATCTTCAACCAAAAAAAAAGTTACAAATATTAAGGAATCAGCAAACTGAGGAAGTATTTTAGTGAGAGACCAGCTATATGGGTAGCAATTAGAAGAGACTATATATAAACTCTGAACCACTTGTCTGTAAGTTTGTAACAACTTGTGTGTTGCTATTATGCTGGAAGTTCTGCCACCGGTATTTTAAATTCCAACAGGGTCACCCATGATGGACAGGTTTCAGTAGAGCTTCCATACTGAGACAGACCAGGAAGAAGGAGAGACAGACTACTTCTGAAAGTTTAGCCACTAAAAACTTCACTAAGAGTAGCAGAGCATTGTTAGATAAATCACCAGAAAATAAAACAATATAAATAGCACCAGAATATTGTCAGATATAGTGCTAGAAGATAAGCCCCTAAGGTTGGAAGGCAATCAAAATGTGAGTTCGGTAGAGCTGTCTCCCCAAAATAAGCTGACTATAATGCCCAGAATGGAGTAAAGCTTTCAGGACCTTCATTTGAATCTAGGAAAATTGAAAGCTGTCAAAAGTATAAAGATCAATATCATAGGCATTAGTGAGCTGAAATGGACTAGCACTGGCCATTTTGAATCTGTCATATGATTTACTATGACTGAATGACAAATTGAAGAAGAATGGCATCACATTTATCATCAAGAAGAACATGTGAAGATCTATCTTGAAGCATAATGCTGTCTGTGATCAGACAATACCCATATGCTTACAAAAAAGACCAGTTAACACAGTGTTATTCAAATTTCCACAACAACCACTAAATCCAGAGATGTGAAATCCATGAAACATTCAATCAAGATATATTTATAATTACTAGTGATTAGAATGTTAAAGTCAGAAACAAGAAGGAAGGACAAATAGTTGATACAACCTTAATGATAGAAATTATGCCGGATATTGCAAAATAAAATATTGTAAGATCAATGATTTATTCCTTTTTTAAAAAACACCTTACTTAAACAACATAAAAGATAACTATACACATGTACCTCACCAGATGAAATACACGGAGATCTAATTGACTACTGTGCAACAAAAAAGTGGAAGAACTCAATATCATCAGCCAAAAGAAGGCCAGGGGCAGACTGTGGTACATCAATTGTTTGTATGCAATTCAGGCTGCAGCTGAAGAAATTAAACAAGTCCACAAGTGCCAAAATATGACCATGAACATATCCCTTCTGAATTGGGAGACCATCTCAAGAACAGATTAGATGCATTAGACACTAAAGACCAAGATCAAAAGAGTTGTGGAATGACATAAAGAACACCATATAGGTTTCAAAGAGGATGTCAGAATTGAATCTGAAACTTGTTCTCCAGCTTAGAGATGCTAAAGAAATGGAAGAAATGAAGCAAAAGAGCTGAACAGAAAATGTCAAAGGGCAGGTCGAAAAGACAAAGCCAAGTATTATAATGAAATGTGCAAAGACCTGGAGTTAGAAAACCAAAAGGAAAGACCATGATCAGCATTTCTCTAGCTGAAAGGACTGAAGAAAAATTCAAACCCCAACTTTAAATATTGGAGGATTCTATGGGCAAAATATTGAATGATGCAGAAAGCATCAAAAGAATATGGAAAGCACTAAGTTGATGATTTTGCACAGATCTCAACCCATCCCACTCAACACCATTGACTAAGCCTCCTTCTCAAGGGAAGTTTAGGAGATGTGCATGCAACCCTTTGAGTAGGTAGGACCACACCCCATTCAGCAGGAAGCAGCCTAAAGATGATGACCCTTGCCCCTAAAGATTCAGGATCGCATCTCACTTGGGGGGAAATGTTAGGTTCCAGGAAGGAGGATGTTTGAACATTCCTGTTTTGAAATGGGGCAACAGCCAACCACTTGTCTCCACATCGGCCTTCCAGCTGATAATCCACTTATCTTCTCTTTTTGAAATGGGGCAGCAGCCAACCATCTGTCTCCACTCTAGTCCACCATCCCTCTAAAGCAACGCCCCATCCTTGGCAACGGTCAATCAGAGAATGGCCAGAATAATGCATAAATATCACTATACCATCATTGTTAATGGTCTTCTCTTCCTCCTTTCACCAAGAGAGCAAACCCGTTTGACCCTTTTCAAGTGCACTTTCACTTTGCTATTAAGACTCTGCCTCATCACCAAAAAAAAAAAAAAAAAAAAAGAAGAAGAAGAAGAAGAAACAGTCAGTGTACATTAAAATAATGGTCTGTGTTCAACCATTCCAGGAGGTAGCATACAATCAAGAAAGATCCAATGGTACTGAAGAAAGAAGTCCAAGTTGCAATAAAGGTATTGGCAAAGAACAAGGCTCCTGGAATTGATGGAATACAAATTGAAATCTTTCAACAAATTGATGCAGTTCTGGAGGCACTCACTCTTCTATGTCAAAAATTGATAAGACATTTATCTAAACAGCTGATTGGAAAAGATCTATACTTTTGCCTGTTGTAAAAAAAAAAAGGGGTTACCCAATGGGAAGTGAAAATATATTAATAATGTCATTAATATCACAAGCAAGTAAATTTTGGCTAAAATAACTCAAGAACTGCTGCAACAGTACATAGAAAAGGAACTACCAGAAGTTCAATCTAGATTTAGACAAGTAAGTGGAACAAGGGAAATCATTGCTAATATCAAATGGATCAAGGCTGAAAACAGAGAATACCACAATAATGTTTACCTGTGATTTATTGACATGCAAAGGCTTTCAACTGTGTTGGCCATGGCAAGATATGGACAACATTGTGAAGAATGATATTTTTGAACACTGAATTGTGCCCTTGATGAACCTACACATAGACAGAGTCAGCGCTTCAAATAGAACAAGAGGAATGGTTTAATATCAGAAAAGGTATGTGTCAAGGTAGTATTCTTTCACCATACTTGTTCAATCTGTATTCTGTGCAAATAATCTGAGAAATTGGATTATATGAAGAAGAACATGGCATCAGGATTGGAAGAATACTCATTAACAACCTGCTATATGCAGATGTTACAACCTTGCTTTCTGAAATTGAAGAAGATTTAAAATACCTACTGATGAAGATTAAAGATCACAGCCTTCAGATGAGTTGCACCTCAATGAAAAGAAAACAAAAATCCTTACAAGTAGGTCAATAAATAATAGTATGATAAAAGAATGAAATATTGAAGTTGTTAAAGACTTCATTTTGTTTGGATCCACTGTGAACACTCATAAAGCAGAAGTCAAGAAAACAAATGACATATTACATTAGGCAAATCTGCTACACAAGACCTCTTCAAAGTATTCAAGAGTAAATAAATCAGTTTGAGGATTAAGTTGCTCCTGACACAAGACATGGTATTTTCAGTAGCCTCATATGCATGTGAAAATTGGACAGTGAATGAGGAAAACCACAGAAGAATTGATGCATTTGAGTTATGGCATTGTAGAAGAATATTAACAATACTACAGACTGCCAGAAAAACAAACAAATCTGTGTTGGAAGAAGTACAAGCAGAAAGCTCCTTAGAAGCCAGAATGATAAGACTTCATCTTATATACTTTGGATGTGTAATCAAGAGGAATTGGTCCCTAGAGAAGGACATCATGTTTGATAAAACTGTGGATCAGAGAAAAAGAAGAACCCCAAATGATATGGATTGTCACGGTGGCAGCTGCAATGAGCTTAAGCATGGCAACAATCATGAAGATGGTACAGAACCAGACAGTTCTCCAATCTATTGTGCATAGGGTCACTATGAGTCATAAATGACTCAAAAGCACCTAAGGAAAACATATAAACTCTAAGGAGGCCTGGTAGTATAATGCTTATTGGGCTGCTGACTACAAATCCAGCAGTTTGAATCTGCCAGCTGCTCCGTGGGAGAAAGATAAGGCTTTCTACTCCCATAAAGATTCACTCCCTCAGAAATCCTATACAGCGTTGTGAGTCAGAAACAATTCGATGACAGACTGCTTCCTCCACACCCACCACCACGTATGAACCTTAGTCACATTTTTATAGATCATATGCAATAGGGAAGAAATGAATAAGTAGTGAAACAAGACACAGCTAATGGTTGTAAAGATAATGAAAATGGTAACAATTGCCTTGTTGCAAACATTGAATTTATTATACGAAGCTTTATATGGACTTATAATAAGTATATATTTTTGGAGTAATTAAACATTTTTACACATTGATATTTGAAAGTTTGCTATTTCAGGCTAATATTTTTGTATGTTTTTGACTTTTTAAATTAAACATGTTTTTGCTACTGTTTCATTCATACAGTTTATACTGTATTTTGTATATCCTTATATTTACAAAACTTTACTTTTTGTAAAGGAGTGTTGTGTTCAGCCTTAGAAGTGTAGTCATCTAAAAATAACTCAAGGTAATAGTTTAAAATAGTTGTTTTTTTTGTTTTTTTAGTTCAATAGATATGCTGGTAAGGTAGTTTTAACCATTAAGTTCTAGCAGTTGATGTAGTCTACTTTATTGCCTAAAATGTAATAGTAGCAAATTAATTGAAAGTTAAAATGTTTTCAGTTTTTTAAACATAGGAGAATGTAATGGGTAGTGTATATTTGGGTATTAGTGATACATTTTGTATATGAGCCATTTACATATGAAGTGCTTATTCTGTACTGCAATTTGAAGAATATAAACTATGCTAATATTAATGTGATCATGAAATTGGTTTGTTTTATCATTCCTCAGCTTATAGCTGGTAAACTGTTGTGGTGAAACTGTCAGTTTTGTTATTACTGATGTGTACAAGCAGTTTAATGACACTTTTCTCCTGGCACCAGCAAGTGTGGTCTCAGTGATACATTAACCAAGGAAGCTGTGGGAAAGGAAGGACTTTTGATTCTTTCCCTGGTAATGAATGGTCCAAGCCTGATACCAACACATGCTACAATTTCTAGATAGGCATCAGCTATATTTTTTTTTTCCGTTTTGTGTTTGACATGTTTATTTGATAAGTAGAAGTTTTACATTTGATATAAAGTTGAAAAGAAAAAGAAAAAAAAACTATAATAGTTAAAAAATGCAAGGATGCAGTTACTCTCACAACCAACGTTTTACAGATGGGAAAACTGAAACATAAAAAAGGCAGTGACTTTTCATGTAGTCAATGGATTCATTAATGGTTGAACTCATCAGTCACTTTGTCGTACTGTGATGGCATTCATTGGCTGTGATTATTACGGAAGAAAAGGCATTGGAACTACCGGAAAAAGAACCCAAAGAATAATATTTAGTTACATTCCACTCCTGGTGTGGCACTGTGGGTTAATACGCTAGACTGCAAAGTCAGTTTGAGCTGCAAGGTCGGTGGTTCAAGCTCACCAGTCGCTCCTTGGAAACCCTCTAGAGGGTTGCTATGGGTCAGAACTGACTTGACGGCACTTAACAACAACAACAATGGAGAGTAAGATCAAGGAAAGGAAAGAAGAATTCAGGAAAACACTACAGGAACAAACAAACAAAGCAGCTAAAAGATGAGACAATATAAAACATGCAAATATAAATTTAAAAGATTAATACTATGATTTTCAGAAATTTGGAAATATATTGAAAAGCAAAGGTGTGCTTAAAATATAAATCTATCAATACTAGTATGCTAGAAGAGCAATCAGAAAAAAAGAGGGAAAAAATCCCAAAAAATCATAAAATTTATGTGGGACACCATGAAGTGAAATAATTAATGGGTGAATGGAATTCCAGAGCAGGAAGAGACAAAGAAAGCACATATACATACACACACAATAAGCAAAACATTGTTGGAAGGAAACTTTCCTAGCATCATGAAAGATAGAAAATAAGCATTCAGGAAGCTAACTGAATTCCAAACAGAATAGATTCCAAAGAAAACACCAAGACATATCATAATAAAACTCTCCAAAATAAAATACAAGGAAATAATCCTGAGAGTGGCACAAGAAAAATGAAAAGTTACATATAAAGGAGAACCAGTATGACTAAATTCTGTTTTCTCAGCAGAAACCATGCAAGCAAGAAAGCAAAGGAGATATATATAAAACTCTGAAAGAAAAATATGACAACTAAGAATTCCAATAAAAATGTCCCTCAAATAAGATGGCAAAATCACATTTTCAGATACACAGAAATTAAAGAAACTTGTAATAATAACCTAACAAAATTTACCAAAAAAATGCTCAAGGTAGTTCTTTCAACTCAGAACCAACAACAGCAGACAACAACCTGAGATTAACATACAGGGCAACACACCACCCAGAACTCAATCCAAATACAGAAGTATCCAAAAATATCAATTTATAATGAAGAACATTATAAAGTAAAAAGAGGTAAGAGTTTGGTTACAGAACTTCCAAATGGCAAGGAAGCCAAGTAGACTTTAAGATGAAACTGTTTTAAACTAAGAAATTTAAATTACAAGGTAATCTCAAATAAAATTAATTTATCTTCATATCAAAACAAAAAAGAGGAAAATCATAAACATTTTAGTAAATATTATAACAGTAATGAAGAAAATGACAAGAAAACATACAAAAATTATAAACTCAACAAAGAAAATTATGTGTAACAAACACTTCCAGCACCACAAAAAACACAGCAGAATGACAGCAATCAATCCATACCTATTGATAATTACACTGAATGCCAATGGATTAAATAAATCATTCAAGAGGCAGAGTAGCATAATGGATAAGAATGGATAAGAAAACAGGATCCATACACAAAAGACAAAAATAGACTAACAATCAAAGAATGGAAGAAATGTATCAAGGCAATGGCAATCAAAAATGAGCAGGAGTGGCAATGCCAATTTCTGATAAAACAGACTTTAAGGACATTCTTGTCTCATTCCTGTTCACTCAGGGAAGGCTTTCAGTTTCTCTCCATTGATACTAGTGTAGGCTGTTGGCTTTGTATATATGCTCTTAATTATGTTGAGGAATTTCCCTTCAATTCCTACCTTGTTGAGTGTTCCTATCAGGAATGGATGTTGGATTTTGTCAATTGGCTTTTCTGCATCAATCTATATGATCATGTGGTTCTTTTCTTTTTTCTTATTTATATGATGGATTACATTGATCATTTTTCTAATGCTGAACCATTCTTGCATCCCTGATACAAATCCCACTTGATCATGACTTATTATCTTTTTGATGTGCTGTTGGATTCTGTTGGCTAGGATTTTGTTGACAATTTTTGCATCTATGTTCATGAGGGATATTGGTCTATAATTTAAATTCTTAGTGACGTCCTTCCCTGGTTTTGGTATGAGGGTTATGCTTCCTTCATAAAATGCATTAGGAAGTTTTCCATCCTCTATCTTCTGGAATAATTTGAGTAGAACTGGTAGAATGTTTGGTAGAACTCACCAGTTCTACTTTTGGAATTCTTTTGGTTGGGAGTTTTTAGATGCCCTGATCAATTTCTTCTATTGTTATGGGTCTGTTAAAGTTTCCTTTCAAATGGAAATTTCCCACCTCAGAAAACTGAGGATGGGGTTCAGGATATGACCTATGATCTTATGTAATGCAGAGGCTCCGCAAGAAGCTGCCTTCATTGGGTACTTTGTAGCCCCATTTTATAATACCATTAAGTATTCTAATTGGTTATAGGCAGAAGACAGACTTACAAGCTTTCTATGGTGATATTTCTGGCTATTCCTTTCTCTCCCCATCAAGTGTCTATTTTATAATGGTATGCCAGGGAAACCAAGATTCAAAAGACTACCAAGCATCTTAACATTATTTCCTCCCTTTTGC
>NW_006408569.1:16785727-16799682 GCF_000296735.1 Chrysochloris asiatica | reverse complement strand
AACTACCAGCTGTTCCGCAGGAAAAAGATGAGGCTTTCTGCTCCCATAAAGATTTACAGCCTCGGAAACCCTGTACAGGGTCACTATGAGTTGGAACTGACTCCACGGAACATAACAACAACAATACATACCCATTGTCTTCTTGCTTGCATGGTTTCTGCTTAGAGATCCAAGCTTAATCTGACTTGCTTGCTTTTGTATGTAACACTTCTCTTTTCCCTAGCAGCATTCAGGATTCTCTCCTTATCTTTGATTTTGGAGAGCTTGATTATGATATGTCTTGGTGAATTTCTTTTGGGGGTCTATCCTTCTTGGGGTTTGTTGAGCTTCTTGAATGTTTACCTTTTCACATTTCAGGATGTTAGGGAAATTTTCTTCCAGCAGTTCTTCAACTATGTCCTCTGTGGACTTGTGTAATTCTACCTGTTCTGGAATGTTGATAATTCTTTAGTTATTCCTCTTCATGTTGTTCAATTTGAATCTTAGACCTTCTTCACAATTTTTATCCTTTTTTTCTGTTTGGTCTTTTATCTTAGTGGCATTGAGGGATTTGTCTTCCAGCTCAGTAGTTCTGCCTTCCATCTCTTCTAATCTATGCCTTTGCCCTTTCAGTGTATTGTCTATTTCTGATAGTCTATGATTGATCATTTGGACATCTTTCTGTAGATTTTGAGTTGTTTCCAGTGCTGTATCTGTCTTATTTGATTGTTCCTACAGCACTTTCCTGACTTCTTCCTTATTTTTCACAACTCCATTGTAAAGTGTTTTGAAACATTTTATAATCATTTTCCTGAAATCCTTCTAAGAATTTCCAAGGCCTACCCTCCTTCCAGAATGTAGTCCAGGTCTACCTCTAAGTCATTTGTCTAGTCATTTTATCTTGTTTCTGGATATGTGCTGATATGGTAATCTGCTTTTGCTTCTTGGACATGTTTAGTGTTTATCTGTGGCCTTAATATTTAATTGAGTGTGTGTTTTGGTATTTTTTATGTTTTCTGATTGCCTCCAGGTAGATGTGATCAGGATATGGGCTTCCCTTTTCACACGTCTTATTGCTTAACTCAAAGTAATTTTAACTGGTGTTGTCTGCCTCCCTGGTGTATGGCAGTTGGTATTGGTTCTTGCCTGGATTTTGGTGTTTCATAGAGTGTGATTGTAGCTTGACTATATGGTAGAAGTTGCTGTCTTTTCTTGTGTATTACAGGGAAAGAAAGAGTTCCCCCAAAGGTAAAATGGTCCCCATAAAACAGCAACAGGAAAACAAGAAAAGAAAAAAAAAAAAACACTGAAGAAACAACAACAACAAAACTATATTGGATACTGTAGTCTGTAATCGCAGAAAGAGAAAAGGAGGGAGAGAAGAAAAAAAAAATCTGTAACCTATTATGAGTATAACTTTAATGTCCTTTTTCAGCTTCTTGCCTTCAAGGCTGTCTAATAAATTTCTAGATGCCACTGTTGGTTGTTACTCTGTACCTCAGGATTTAATTTATTTTTCAGCCTTATATTTTAAACTCCTTTTCCCTCACCACACCCCTTGTTCTTGCCTTTTCCCTATTAAAATACAGTTCAGGGACAGCTCTTGGGCTGAAAGCATCTGTGAGCATGTGTGGCAGAGAACTCACCAGTGGTGGGGGTGAGGGATGTCCACTCACCCAGATACCCCCTCTAGTCACCAGAATGGAGGTGCACAAACAGTGGGGATCCAATGAACAGATACCCAAAAAATAAAGAAAAGAAAATCAGAACAAAGCAAAACCGACAAAGTGTATTTGTCTACCTTTGCTCTGAGGTTCTTGCAACATTATTCCATGGTGGGTCTGTACCTCTGCTTGGTCTTGCCATTTGATCTCGCCTAAATTGTCAGCTCCAGGTCGCTAAGCCTGACAGATTCAAAAGTACGTGATTTCTTACTTTCACTACAAGTTCCACTAGCTATAAGCCTTCAAACTCTTTAAATATTCCTGCCTATGTGGTTCAGAGTTTTGGAGCTCTGCCCTGAACCCACTTCACCTATTATTCTGTGGTATTGCTGATGGAGAACTTCACTGCACCTCTACCCTATCTATGATCAAGCCACGCCTCTCCTGAGTGTTTCTGTGTACATCCCCCACCCCACCCCACCCGACCCCCAAAAAAGCTGTGGGAATAGAAGCAAATACTGTTGAATGCTGATGCACGGAAGAGATTGTAATTATTGCAATGAACCAATAAGTGTAAAACCAATGTTCTCCCATGTAAACTATCATTCAATTTACTTAAAAACTTTTTAAAAATTGTTGTTATGTTTGAGTCCATTGTTGCTGCCACTGTGTCAATTCATTTTGTTGGAGGTGTCCTCCACTTTTCCAAGCATGATGCCCATGTTCAAGGACTCCTTCCCCCTGATAATATGCTCAAAGTATGAAAGACAAAGTTTCACCATCCTTGCTTCTAAGGAACATTATGACTGTACTTCTTCCAATATAGATTTGTTTGTTCTTCTGGCAGTCCACAGTATTTTAAATATTCTTCACCAATACCAGAATTAAAATATATCAATACTTCTGACCTTACTCACTGTTGAATTTTCACATGTATATGAGGCAATTATAATTACCATGGTTCAGAGTCAGGCACATTTTAGTCCTCAAGCTGATTTATTTGCTCTTGTACCGTTTACAAAGGTCAATTGAAGCAAATTGGCCTCTAATGCAATACATTGGTTAGGTTCCTGTTCTGCTTCCATGAGAGTTTTCATAAAATGAAATCTTTGACAACTTCAATATTTTCTATGCTGATCATGCTATTTATTTGTGAGGAATTCCAATTTTTTTAAAGATTGAGATACAATTCATACTGAAGGTTGTAGTCTTTTATCTTCATTAGCACGTATTTTAAGTCCTCTACACTTTCAGCAAGCAAGGTTGTGTCATCTGTATATTACAAGTTGTTAATGACTCTTCCACCTATCCTGATGCCATATTCTTCTTCATATAATCCAGCTTCTCATATTATTTGCTCAGCATATCAATTGAATAAATATTTCTTTATTTTAAACCATTCACTGGCCCCTTGCTCTGTTCAAAGGACTTCTTCTTTGTCTATGTACAAGATCCTCATGAGCACAATTAGGTGTTCTGGAATAGCCATTCTTTGCAATGTTCCCCATGTTTGTTATGATCCACACAGTTAAAAACCTTTGCATATTCAGTAAAGTACAAGTAAATATCTTTCTAGTATGCTCTGCTTTCAGTCAAGATCCATCTGATATCAGCAATGAAATTCCTCATTCCACTTCTTTTGAAATCAACTTGAATTTCCACCAGTTCCTTGTTGATGTAGTGCTGCAACCATTTTTAAATTATATTCAGCAAAATTTTACTTGAATGTGACATTAATGACACTGTTCACTGGCTTCTGCATTCTGTTGGGTCGCCTTTCTTAGGAACGGGCACAAATATGGATCCAGGTAGCTGGCTTCCAAAGTTCTTTACATAGATGAGTAAACATTTCCAGTGCAGCATCAGGTTTTTGAAACATTTAAATGTGTATTTCTGCAAATCCTGGAGTCTTGTTTGTCACCAAATAACAAAGGGGAAACTTAGGGATTCTTATATATGGTATAAATAGAGATAAACATTGGCAATATGATACATGACCTAAATACAGTACTAAACATAATTGAAAACTCACAAATGGCAGAAGAAAAACAAGATGACTAGGACCTCCTAAAATTTAGAGATTTATGTCCACCAAAAAAAAAAAAAAAGGTAAAAAGAAACTCCACAAACTAGGAAAAATGTCACTGTTGTTATTAGGTGCCGTGGTACTGACTCATGGCAACCTTATGCACAAAAGAATGAAACACTGCCCAGTCCTGAGCCAACCTAACAATAGTTGCTACACTTGAGTCCATTGCTGCTGCCACTGTGCCAATTCATTTCATTGGGGGGTCTTCCTCTTTATCTCTGACCCTCCACTTTACCAAGCATGTTACTGATCCTTCTTGATAATATGTCCAAAGTATGAGAAACAAAGTCCAAAGTCTGGCCATCCTGGATTCTAGGGAGCATTCTGACTGCTTCTTCCAACACAGATCAGTTTGTTCTTTTGCCGGATCACAGTATTTTTAATATTCTTTTCCAACACCATTATAACTCGAATGCATCAATTACTCCACAATCTTCTTTATTCATTGTCCAGCTTTCACATGCATATGAGGTTATTGAAAATACCATGGCTTGGGTCACACCCACCTTAGTCCTCAAACTGACATAATTGCTCTTGAACACTTTGATGAGTCTTTCTCCAAACCAGATGCCACTTTTGGGTATTGTTGTTTTCCATATAATCCAGCTTCTCGAATTATTTGCACAGAATACAGATTGAATAAGTATGTTAAAGAATACAATCCTGGTGCACACCTTTCCTAATTTTAAACCATTCATTGTTCTCTTGTTCTGTTCAAACAACTGCTTCTTTGCTTATGTATAGGTTCCTCATAAACACAATTAAGTGTTTCAGAATTGTGTTCTCTGCAGTGTTGTCCATTCTCTGCAGTGTTGTCCATAGGTTGTCATGATCCGTGTAATCAAAAGCCTTTGCATTGTCAGTAAAGCACAGGTAAATAATTTTCTGGTATTCTCTGCTTTCAGCTAAGATCCATCTGATGTCAGCAATGATATGTTGGCAATGACAAATTAGACATATTAGACAAGGGACTAATTGCTAAGATTTATAGAAAACATCCACACATTTTCAAAAGACAACAAATAATGCACTTTAAAAATTGGTATAGGACATAAACACACAATTCACCAAAGAAGACATTCAGGAGGCCACCAAGCATGAAGAAATACTATTGATCCTTAGACATTAGATAGATTCAAATTGAAACAAAAATGAGATGTCATATCACACCAGAATTAATAGGAAAGTGAGAAAAAAAAAAAAACAGAAAATAACAAATGATGGAAATGTGGAAATAAAAATGCCATATGAACCAGCAATCCTTCTATTTGGTATATATTCTGGAGAAAAAAGAAACCTTACATAAATAGATGTATGCACACCCATGTTCATCACAGAATTGTTCACAATAGAAGAAAAATGCACATAATCTAAATGCTCATTAATGGAAGAGCGGATAAGTAAACTTTATTATATACACATTTTACCTGTGCTTTATTGACTATGCAAAGGCTTTCAATTGTGTGTTTCATGACAAACAATGGACAACATTGTGAAGTATGAGTATTCCGGAACACTTATTTGTGCTCATGAGCAGTCTGTACCAAGAGGCAGTTGTTCGAATAGAACATGGGAAACTGAATGATTTAAAATTAAGAAAGTTGCATGACCAGGTTGTATTCTTTCACCGTATTTATTCAACCTGCATGCTGAGCAAATAATCTGAGAAGTTGGATTATATGAAGAAAAACGTGGCATCAGGATTGGAGAAAGACTCTTGAACAATCTACGATATGTAGATGATACAACCTTGCTTGCTGAAAGTGAAGAGGACTTAAAACATTTACTGATGAAGATCAAAAAGCACAGCCTTCGGTATGGAATACATCTCAATGTAAAGAAAACAAAAATCCTCATCACTGGACCAATAAACAACATTCTTATCAATGGAGAAAAGATCAAAGTTGTCAAGAACGTCATTCTTCTTGGATCAACTATCAACACTCATGGAAGCAGCAGTCAAGAGATCAAATGATTAGGCAAATCTGCTGCACAAGAACTTTTTAAAGTTTTGAACAGCAAAGATGTCAGCTTGAGGACTAAGGTGCACCTGACTCAAGCCATGGTATTTTCAATAACCTCATATGCATGTGAAAGCTGGACAGTGAATAAGGAAGACCGTAGAAAAATTGATGCCTTTGAGTTATGGTGTTGGAGGAGAATATTGAAAGTGCTATGGGCTGCCAAAAGAGCCAATAGATCTGTTTTGGAAGAAGTGCAGCCAGAGTGCTCCTTAGAGGCCAAGATGGCCAAACTTCGTCTCTCATACTTTGGACATATTGTTGGGAGGGACCAGTCACTGGAAAATGATATCATGTTTGGTAATGTGGAGGGTCAGAGAAAAAAGAAGAAGACCCCCCAATGAGATGGATTGGCCAAGTGGCAGCATCGATGGACTCAAGCATGGCAACAGTAGTGAGGTTGGCCCAGGATCGGGCAGTGTTTCCTTCTGCTGTGCATAAGGTTGTTACAGGTCGGTACCGACTCAATGGAACCTAACAACAATGACAATTAACTACTATACAATGTTGAAAAATAACAATGATTCTGCAAATTACCTCATACCATGCATGAACCTAGAAGACATTATGTTGAGTAAAATTAGTCAATCACAAAAGGCCAAATATTTTATGAGACCATTCTTTTTTCAAAAGTCAAGAAAATGTTTTCACACTAAACTAATGTAAGGTTTCCCAAGGGTGGGAGTGAAGGGGAGTAATTCACTGGCATAGGCCGATGTCATCTTGGGTGATGGGAAAGGCAATATACAACAAGAAGGAGGTTGGCTGAAGAATGATGAAAGCAGGGGAATACACAGGAAGGACTGCAAGAGTAAAAAGGAACAGCGATAAATACTATTATATATATGCACTGTGCAGGTATATTCATAAATATATTCAGTTTTGACAAAGGATATAGGTATATTTGTTGCAAACATCCATGAACAAGTAGGAATATATGTGGGGGGGGGAGGCAAATTATGAAAATGTCTTGGACTTTACCAAACAACTTGAAAGAATAATTTGCTGGACATGGGGACTCAGAACCATAGTCTCAGGGGACACCATGGTCAATCGACATAACAGTTCACAAAAGAAATATTCTATATCATACTTTAGTGAGTAGTGAGTGAGATCTTAAACGCTCATGATCAGCCATTTAAGGTACAACAATTGTTTTCTCTGTTTCCAAAGGAAAGAATAGTGATGAACATTAGTCTCCACCATCCTGAGACCAGAACTCAATGGTGCCCAGCTAACAGTACCAACTGCTCTGAAAGGGGTCACATTAGAAGTTCCTGAATAGAGTGAGATAAAATGTGAACCAAAACTCACAATCATAAAAAATCACCAGCTATACTGGTCATATAGACAGATTGGTGGAACCCCAAGATTATGGTCCTTGGTCACCCTCAGGTCTGGAACTGAACTCACACCCATGGTTTAATTTTCAGCCAAGCAACAAAAAAAATATATATATATAGGGAGATAACAACATTAGTGAGGTAAGCACACCATAGAATGTTCAACCATTTGAGATGAAACACACAGCATTTACATAAGGAAAAATTCAGAAGGGTGGGGAAAGAAGTAGGAGTAGAAAAGGAAACATAGAAAAGAAATGGAATAAGTGATGTTACATTGAGAGGATTGCAATCATTGAGATGAAACCAAGTGTATAATTTGTTGAATGTAAATCTGATGATCTGTTCTCTAAACCTTCACTCAAGTCACAATAAAAAGTTTAAAAAAAAAGTACACAAGAATATGGGACATTTTGGGGAAATGCTATAACATATACAGATTTACAACAGTAGTAACAACAACCAAAAAAATATGAGTGACTATGTGTGTGGTTGCATAGGTAAATATGAATGCATATACGTGTATGGTGTTGTTGTTAAGTGCTGTCAAATTAGTTCTGATTTATAGAGACCCTGCATAGAGTTTCCAAGGAGAATTTGGTATGTTTGAACCACTGACCTTACAGTTGCCATTCCAATGTTTATCCTACAGTACAACATCAGGATTCCATATATGGGTTGTGGCTGTTGTTGTTGTTAAGTGCCGTTGACCAATAGCAACCCTGTATAAGGTTTCCTACGAGTAGCTGGTGAGCTTGAACCACCAGCCTTGTGGTTTAAATGTCTTTTCAGTCCAGCACATTAACCCACAATGCCACACCTGGACTCCCCCATGTATGGGTATAGATGGATATTTGTGTGTATATACGTATGTATATAGAGGTATCGATGTTGTTGTTGTTGTTAAATGCCCGTTCCTACCCATAGTGACCCTGTATAGGGTTTCTGAGCAGCGGCTGGTGAGCTTGAACAGCTGACCTTGCAGTTGAAGCGGTTTTGCAGTCTGACACATCAACCCACAGTTCCACACCAGGACTCCATAGACGTATTTATAGGCATAGGTATATACATGCATATGTGTGCTTCATATATGTTCATATATATAATAAAGTGCATAGAGGTTAAAAGTATAAATACTTCTGAGATATAACCAAACACCTCAAAGAATTGGTATAATATACTTTATAAATTGTTTATTCTACATGCTAGTTGGTGAGTAAAAGCTTATGAGTGGCAATCTAAGATACAACTGCTGGTCTGGACTCTTCTGGATCAAAAGAGAAAGAAAGAAATCAATACATTAAAGAAAAATCTAGTCTACTGACTAATAGCCTACACAAACCACAGTCTCATCTAAGATCAGGAAATCTACACTACTGACTATTGTGAACAGGAATATAATAGATGGACCCTGATAAAACGAAAGTAAAATGTATAATACTCAAATTCTTAAAAAGTCTAGATTTATTGGACAAATTCAGACAAGAGGAACCCCCAAGATGATCACTCTGAGATTCCCTTTAAACTTGGAAATGAAACTACTCCTGGAGGTTATTTTTAATCTAAACAACACATTGATACATAAAATAAATAACAGCATACATGGAAAAACTAACATTCTCATTACTTTGGGCAGTGCACACATTTAGTGTTTCATTAAAAAGAATAGAAAAAGGTGAATCTTTTCCTATGAAATTTATTTCATAACTCACTAATGGACAGTGCCCCACAGTTTGAGTAAAAGTGTACTATAATATATTATATCATCATGCTTTCCAAATACAGTTAAACAGAATGCAGGCTGGGTTTAAGTATTAGCGAAGGGATTCTCTAAGTAGATAACTGCAGGGCTACATTTGCACACTTTGCCTCTGAGTTGTTTTTCTTTGTAATATGCTTAAAATATTTTGTGTTCACCCCATTCAAAACCCTTGAAAAAAACTCACTTTTTGTTGTTGTTGTTGTTTACAATTTACCTACACTATCCTGACTCTTGTATCCTGACAGTACTCTGGACTGCAGTGACATTGTTAACTGTTGAGGGAGAAGCAAAATCTTAATTATTTTTCTTGGCAGAAAAAAAATATTTATTTGAAATTTATTCAGGGCAAGAGTCAGACAATGGGGAAAGAATTTATACTACAATCCTCAAAGGAGTAGAACATGAATTGAATTAATGTTTCTTCAGGATATGGGATTCTTTTCTTATGAATAACATCTTTTGAGATCAAGTAGGAAGTTGTAACTATTTTTCTCTTTTATTGCTTTTTCTGGTATGCTGCTTTGAAAATTTGGTTTTACACTGGCAGTGAGGAATAACCAACAAACCAGACTGACTGTGTAATACCATTTTTTCTGGGTAGATTCAACCCAACAATATTTTTTTTTACAATATGGACAATTGAAGGAACCAAATCAAACCTTTTGCACTCTTTGGCTCAATCATGCAATACTTTCTCTTGGCAATCTTAGAGATTCATATATGCCACTATATGCATGTGGTAGCCATGTCTATGGTCCCATTTTCATTGCTGCACATTCTAAGTGTGTGTCTTCATGATGCTATGAGATTTGTTGACTAACTCAACTAAAATAAGCAGTTAAATAACTAAAAAAAATTTTTTTTTTTTTTAAATGGACTGAATTAACTCAGGGTTAGATGAAACTTGGATATAGATTAACAATCTACTCTTGCTATGCTTGATTATATCAGTCATGTCACTTAGCCAAAGTCCAAATCTTAAAATAGTAATAATACCTTTTTAGCATTCTTTCAAACACTCTCTCAGCTCTTTTTTTCCCCCCTCTGATGAAATTTCATTATGGCTGTCAGCTATGGTGTACAGATCCTATCTAGAATAGATCAGCACAAACTATTGCTTTGGCTAGTTCTGTCTTGACCAGTTAAAGAAAGTTTGATGTGATTAGCAAGCATTAATATGAATAGCACTTTCATTAAAATAACTAACTTCCCTGAGCTTCTTGGTTGTTACACTGCAATAATCAGCTATTTGACCAAATCTATTAGTACTTGCTTGAACTGACCAGTCAAAATAACTGACCAGTCAATTCAGCCAAAAGTTGAACTACTTATGACAGGTAGAAATGTCTAGAAAACAATTTTACTGACTCTTTCCATCTATACACAATCTGACAGTCCATGGTGGCTTGTGTATTGTTTTGATGACAGAAGCTATATCATTAGTATTTCAAATATACAAGTAGGGTTGTCCATGGTGGATTGGTTTCAGTATAGTTTCCAGACTAAGACAAGGAAGAAAGGTGTGATAATTTACTTCCAAAAATTATCTAATGAAAGCTCCCCTCCAATACTGAAACTCAAAGGGAACATACAAGCAGGCATGTACGCTTTTTGGTGACCACGTTGGTCTACTTGAGAGTGGAAGTGAGGGAAAGGCAGCAATAAATATATGGGCTGAGTTCAATGATTATGCATAGACTCCCATCGACTTTGAGATGAGAGAAGAAGAAGGGCTCGTTGATCCAAAGTGTGGTGAGACCTGAGGACTCCTAAGCTCATGTACAAGGACCTAGCCAAGGAGAGTTAGAGCAGGGAGTGAAGCATCCAGCTGATATGAAGTGAGAGGTGATGCACAAGAGTGCCCAAGCTTACAGATAGTGCCCATTTGACCTAGCTTCGATGGCTTGATGATCAGAACTTGATCAGAGGAAGTTAAAGAAAGTTGATAAAGGAAACAAGTGTAAATTGCTACAATTTGATGAACTTTACCTATATTTATGTATGTAGTAGCTCAAAATAACAATTGAGAGGAAGGAGTCTTCACATCAATGATCAAACCTATCCTCTCTGATAGGGGAAAGCAACTTAAACATTGGCTTCCTAAAATGTTGGATGCTATAAAGGCATGAAGTGGCTGTCTTACAAGTTTACAAGAGAGTGCGGTGTGGGAAGGGGGGAATAGAATCCCCACTTAATTGTTTCCCACTTGTCTAGTTATGTTTGGTGACAGGAGATGGGGATGGGATTCTTTTGATTCAATAGTGAGTAATTGTTATCATACCTAATTGCAATTGTCAAAACTCTAAAGTTAGAAGTTGTGTAACAAATGGTGGGGAGTAGTTAATCTTACATTACAGGAACAGAGGATTCTAGGACCATCAAGAAAGAAGAGCATGAGCAGAACTTGGGACCCTAACCGGAGAAGCAGCAACTCCGGAAACTGAGGCAGAGGTGATGGCATGGAGAGATTGAGCAGCTGAGGACTCTAAATTCATGGAAATAGAAAAGCTGTATGCTGGTGGCCAGGAGGCTGGCTTATAGAAGGTGCCCTTTGTTTGTTTAAACGAGTATATATTCTGAGTTTGTTGTTTTGTTTTTTATACATGAAAAGGAAAAACAAAGACAGGGGAGTTTTCTTGATAAAACAAACAATCTATGATGATTTGGGGGGAGGAGGAAATGATACATGCACTAGAGAGTAGACATGTAGACATGCGCTGACATGGGTGATGGGGCAGGCAATATACAACCAAAAGGAGGTTGGCAGAGGAAAGATGGGGGTGTGGGGAGACACAGGGAGGAATGCAGTGGTTAACATGCATAGAGGTAAATGCTGTTAAGTGTTAGTGCATGGAGGGGATGGCAACCATGTAATGAAGCAAAATATATGATTTGTTGAATCTAAAACTGATTATCTGCTCTGTAAACCTTCACTCAATTCACAATAAAGAGTTTTTGTGTTTGTGTGTGTTTGTGTTTTTAAATATCCAATGAAAACCCTATTTGTCACAATAGAAAACTGCGTCACTTAAGTTGGGGAAGGCATTCAAAATACACAGTGGCTGCAACAATAGACTTGAATGTATTAATGATCATAAAGATGGTACAGGACTGGCGATGTTTCATTCTGCTGTATACGAGATTGTCATGAGTCAGAGCAGACTTGACGGCAACTAACACCAACATATAGTCTTAACATTTACTGAGTAAAAGGTACATTGAACTCTCCAATTGATTTCCTGCTAAGTGATTTTTCAGGAAATCATGGGACACTTTAAAAGTTGTGTGTATATGTGGGCTGGCTTCATTTATACCTAAAGTCTGTAGCATAATAGAGTAGTATAATAGATTATCAAGATATTTCCTAAAACAAAAGATCTTCACTATCTCTAATCAAATTTCCCAAAATTCCATCATTAGATTTATTTTTTTCGGATAAAGCAATGTAGGCCCATACACTAAAATGCAAATACCCATGAAGGCAAACACTAACTTCTCCTCAGAACTGACAAAAATAAGTTTGTGTAACATGTAAGGCGACTGAAAAAAATAAAGCAAACCAGTTGCTCTTCAGTCGCTTCTGTGACCTTAATGGACATAGTAGCACTGCCTCATAGGGTTTCCAAGGTTGTAATCTTTATGGAAGCAGATCTCCAAGTCTTTTCTCCTGTGGAGTGGCTGGTAGGTCCAAACCTCTAACCTCTAGGTTAGCATCTGTGCACTTAACCACTGCACCACCAAGGATTCTTAATTATAGAAAGGTCTCTTTGTAAATGAAAAATGGGAAAGGAAAAGGAAAGGCGTAGGTCATGAGCACAGCTACAATGTTTGTGTGGGAGGCCTGCGGGGGGTGGGAGAGGGGGTTGTTGATTCTGAGGTAGCTTAGAGGAAACTGAGGATGCTCAACATCAGGGAAATGGGATGTTAACTATGGAAATGGCACTCAAAAAGCATTGAAAAGAATCAAAGACAAGAATTGTTTTATTTTTTTATCCAAACTGGCTTTGATTATATGACTAGGTACATCAGAAATGACCTATCCATTCAGTCAGCATTTACAGTAGGTAATATATATAAACTCATGAAAGGTAAAGGCTGAGAAAAATCAGATCACTATTTGGAGTTGCAATGGAATCAATTTTGCTACTCACATATAAATAAACAACTTTTCTTTCCTAGACTCAGTCTAGAACTACTAACAACTCTGTCACCTCATTCATCTTCTCCCCACTGCATACCTCCTAAGTTTTAATTAAGTTTGTGAGGCCTGTATTTATGTAAACATTTCAGTCTTTATGCATAATAACCAAAATATTCTTTATGGTTAATACAGGGTAGGGGAGCATGGTGGCTCCATCAGATAAGCACTGGACTCTGAAACACAAGGTCCGTGGTTCAAGCCTGACAGTTGCCATGGGAGAAAGATGAGACTTTCTGCTCATGTGAAGATTTAAAACTTCAGAAGCCTTATACAGTGTCACTATGAGTTGGAGCCTACCTGACAGCACTTAACAGCAACCACAACAACACAGGATGAGTCCTAGCCTTGGAAAGCTCATTCATTATGGGAGGGGCACAGAGTGAAATTGTTTAGTGCCCTTAGAACCATGGTACATTAGGAATACAGGAGGAGCTTGTTCCACTGGATATATTTTCTGTTCTCTTAATTGCTGTTCGAACATCAGCATTGTGCAGGACCAAGCACTTGTGGCAAACCCGCCACAAGTAAAAAATAATTGTTCTTTCTCTTTACTAGTTTAGATTGTTTTCTGGGTGGTCAAATGATATTAATTATCTACAACAAAGAGAAGGATGTTTATAAATGAACTGAGGTATAGAATTTAGTCTAATGTATTGTTGTTGTTGTCAGGTGCCATCGAGTCGGAACCGACTCATAGTGACCCCATGCACAGCTAAAGGAAACAATATCCGATCCTGGGCCAACCTCACTACCCTTGCCACACTTGATGCCATCAATGATGCCACCTGGGGTCTTCCTCTCTTTCTCTGACCCTCCATCTTACCCAGCATGACATCCTTCTCTAGCGACTGTTCCCTCCTGACAATATGTCCAAAGTATGAGAGACGAAGTTTAGC
>NW_006408569.1:16773979-16782977 GCF_000296735.1 Chrysochloris asiatica | reverse complement strand
CCTCAGAATCACAGCAACTCAATCCACCACAGAACAACAGACAGACGAGTAGTGGTCTAATGTATTACACAGAGCTAAATCCCAGTAAGCACTAATAGTCTTTTTAACTGCAACAGCAGAGGCTATATAGGTAAATAGAGCAATTAGTTTGTTCTAAGTGGGAGGGAGCCCAGTGTGTAGGGTTGAAAGTAATTGTATCTTTTTCATTCATACACAATTCAGAAGAAGAGAAAAAAATGAGGTGGCATGTGACAAGTTCTGTGAATGTACTTCAAAACATTTTTCAGACCAAAGATAGATTGTAGCAAAATATCATAGTAGCACCTGTGGGCATCTAATGAACCCATATAGAGCAAAAATTAATCAATAAGGCAAAGATCATACATAGGCAAAATCTTCTGGGAAAGACTCTCCCTTGGTTGAGTTCAGGGTAATTGCCTGATGAATAAATGTTGTTATTAAGTGCCATCAAGACATTTCTGACTAATGGCAACCCAGTACAGTATTTCCAAGGAGCAGCTGGTGAGTTTGAACCACTGACTGTTGCTAGCAATCCAGTGCTTATCCTATTGCACTACACTGGGACTCCAGTGAATAATTAGGAGAACAAAAAAATGTCTCCAGTGGAGGAACCACCTCCGGATTCCATAGTGCTTTTGCTGCTTAAGAGAAAAAGAAAACAGCCTCTGATACCAATCAAAACTTTACAGCTAAGCCTTGGTATTGCTAGAGGTTGGCCTATACCCACAGGAAGGACATACTGTTTCTTATTGGACATTAATGCCTACACCAGACATCCACTCTGAGACTATTATAATTTGAGACAAAATAAGGCTGCCTAATAATTCTGACAAAGACAAACAAAAACAAGAGCATTTCCCAAACCACAAATTATCAGATATGTATCTGTCTTTCTCAGCTATTATTAGTGACTTCTGCATCTTTAACAATTACAATTTTAGCCTCAATCAAGTCTGCTCTCTTTATAGATTAGATTTATTCAAGTGCTCAACGAAGTGTCAACACTTCCTGACAGCATGTAATCCAGAGCTAACTCCACCATATTCTCTTAGACTTTCCCCATAATCACCTAACTAAAGTCCAAGTAGTTTAAGTTTTTCCCAATACTCCCTCAATGACACATCCAGTGAATCCCCATGACGTGTGTTTTCCCTCATTATGTTGTTGTTGTTGTGAAGTGCCGTCGAGTCGGTTCCGACCCATAGCGACCCTGTACAGGGTTTCCAAGGGTGTAAATCTTTACGGGAGTAGAAAGCCTCATCTTTCTCCCGCGGAGCGGCTGGTAGTTTCGAACTGCTGACCTTAAGGTTCTCAGCCCGATTCGTAACCACTACGCTACCAGAGCTCATTATAATGAATATTAAACATGCCTTGTTCAACTACAGGTGTGTTTCTGATGGTCTTTGACTATAGGACATTGATACTGCTGTTTGAAAGCCTTGAGGAATCAGGGTTAGTGGAATGGCTAAAATAAAAAATTATTATAGCTTTAGCTTTTGCTCTTCTCCCTTATTAATTTAAGAATCAGTAAGAATCTACACAAGGATCTCTGAAAATGTAGTGGGTTACAAATTGGCCTGCTAACCACAAGGACAGCAGTTCAAATCTACCAGCCACTCTGTGGAACAATGATCAGTATTTCTGCTCCCATAAAGGTTTACACCACCACTTCTGTGTCAGTTTGTCATAAAGTCGTGGCTTGCATGTTGCCATGATTGTGTAAGCTATGCCACTGGTATTTTAAATACTAGAGCATCCAGACTAAAACAGACTAGGAAGAGGGAGAGTAAAACTACTTCTGAATGTTTAGCCCCTGAAAATCTTATTTATAGCAGTGGAATACTGTCAGCAACAAAAAATTGAATATTGAAACATTATGAATAGCACCATAATATTGTAAGATATAGTGCCAGAAAATGACCCCCTCAGATTGGAGGGCACCCAAAATGCAACTGGGAGAGAAGCAGTGATGCCTGAGATGGAGGCAGAGATGATGATGTGGAGAGATGGAGCAGCTGTGGACTTCAGACCCAGAGAGGGAGAGGGGCTGTGTGCTGATGACCGGGAGGAGGGAGAGAGCGGGGGGCGGGGGGGTAGGCTTGTAGGATATACACTTTGGTTGGTTAATGATACATGGAGGGGATTGTAACCATGGCAATGAAACTATATATGATAGGATGAATGTAAAACTAATATTCTCCCATGTAAACTATTACATAATTCACAATAAAACATTTTTTAAAAATGCAACTGGGGAAGAGTTCCCAATGCAAACTGGAGTTGGCCTTGATGATGCGAATGGAGTAAGCTTTCAGGAACGTCATTTGTTTATGGGGCACAACTCAATTAGAGGAATATAGAATGTACAAACTATGAATCTAGGACAATTGGATGGTGTCACAAATGAAATGTAATGCACAAAGATCAGTATACTAGGCATTGGTGGGCTGACTGGTGTTGCCGTTTTGAAACTGACAATCATATGGTTTACTATGCCAAGAATGTCAGAACATTTCAAGATCTATCATAAATCTGTGATAGCATAATATCCACATATCTACAAAGAAGACCAGTTAATACCATTATCATCAAAATTTACACACCAACCACCAAAGTCAGTGATTATGAAATTGAAGACTTCTACCAGCTTCTTCAGTCTGAAACTGATCAAACATGCAATCAAGAAGTATAGATATTATTGTTGATTGGAATGCAAAAGTTGGAAACAGAAAGGATCAGTAGTTGGAAAATTTAGCTTTGGTGTTATAAATTATGATGGAGATCACACGATAAAATTTTACAAATGTCAGTTTGTCATACTGTGGTGACTTATGTGTCTCTGTGATCCTGGAAGCTCTGCCACTGGGCTTTTAAATAGCAGTTGTTGTTTTTGTGAAGTGCCGTTGAGTCGATTGCGACACTGTATAGGGTTTCCTAGGAGCAGCTGGTGAGCTTGAACCGCCGATCTTGCAGTTCAAACGGCTTTGCAGTCTGGCGCATTAACCCACAGCACCACACCAGGACTCTTTAAATAGCAGTGGTAGTGACTGTGTGCCGTGGAGTCGGTTCCGACTCATAGTGACCCTGTACAGGGTTTCCAGAGCTTTAAATGTTTACAGAGCAGAACACCTCATCTTTCTCCTGCAGAACAGATGGTAGTTTCGAACTGCTGAACTTGTGGTTTGCAGCCTGATTGGTAACCACTACGCTACCAGAGCTCCTTTTTAAATAGCAGTTGTTGTTGTTGTTGTTGTTGTTGTTGTTGTTGTTGTTGTTGTTATGTGCCGTGGAGTCGGTTCCGACTCATAGCGACCTTGCACAGGGTTTCTGAGGCTATAAATCTTCATGGGAGCAGAAAGCCTCATCTTTCTCCTGCGGAACAGCTGGTAGTTTCGAACTGCTAACTTTGAGGTTCCCAGCCCGATTTGTAACCACTACGCTACCAGAGCTCCTTTTAAATAGCAGTAGGGTATCTTAAATACCGGTAGGGTAGGTAACCCATGTTGGACAGGTTTCCACTGAGATTCCAGACTAAAACAGATTTGGAAGAAAGAGAGACAGACTACTTCCAATTAGTTAGTCACTGCAAACCTTATGAATACCAATGTAATACTGTAAGATAGCACTAGAATATTGTCAGATGTTGTGTCAGGAGGTGATTCCCTCAGTTTATAATGCATTCAGAATACACTGAATATACAGCATACACTCAGAATACAGCGACTTCCTCAGAATAGATTTGACAATGATGACGTTAATGGAGTAAAGTTTATTAACCTTCATTGCTGATGGAGCACAACTCAAAATAAAGAGAAACAGCTATAAATATCTATTGATAATAGGAAAATGGAATGTAAAAAGTGTGAATCTAGGAAAATTGGAAGTTGTCAAAAAATGAAATGTGATGCACAAAGATCAATAACCTAGGCATTGTTGTTGTTGTTGTTAAGTGCCATCTAGTCATTATGGACTCATAGCGACCCTATGCATAGCAGAATGAAACACTGCCTGGTCCTGGGCCAACCTTACAATTGTTGCTATGCCTGAGCTAATCGCTGCTGTCACTATGCCAATCCATCTCATTGGGGGATCTTCCTCTTTCTCCCTGACACTGCATATTACCAAACATACCCTTATCCTGGAAGTGGTCCCTCCTGATAATATTTCCAAAGTATCAGAGACAACGTTTGGGCACCCTGGCTTCCTAGGAGCACTCTGGATACACTTATTCCAACACAGATTTTTTTTGTTTTTTAGGCAGTCCATGGTCCGTACTTTCAATATACTCCCCTGACATCATAACTCAAATGCATGAATTTGTCTATGGTCTTCCTTATTCACTGTTCAATTTCTGCATGCATATGAGGTAATTGGAAATACCATGGCTTAGGTCAAGCCTACCTTAGTCCTCAAACTGACATATTTGCTCTTCAACACTTTAAAGAGGTCTTATACAGCAGATTTGCCCAATATAATACATCATTTGATTTCCTGACTGCTGCTTCCATGAGTTGATGGTTGATCCAAACAAAATGAAGTCTTTGACAACTTCAATATTTTCTCTATTTATATGGATGTTGTTTATTGGTCCAGTGGTGAGGCTTTTTGTTTTCTTTACATTGAGATGCAACCCATACCGAAGGCTGTGATATTTGATCTTCATCAGTAAGTATTTTAAATCCTCTTGGCTTTCAACAAGCAAGGTTATTTGAGTCTTCCTCCAATCCTGTTTTTCTTCATATAATCCAGCTTCTCGGATTATTTGTTCAGCATATAAATTGAATAAGTATGGTGAAATAATACAACCCTGGTGCACACCTTTCCTAATTTTAAACCATTTGGTGTTCCCTTGTTCTGTTCGAACAACAACTGCCTCTTAGTCTATGTACAGGTTCCTCATGAGCACAATTAAGTGTTCCAGAATATTCATACTTCACGATGTTGCTCATAGCTTGTCATGATCAACACAATCGAAAGCCTTTGTGTAGTCAGTAAAACACAGGTAAACACATTTTTGGTATTCTCTGCTTTCAGCAAACATCCATCTGAAGTCAGCAATGATATCACTCATTCTATGTACGTTGGAGAACAAGTTTCAGAGCCTTTTCTGATATCCATTTTGGTGTTTTCTATCTTTCTTGTCTGCTTAATGAACTTTTGCTATCTTCCTTTATGAAGTTCTTGATTTCATCTCACAACTCTTCTGGTCTTTGGTCTTTAGAGTCTAATGCATGAAATCTGTTCTTCACATAATCTCTAAATCCAGGTGGGATCTATTCATGGTCATATTTTGTCTCTCATGGACTTTTTAACATTTTCTTCAGCTTCAATCTGAATTTGTATATGAGCAATTGATGGTATGTTCTACAGCATGCTCCTAGCCTTGTTTGGGCTGATAACATGGAGCTTTTCCACTGCCTCTTTCCACAGATGTAGTCAATTTTATTTCTGTGTATTCCATCTGGTGAGGTGTATATGTATATGTATATGTATATGTATATGTATATGTATATGTATGGCTCTCTTTTATGTTGTTTAAAAAAGGTATTTTCAGTGAACAAATCATTGGTCTTGAAAAATTCTATCATAGGATCTCCAGCATTGTTTCTATCACCAAGGTCATATTTTCCAACCATTGAGCCTTCCTCTTTGTTTCCAGTTCTCACTATTGGACCAATAAATAACATCAAGATAAATGGAAGAAATATTTAAGTTGTCAAAAACTTTATTTTGCTTGAATCCACAATCAACACTCATGGGAGCAGCAGTTAAGAAATCAAACGGTGTATTTCATTAGGTAAATTTGCTACATAAGACCTCTTTAAAATGTTCAAGAGCAAAGATGTCAGTTTGAGAACTAAGGTGATTCTGACCAAAGTCACAGTATTTTCAATAGCCTCGTATGCATGGGAAATGTGTACAATGAATAAAGAATACTGTAAAAGAATTGATGTATTTGAATTATGGTTTTACATAACAATATTAAAAGTATTATGGGCTAACAGAAAAATAAACAAATCTGTGTTGGAAGAACCACAGCCAGAATTCTCCTTAGAAGCCAAGATGGAGAGACTTAAGTCTTTCATACTTTGTTTATATTATCAGAATGGACCAGTCGCTAGAACAGGACATCATACTTGGTAATGTCGTGAGTAAGTGGAAAATAGGAAGGCACCCAACAAGATGGATTGGCAGAGTGGCAATATGTTCAATTATAACAATGATTGTGAGGATGGCACAGGGCTGGGGTTGTTTCATTCTGTTGTGCCTAGTGTCGCTATGAGTCTGAACCGACTGGACTGCAACCTAACAACAACAACAAAGATTTACAGCTTCAGAAATCCTATACATGGTCATAGTAAATCAGAACAGACTCAATGACACCCAACCACTACTAAAAATCTACACATAATTGAAATGAATACCAAAACTATAAGAAATGATTCACCTACTCTACTCTCCCACGGAGATTCCCAGCAGGAAAAACAAAAAACAAAAAAACAAAACTTTTGGTAAAATTTGCAGCTTGTATAACTCGGAATCTGTTTTCAATGAGAACTTTGCTACTTCAGCAGTTACACTCATTAATGCAGCAAAATTATTTCAGTAAGAATCTTTTCAGATCAAATTTAAAAAATGCATTGCCATTGAATCTATTGTGACTCAAAATGACTGAAAACCTTGACAGATGAAGACTGCTACATCTTTCAGAGGCTGGTGGGTTTGAACAGATGAACTTTTGGTTAGCAACAGAATGCTTTAAAGACTGTACCACCAATGTTCCTCTTATAGACAGTTGTTTTAAACTTGTGTTTTTCTTCTTGTAACATAGGTCAAAGAGACTTTTGTTAAGTTATTGTCTTCAAATCATTCCATCTTTATTAAGCACCTACTATTTACCAGACCCTGTTTTAGGTTCTGGGACTACAAATGATAAATAAGAGAAAATTTGCCTTTAGTAGAGTTCACATTTTAGCAGGAAATATATAAAATAGATAAGTAAATTTTTAAAAATATAGAAATGTCATTTCATTTTTCTTGACAATCCAACCAAAATCATTAATCCTCCTGTGAACTTCTCTATTAATAACTATTTGGGCTACAGAATTTTGTGTTTAATTATAAACTGTCTTATAAGAGAAATTGTCAAAGGGAAAATACATGTTTTCTTAAAGAAGAGAAGATTCCACGATAATGTAGCCACTATTTTCCATTTAGCATACCACAGAGAGCATACCTGTTTTGAGTGTCTCAAGAAGAACTTAGTAGCTACTCCAAGGAAAGCAAATTGGGGCTTTACATAACCAATTAAAGTCTAAAAGTCAGCTAAATACTAAGTGAGTGACCTCCAGAATTAATGAGTGTGAGAATTATCTCAATGAGTATTCAAAGAGATACCAGGTAACCTCTTGGCACCTCTAGGAATATTCAAGAATCAGAATGGAGATTGAATTATACTCATATGTTCTTTGCTATTGTTTGTTAAGTGCTTTCAAGTCATCATTTCTGACTCACAGTTATACTATACAGGGATTCCAAGGAGTGACTCACAGGTTTGAACCCCCAACTTTGTGGTTAGCCGTCCATTGCTTATCTTACAGGGTCACATAAGGTTCCTTAATGTTCTAAGGTGTCCTGGTGTGGTGTTGTAGGATAAACACTGGATAGAAAACCACAAGAGCAACAGATAAACCCACCAGCAATTTCTTGAAAACCCCATACAGGGTCGCTGCGAGTTGGAACCGACTTGATGGCACGTAACAACAACATTCTAAGAATCAATGATTTGTGCATTATTTTCTACTTTATCCATGTATATATAATGCTGTGGTTATTAAGTGTCATTGAGCCAGTTCTGACTCATAGTGACCCTGTACAGGGTTTCTAAGGAGTAGCTGGTGGGTTTAAACCTTTCAATTAGCAGTCCAGTGCTTATTCTACATGCCATACCAGGACTCCGTATAAGGCGCCGCCCCCCCCCCAAATTAAATCAGAAGTTAATTGCAAGCAACAATTCTAATTCTGGGCCTGCAATGAGATTTGTTGTAGTTGTTGTTATGTGCTGTGCAGTCGGTTCCGACTCATAGAGACCCTGTGCAGTGTTTCTGAGGCTGTAAATCTTTACGGGAGCAGAAAGCCTCATCTTTATCCCACGGAACAACTGGTAGTTTCCAATTGCCGACATTGAGGTAAGCAGCCCGTTTCATAACCACTACACTACTAGAGCTCCTTGCAATGAGATAGAGCATAGTACTTACTTCCTCACTTTAATATTATCGCTAGAAGAAGGCCATTTCTAACTGGGTGGTGATCACCCTCTGAGATTTCCAGCATTAGAAGGCCAAATCTGAGTTGAAAATATAATGCTGAATTCATTTTGCCACATTCTTATGTTTCTTTTTTTTTCCTTTAAAATTATATTTTTAAGAACCCAGTGTGCCAAGATAACAGGTTTTGTGTATGTTTCCATGCACTCATTGCCATGCTCACACAGGTTGCTAACCTCTCAAAGTGTCCCTACCTTATCTACCAATTATAACCTTCTTCACCCTAGCAGTGAATGTTGTTGTTGTTGTTAAGTACCATCGAGTCGGTTCCGACCCATAGCGACCCTGTACAGGGTTTCCAAGGGTGTAAATCTTTACGGGAGTAGAAAGACTCATCTTTCTCCCGTAGAGCGGCTGGTAGTTTCGAACCGCTGACCTTAAGGTTAGCAGCCCGATTTGTAACCACTACGCTACAGTGAATAGCACATTATTTTTCTCTCCATTCTATATTCATATTTTGTCATGCCGCCTATTGTTATTGTCAGGTGCCATCGATTCGGAACCGACTCATAGCGACCCCATGCACAGAAGAATGAAACAATGTCCGATCCTGGGCCAACCTCACTACCGCCGCCACACTTGACACCATCAATGATGTCACCTGGCTGATCCATCTCGTTGGGGGTCTTCCTCTTTTTCTCTGACCCTCC
>NW_006408569.1:16770759-16771769 GCF_000296735.1 Chrysochloris asiatica | reverse complement strand
GTAATGAGCAATACATCTTGATTGCATGTTTGATCGATTTCAGATTGAAGAAGTTGGTAGAATTCTTCTATTTCATCTTCACTGGCTTTAGTGGTTAGTGCCCCTATTACACACAAGTAAATAGAGAAGAAAGCATACATGGTAGTCAGCTTGATGTTAACAAAAATTGGAATATAGGCTAGGTCTTCCCCTAGGTTGAGCAAGCAGGCAAATGTCTATCTACCTAGATGATTGATGAAGTTCTCATTAATTAGCATGTTATGGTGACTTAAGACCTGAAAATAACTATGGTTAGTGAACAAAGCTTGTGATTCATGATACCCTCCTTTTAACTTTATTGCTATTTACCTCACAGGAGACCACTGTAGTAAGCTCATTAAGCACTGAAAGCTATTTGAGGAGCTATATTGAAGAGTCAGTTATGAAGGGATACTGAAAACTTGTTTGAGAAACAAATTATGACTAGCCAAATGCAAATTCAAATGCAGAAACAACAGTCACTACACTATTAAATGCAGCCATGGTCCTTTCCTTCTGCCATTAGCACCACCTACAATCATTCTTTTTCCCTCTTATTTATTAATCTGTAATAAAATCTCATAGGACCATCAAGAGAGGAACGCACAAATAGAATGTGGGACCTTATCCAGAGAAGCAGCAGCACCAGAGATGGAGGCAGAGATGGGGGCATGGACAGGGGGCGTGGCTAAGGACTCTAGATTCATCAACTAAGAAGAGAAGGACTAAGAACTGGTGGCCAGGAGCTGACTTGCAGAACATGCCCTTTGGAGATGTAAATTATTATATATGCCTGAGTGGGTTTTTTTGTTTATGTGTTTTTTAAAAAGTTAAAGTGGATAGAGAGAAATGCTTTTAACTCATGGTATATGGAGGGGATTATAATCAATGTAATGAAACAAGTTATGTGAATGGTTGAATGTGAAACTGATGATGTGCCCTGTAAACCTTCACTCAATCCACAATAAAAACCTTAAATTAAAAAAAAAAAA
>NW_006408569.1:16764577-16770188 GCF_000296735.1 Chrysochloris asiatica | reverse complement strand
CCCATCAATCTGGTGTGCAGTTATTTTGAAAGTACATGAATGCTCTTCAGATCTTTCTTTTGTAAAGCCACCTCTTCATTCTGTCTTAAAAAAAAAAAAAAATTAGTCTGCAGAGGAGGTGGGGTTTGATGACAGACTAGGGAGAGGCACCATGGCAGTAATAACACAGAATGCAGGTCAGGATATGGTTCCAAAATGCTGAACTACACATAAAGGAATATTTAGAAGAATTGAGGGCTTACTCCTAGTGGGTTTTGTAGCAGAAGCAAAAAACATGGTGTTTTTTGATCTGCGGATGCTGGTGGGTCCCAGTGTGGCCATCTTGAGCAGGACGGAGTGAGTGAAAAATCAAGGGAGTGATCCCATTGCAGGGGTCTGGCTGATCATCCGAGATAAAGGTGTGAACATTTTTTTTTCTATTCATCTCTCTCTCTCTTTCTCTCTCTGTGCACCTCCACTCTGGTAACTACAGGGGTTCCTGAATGAGTGGACACCCTACCCCACCCCCATAAAGTTCTACTACACATGCTCAAGGATTTGCTCAGCAAAGATGATTGGGCACAGAATCAAAGAAGGGGGAGGAGTCAACAGAAACAGTCTAAAACAGGAGGGTCTTCCCAAAACAGCTCTGGACAGCCCTGAAACACCTGAATGTGCTTAAGGAGGGTTATAGAGACAGACAAAAAAAAGGAAAGAGGCCAAAAATTGAATCTTGATTTACATCATAAGGAGCAATGGTAACATCTTGAAATTTTCAAGGCAGCCATGAAGACAAGAAGTCAAAAAGGTCTTCATATTTTGATATGGGTTTTCTTTTGTTTTGTTTTTAATGTGTGTGTGTGTGTGGCAAATATAGACTTTAGGTTCCATTCTGTATATATATTTGTTTTGTTTTTGATCCCCTTTTACACTGGGGAGGGGGGGCTCTTTCTCTTCCTATGCTACCCAAGAAGAGACAGAAATTGTGGTCATATAAGCAAACTAAAATTGTACCCTATAAAATCCCACCATCCAGGCAAGAGCCAATACTAGCTGCTCTACACCAGATACGCAGACAACATTTGCTACAATTACTCTGAGTTAGGTAATAATAGAAGTGAAAAGGGAAATCTATCTCCTCATCACATCTACAAGGAAATAAGAAAATTTTATAATATATTAACATGCTGTTGTTGTTGTTGTTAGGTGCCATCAAGTCGGTACTGAATCATAGCAACTGTATGCACAGCAGAACGAAACACTGCCCGATCCTGGACCAATCTCACTATCACTGCCACACCTGAGCCCATTGATTCTACCACTTTGCGAATCCATCTCCCTGGGGGTCTTCCTCTTTTTCTCTGACCCTCAACCCTACCAAACATGATATGCTTCTCCATCGACTGGTCCCTCCTAACAAAATGTCTGAAGTATGAGAGACGAAGTCTGGCCATCCTGGCCTCCAAGGAGCACTCTGGCTGCACTTCTTCCAACAGAGATCTGTTGGTTCTTTTGCCAGCCCATGGCACTTTCAATATTCTCCTCCAACACCATAACTCAAAAGCATCAATTATTCTATGGTCTTTCTTAGTCATTGTCCAGCTTTTGCATGTATATGAGGTTATTGAAAATACCATGGCTTGAGTCATGCACACTTTGCCTTCAAACTAACATACATTCATCTAATTATTGAAAATATGTGTAATTATTGAAAATGCCCAAAAAACATTAGAAGATCACAGCTCATTTCCAAAAACAAGATAAAGTAGCTGAAACAAATGAGCTGGAGGCAATTCTAGACTTCCCATTGGAAGGAAGAGCAGGCTTTGGAACTGCCTGATAAGGAATTCAGTAGAATTTTATTGAGGTAAATCAAAACCATGCACAGAGTGGTTGTGAAAAATAAGGAACAATTCAGGAAAGTGCTATAGGAACAATCAAATAAGATAGAAATAGCACTGGAAACAATTCAAAACCTGCAAAAAGAGGTCCAAATGATTAATAATAAAATATCAGAAATGGACAGTGCACTGAAAGGGCAAAGGAATAGAGTTGACGAGATGGAAGCCAGAACCAATGATCTTGAAGACAAATATCTCACTACTGCTAAGATAGAAGAGCAAGCAGAAAATGGGATTAAAAAATCTGAAGAAACTCTAAGATTCACATAGGACAACAAGAAGGGGGTTATTGGAGTTTCAGAACAGAAGAACACCCAAGAAATAGCTGACTAGGTGTTGGGAAATTTTTCCTTAACATCCTGAAAGATGAGAAGATAAACCATTCAAGAAGTTGAACAAACCCCAGTAAGGATACACCCCAAAAGAAAATCACCAAGACATATCATAATCCAGCTCTACAAAATCAAAGACAGGAACAGAATCCTGAAAGCAGTTAGAGAAAAGAGAAGTGTTACTTACAAAAGCAAGCCAATAAGATTAGCCCCTGATAACTCAACAGAAGCCATGCAGGCAAGAAGGCAATGGGAAGACATATATAAAAGCCTGAAAGAAAAACCTGCCAACCAAGAACTGTCTACCCAGCAAAGCTGTTAATAAAATATGATGGTGCAATCAAAACATTCCAGAATAAGCAGAAGCTAAGGGAGTTTTTCAAAGCCACCCAGCATTTCAAAACATCCTAAAGGGAGTTCTTTGGACTGAGAACTACCAAGAACAGAAAACAACCAAAGATTGGCATACATAGCAGCACCATTCAGAAATCAATCAACAGATGGAAGACTCCAAAATAGAACAAAAGTACAAGAATGAATTCAGAGAATCTGGGATCAAAACAATTACACTGTGAAAGAAGGGGAAAATATAGAAACAGAGATACAGGTGATTAGGTCAGGTAGATTTCACAAGAAAATAGACTGTCTCAAATGGAAGAAAAAGTTAATAGAATATAGGGTAACTTCAAAGAAAATCAATACTTCATAACATATCAAGAAAAGGAAAATCAAAGAAGAACATGGAAACATTAAAACTATGAAGAAACTGACAAGAAAAAGTCAATGGATTAAATGCATCCATCAAAAGAAAGAAAGTGGCAGATGGATAAGAAAACAAGATCCTTCAATATGCTGTTTGCAAAAGACACACTAAACACACAAAGACAAAACAGAATAAAAGTTCAAGGATGGAAAAAATATATACCAAGCTAATTGCAATAAAAATTTTAAAAAAATGACCAGGAGTGGTAATGCTAATACCTGATAAAATAAACTTTCAGGCAAAAACCAGTATAAGAGATAAAGTAGGATATAATCACATGATTAAAAGGTCAATTGAAAAGGATGACATACCCATAATAAATACCTACACTCACAAAAAAATGGGCCCCAAAATATATAAAGCAAACCCTGTTAGAAATAAGGAATGAAGTAGAAAAATCTAGAATATTAGATGTATACACCACTTTTTATACACCACTTTCAGAAAAGGATAGTGCAACCGGAAATAAACTCAACAAAGACACAGAGGAACTAAACAATACAAGCAACCAGCTTGACCTAAGAGATGTATATAGAGCATTCAACACAACAACTATAAAAGACAATTTTTCCAGTGCACATGAAACATTCTCCAGAATAGACAATGTGTTCAGCCACAAAACAAGTCTCCAAAGTAGAACATGCAAACATTGAATAACAACCTACTTAAAGGCTACTGGAGAGTAGACCAAACAAAAGGTAAAAATCACAAAATTCCTAGAAACAAATGAGAATGAAAACATAACATACCAGAATTGTTGGTACACAGCAAAAGCAGTGTTGAGAGGACAGTTTATTGCTATAAATGCACACATCCAAAAAGAAGAAAGAGCTAAAATGAATACATTGTCACAACATATCCAACATTTAGAACCAGACCATCAAAACAAAACCTACAGTCACCAAAAGAAAAGAAATAATAAAAATTAGAGCAGAAAAAATGACAAAGAAATCAGATAAATTACAGAAAGAATCAACAGTACAAGAAGTTGGTTCTTTGAAAGGTTTAATATTGACAAACCATTGGCAAACCTAACAAAATAAAGAGGGAGAAGACAACAATAACACACATAAGAAGCCAAATAGGTAATGTCACAACAGAACCAATAGAAATAAAAATGATAATAACAGAATACTATGAAGAGTTGTACTCCAACAAATATAAAAATGTAGAGAAGATGGATATATTTTTAGCAAAACACGACCTACCTAAACTTGCACAGAGTGAAGTAGAAAACTTGAGCAGACCTATAACAAAAGAAGAAATTGATAAGCTCATCAATGAACTCCAAACCAAAAGAAAAAAAAAAAATGCAGGTCCACATGGCTTCACTGGTTAATTTTACCAAACATTCAGGAAAGAGCCGTCACCAATTCTACTCAAATTATTCCAGAATATAGAAAAGGATGAAAAACTTTCTAATATATTTTATGACGCAAGCATAATCCTCATACAAAAACCAGGGAAAAACATCACTAAGAAAGAAAATTATAGACCAATATCCCTCATGAACAAAGATGTAAAATTTTTCAACAAAATCCTAGCTAACAGAATTCAACAACATATTAAAAAAATAATATATCATGACCAAGCTGGATTCATATCAGGGATGCAAGGATGGTTAAATCTTAGAAAAACAATCAATGCAATCCACCGTATGAATTGTTAAAAAGGGAAAAGAACCATGTGATCATATATATCAATTGATGCAGAAAAGACATTTGACAACATACAATGTCCACTCCTGATAAAAAACACTCAACAAAGCAGGAACAGAAGAGAAATTCCTCTTCATAATTAAGAGCATATATACAAAATCAAGTGCCAACATTACTCTCAATGGAGAGAACCTTAGGGTTTCCCCTTTGTGAACAGGAACCAGACAAAAATGCCCTTTATTGTTGTTGTTGTTGTTGTTGTTAAGTACCATGGAGTCGGTTCTGACTCATAGTGACCCTGCCCAGGGTTTCCGAGGCTATAAATCTTTACGGGAGCAGAACGCCTCATCTTTCTCCCGCAGAACCGCTGGTAGTTTCGAACTGCCGACCTTGAGGTTAGCAGCCCGATTCATAACCACTACGATACCAGAGCTCCTTATTACCACTCCTATTTAACACTGTGCTGGAATTCTTGTTGTTGTGGTTAGGTGCCATCGAGTCAGTAACGACTCATAGTGACCTTATGCACAGCAAAATGAAACACTGCCCGATCCTGGGCCAACCTCAATATCGTTGCCACGCTTGAGCCCATTGATGCTGCCACTTTGACAATCCATCTCGCTGGGGGTCTTCCTCTTTTTCTCTGACCCTCCACCCTACCAAACATGATATCCTTCTCTAGCAACTGATCCCTCCAGACAATATGTCCGAAATATGAGCGACGAAGTTTGATAATCCTGGCCTCCAAGGAGCACTCTGGCTACACATCTTCCAACACAGATCTGTTACTTCTTTTGACAGCCCATGGCACTTTCAATTCTCCTCTAACACCATAACTCAAAAGCATCAATTCTTCTATGGTCTTCCTTATTCACTGTTCAGCTTTTGTATGCATATGAGGTTATTGAAAATACCATGGCTTGGGTCAGGCACACCTTAGTCCTCAAGCTGACATCTTTGCTCTTCAACACTTTAAAA
>NW_006408569.1:16760804-16763907 GCF_000296735.1 Chrysochloris asiatica | reverse complement strand
GGGAGTAGAAAGCCTCATCTTTCTCCCGCGGAGCAGCTGGTAGTTTCGAACCACTGTAAGGTAGGTGGTTCAAACTCACCCACTGCTCCTCAGAATCCTTTTACTGGGTCGCAGTGGGTTGGAATCATGTCAACAGCACTTAACAACAACAACAACAAATTGGCAAAGTAGAAGTAAAACTCTCTCTATTTACAGATGATATGAAATCCCCAAAGACTCAGCAAAAAAAACCAAAAACTACTAGAACTGGCAGGGTACAAGATCACCATACAAAAATCAGTCGAATTCCCCTATACTAACAATAAAAGGGCTAAAAAGGAAATTAGCAAAGCAAAACTATTTACAACAGCCACCCAAAGGATGAAATATTTAGGAATAAATCTAACTAGAAAAACAAAGGACTTAACAAAGAAAACTACAAAACACTACTACAAGAAACCAAGAGAGACTTACAAAAATGAAAGAATATACCATGATCCTGGATAGGCTATCTTAAAATTGTGAAAATGTCAATACTGCCCAAAGCATTATACAGATATAACACAATCCCAATTCAGATTCCATCAACATTCTTTAAAGAGTTAGAATAAGCAATTAGCAACTTTATATGGAAAGGAAAGATACCAGTTTAAACAAAGCACTGCTTATGAAGAAGAACAATACTGGAAGCCTCTCACTTCCTGATTTCAAAATTTACTACACGGTTACAGTGGTTTAAAAAAATCGTACTGGTACAATAAAAGCTATATAAATCAATGGAACAGGATGGAGAACCCAGAAATTAACCCATCCAGATACAGCCATGTGTACAATGATTGGGGAGGAGATAGTCTCTTCAACAGATGGTGCTGACAGAACTGGAAATTGACATGCAAAAGATTGAAACAAGACCTTTATCGCACACCACATACAAAACCCAACTCAGTATAGATTAAAGACCTAAATATGAATCCCAGCATTACAAAAGTCATCAATGGAAAAAAATAATAATAATAAGGACAAATTTAAAGGATCTAACACAGGGCACACATAGACTACCAAACATTCTGAGAACTGCACAAACAAAAGAAGATAAAAATAGGTGATTGGGGCCTATTAAAAATTAGAAACATTTGTGCAACAGAAGATTTCATCAGAAGAGTAAAAAAGGAGCCCACATAATGGGAAAAAATCCTTTGCAAGGACATATCAGACAAGGGACTAATCTCTAAAATTTATAGGAAACTATTTTTCTACAAGGAAAGACAAATAACCCAATTTAAAAATGGGCACAGGACATGAACAGACACTTCACTGAGGAAGACATTCGGGCAGACAACACTTCACAATCATCAGCCATTGTGGTTGTTGTTGTTAAGTGCCATTGAGTCGATTCTGACCCATAGTGACCCTGTTTAGGGTTTCCAAGGAACAGCTAGTGAGCTTGCACCACTGACCTTGCAGTTCAAACGATTTGCAATCTGACACATTAGTCCACAGAGCCACACCAGGACTCACATTAGCCATTAGAGAGATATAAATCAAAATAAAAACGTCATATCATCTCACACAAGGAATAACAGCAAAGTTCAGAAAACCAGAGGACAATAAATGCTGGCAAGGAGTGACTGGGACCCTCCTACATTGTTGGTCAGAATGTAACATGGTTCAATCACTATGGAAAACAATATAGCACTTTCTCAGAAAGTTGGAAATAGAAATACTTTATAATCTAGCAATCCTTCTACTTGATATATATCCACAAAAATATAAGCCAGAATCCATGTAGATATATCCACACCAACGTTTATTGCAGCAATATTCACAATAGCAAAAAGATGGAAATAGCATAAGTGCCCATCAATGGAAGGGTGGATAAACAAACTTTGGTATATACGCATAATAGAATTTTATGCTACTTTGAAGAATAACAAGGAAGTTGCAAACCACCGCATAACATGGATGATCCTTGAGGACATTGTTGTTGTTGTTGGGAAGTGCCGTTGAGTTGGATCCAACCCATAGTGATCCTGTATAGGGTTTTCCAAGAAGCAGCTGGTAAGCTTGAACCGCCTACCTTGCAGTTCAAATGGCTTTTCAGTCTGGTGCATTAATCCACAGCGCCACACCAGGACTCCTTGAGGACATTATGCGGAGTGAAATTTCCCTTCCATGTATATTGTCTTCCCCAATCACGGAACTATGATGTATTTATTCCCTGACCTCTGTTCTACCCTTCCCTCCCTCCCAACCTTGGTAACCAACAAATAATTTTTTTTTTTTTTTTTAGTATGGGTATCTTACCTTATGATTTTATAATAATGGTCTTATGCAATATTTGTCCTTTTGTGAATGAGTAGTTTCACTCAGCATTATATCCTCAATTTAGCCAGAGAAGGCTAAAGCTGAAAGTGAAATTTCTAGCTAATATGAAGTGGGGGAGATGCACAAGAATGTCCAAACTTGCAGATATTATCCGTTTGACCTAGCTTCGATGGCTTGATGAGCAGAGCTTGATTTGTTGTTGTTAAGTGCCATCGAGTTAGTACTGACTCACAGCAACCCTATGCACAACAGAACAAAATACTGCCCAGTCTTGTGCCAGCCTCACAATTTTTGCCTCGCTTAAGCCCATTGATTGCCACTTTGCCAATCCATCTCGTTGGGGCTCTTCCTCTTTTTCTCTGACCCTCCACCTCACCAAACATGATTTCCTTCTCCAGCAACTGGTCCTTTCTGACAATATGTCCAATATATGAGAGTCAAAGTTTGGCCATCCTGGCCTCCAAGGAACTCTGGCTGCACTTCTGCCAACACAGATATGTTTGTTCTTTTGGCAGCCCAATGCACCTTCAATATTCTCTGCCAACACCATAACACAAATGCATCAATTCTTCTACTATCTTCCTTATTCACTGTCCAGCTTTAGCATACATATGAGATTATTGAAAATACTATAACATGCGTTGCGCACACCTTAGTCCTCAAGCTGAATCTTTGCTCTTCAACACTTTAAAAAAGTCTTGTGCAACATATTTGGCAAATGCAATATGTTCTTTGATTTTTTAACTGCTGCTTCCATAAGTGTTGATGGTTGATCCAAGAAGAATGAAGTCCTTGACAA
>NW_006408569.1:16755924-16760014 GCF_000296735.1 Chrysochloris asiatica | reverse complement strand
CAAATGGAAGAAAAAAGGAGGTACAAGAACTGAACAGAAAATTTCAAAGGTCAACTCGAGAATTCAAAGTCAAATATTACAATGAAATGTGCAAAAATCTGGAATTAGAAAATCAAAAGGGAAGAAGACACTCTGCATTTCTCAAACTGAGGAAACTGAAGAAAAAATTTAAGCCTCGACTTACCTTATTGAAGGATTCTCTGGGCAAATTATTTAATGATGTGGAAAGCATCTAAAAAAGATGGAAGGAATACACAGAGTCACTGTATCAAAACGAAATGGTCGATTTTCAACCATTTCCAGAGGGCACATATGATCAAGAGCCAATAATAATGAAGGAAAAAAATCCAAGTTGCATTGAAGGAATTGACAAAGATAAAGGCACCATGAATTGATGGAATAAAAATTAAAATATTTCAAGAAAATGAGGTGGCATTGGAGGCATTCACTCATCTATGCCAAGAAATTTGGAAGACAACTATCTGACCAACTGTTTGGAAGAGATCCATATTTGTGCCCATTCCAAAGAGAGGTGACCCACTAGAATGCGGAAATTATCGTACAATATCTTTGATATCCCACGCGAGTAATGTTTTACTAATGGTAATACAGAAACAGGCTGCAAGTATATATTGACAGAGAATTTCCTGAGTTTCAAAGCCAGATTCAGAAGAGGATGTGGAGCGAGGGAAATCATTGCTGATGTCAGAGCTCAACTAAAGGAAGATAATGTAATTTGATAACAGAAGCAAATGTCAATTGCTATAATTTGATGAACTTGACCTACACTTATGGCTGTGGTGGTGATGGTGTGGCATAGAGTTGGTTCCTGTACAGGTTTCCTGTACAGGTTTCCAAGGCTGTAAATCTTTATGGGAGCAGAAAGCCTCATCTTTCTCCTGTGGAACATCTGGTAGTTTTGAACTGCTGACCTTTAGCTAACAGACTGACTCATAACCACTACGCTACCAGAGTTCCTTACTTATGGCTGTAGTAGATCAAAATATCAACCAAGATGGAAAGAATCTTAACATCAAGTTTCAAGTCTGTTCCCTTGGTATTCAGGGTTGATAAAGACAGGCAATTTAGACATTGGCTTACTAAAATGTGGGGGCTCCAAAGCATGAAGTGGCTGGCTTACAAGTTTACAAAAGGGAGTTTAGTTAAAGAGTATATGGGGGAGGAGAGGTGGAGCTTGATAGCAGCTAGGGTAGAGGTGCAGTGAATATCTCTGTCAGCAATATCACAGAATATCAGAAGAAGCAGGTTAAGATCAGAGCTCAAAAACTCTGAACCACATATCTAGGAATATTTAAAAATTTGAAGACTTATAGCTAGTGGAACTTGTAGCAGAAGTAAGAAATCTCGTACTTTAGAATCTGTCTGGCTTGGCGGCCCAGAGCCAACAACTTGGGTGAGACCAAATGGCAACACCAAGTGGGGGAGCAAGTAGATCAACCACGGAATAACACCACAGGAACCTCAGAGCAAAGGTGGACAAAATATTTTGTCAGTTTTGCTTTGTTCTGATGTCTTTTTTTTACTCTCTTTCTTTTTGGTATTTATTCATTGGCGCCCCACTGTTTGTGCACCTCCATTCTGGTGACTAGAGGGGCTGCTGAGAGAGTGGACACCACCCCCACCAGCACCACTGAATCTGCCACACATGCGTACAGATACCCTCAGCATTTAAAGGGAAGGCAGGCCAAAATGACCATACCTGGTCCTGAACTGTTTATTAATAGGGAAAAGGCCAGAACAAGTGGTGTGGAGAGGGAAAGAGAGTTTAAATATAAACATGCCTAAAATTAAATCCTGAGGTACAGCATAACAACCATCTTAAAATTTATCAGTCATCCTTGAAGGCAAGAAACAGAAAGAGCATATTAAAATCATACTCATATTAGGCTATAGATATTTTTTTTCCTTCTCTACCTCCTCTCCCTTTTCTGCAATTATAGACTACAGTATCTAATCTAGTTTTGTTTGCTGTTATTATTGTTTTTAGTAGTTGTTTGTTTTTGTTTTGTTTTGTTTTGTTTTGCTGTAGCTGTTTTGTGTTTTTTGTTTGTTTGTTTGTTTTATGCCCCTTTTACCTAGGGGGACTCTTTCTCTCCCTGTATTACCCAAGAAGAGGCAGCAATTGCTATCATATAGTAAAGCTACAATCACACCTTATAAAAACCCAACAATCCAAGCAAGAACCAATACTAAATGCCATACACCAGGGAGGCAAATAACACCTGAAAAAGTTACTCTCAGTTAAGCAATAAGAAGACTGAAAAGGGAAGCCCACATCCTGATCACATCTACCTGGAGGCAATCAGAAAACATAAAAAATACCAAAACACACACTCAATTAAGTATTAAGGCCACAGTTAAACATTAAACATGAAGAAAGCAAAAGAAGATGATCATATCAGCACATGTGCAGAAACAAGATGAAATGTCTGAGACAAATGAACTAGAGGTAGACCTGGGCTACATTCTGGAAGGAGGACAGGCCTTGGAAATGCCTGAGAAGGAATTCAGAAAAATGATTATAAAATGTTTCAAAACACTTCACAATGGAGTTGAGAAAAACAAGGAAGAAGTCAGGAAAGTGCTAGAAGAACAATCAAATAAGACAGATACAACATTGGAAACAATACAAAACCTACAGAAAGAGGTCCAAATGAACAATAACAGAATATGAGAAATAGATAATATACTGAAAAGGTAAAGGTGTAGAACAGAAGTGATGAAAGGCAGAACTAGTGAGCTGGAAGACAAATGTCTCAATACCACTAAGAAAGAAGAGCAAGTAGAAAAGGATAAAAATATCTGAAGAAAGTCTAAGATTCATCTTGTACAACATGAAGAAGAATTACTTAAGAATTATAAGCATTCTGGAACAGGAAGAATCACACAAGTCCACAGATGAAATAGTTGAAAAACTGCTGGAAGAATATTTTTCTAACTTCCATAAAAGTGAAAAGATAAACATTCAAGAAGCTCAATGAACCTCAGGAAGGATAGACACCAAAAGAAAATCACCCAGACATATCATAATCAAGCTTTCCAAAATCAAAGATAAGGAGATATTCCTGAAATCAGCTAGGGTAAAGAGAAATGCTACATGCAAAGGAAGATAGTTTGGTTAAGCTCAGATCTCTCAGCAGAAACCATGCAGGCAACAAGTCAATGGGGAGACATATATAAAACCCTGAAACAAAGAATTGCCAACCAAGAATGCTTTATCCAGCAAAGCTATGAATCTAATATGACAGTGTAATCAAACCATTCCAGGAAAAACAGAAGCTAAGGGTTTTTTTCAAAGTTAACCCTGTGCTACACAACATCCTAAAGGATGTTCTCTGTGGACTAAGAACAAACAAGAACAGACAACAACCAGAGGTGGACATAGGGGGCAGCACTTCCCAGAACTAAATCCACAGATAGAAGAGTCAAGAACAGAACAAAAGTATAAGAACAAACAAAGAGAATCTGGGAGGTCAGTCCATGATCAAAACAATTACAATGTGAAAGAAGGTAAACACATAGGAACAGAGATCCACATGGTGAGGACAGGTCGATTACAGGATAAAATAGACTGCACTAAATGGAGGGGGGAAAGTAGTGGAATATAAGATAGCCTCAAGAAAAATTAACACTTCACAACATACCAAGAAAATAAAAATCCAAGAAGAACAAAGAGACATTAAAACTATAAGGAAACTCACAAAAAAGAACAGAATAAACACGAACTCAGATCAGGAAGAAATCCAGAACAAAGAAAGCAGTAACACCACAAAAAAACAAACATAATGGCAGCAATTAATCCATGCCCATCGATAATTACAAAGAATGTAAATGGATTAAATGCACCAATTAAGAGACAAGACGGAGGGTGATGGAATGGATAAGAAAACAAGATTCTTCAGTATGCTGTCTGCAAGAGACACATCTTAAACATAGAGACAAAAACAGATTAAAAATCAATTGTAAGATAAAAAAACTAGAGGACCATAAATGTTGGTGGGGATGTGGAAAGACTGGGACACTCCTGCATTGCTGGTGGGACTGCAAAATGGTCCAACCTCTCTGGAAA
>NW_006408569.1:16749140-16754740 GCF_000296735.1 Chrysochloris asiatica | reverse complement strand
GTGAAGACCTGGTTGGCCAGCAGTGTGGCAAGACCTAGGGACTCTTGGCCCAGAGTCAGTGACATAGCCATAGAGGACTAGAGTGGAGACTGAAGCATCCAGCTGATAAGAAGAGAGGGTATCTGCACAAGAACAACCACACTTTCAGGTAATACCCACTTGACCTGGCTTCAATGACTGGATGATCAGAGCTCAACCAGAAGAAGAAAGAAGAGGGGAAAAAAAAGTAATCTGATACAATTTGATGAACTTGACCTACACCTATGGATGCAGTAGCTCAAAAGAGAGAACAAATCCTTACAGTAAGGATCATTCCCACCCCTTCCATACACAGAGTATACTGGGATGGGCAAATTGGACATTGGCTATCCAAAATGTGGGGGCTACAAAGGCAAGAAGTGACTGGCTTACAAGCTTTCAAGAAGGAACCTAGATTCAGAGGGTGTGAAGGACGGTAGAATCTCCACTGAGTAGTATCCAATCTGTCTAGGCAGGGCTGATGAAATGAAATGCAGATGGGTCTCTTGTGATACAGTAGTGAATAATTGTTATCAGGACTACTTGTTAGGGTTGGATATGTAAAGGTAGACATTTTGTAGCAAGGAGAAGAATGATTAATTTTACATTCTAGGAGTGGAGGTCCCTGGGACTATCAAGGGAGAAAAGAGGAGAGTGGGACCCTACCCAGAGAAGCAGTGATGTCTGAGCTGGAGGCAGAGACAATGACGTGGAGAGATGGAGCAGTTGGGGACTTTAGACACAGAGAGGGAGAGGGGCTGTATGCTGACAACCGGGTGGCAGGCTTGTAGTGTATACCCTTTGGTTGATTGATGATGCATGGAGGGGGTTGTAACCATGGCAATGAAAAGATATATGACAGATGAATGTAAAACTAATGTTCTCCCATGTAAACTATCACATAATTTACATTAAAACATTTTTTAATAAAGTCATAGGATGGGGGGAAAGAAACAAGCTACTTAACAATCAAAGATGAACAAGAGTGGCAGTACTAATTTCTAATAAAATAAACTTTAAGACAAAAACGAGCATAATAGATAATGATGGACATTATCTCATGATTAAAGGGATAATTTAACAAGATTGCATAACCATGATAAGTATCTATGCTCCCAATGAAAAAGCTCCAAAATAAAGCAAACTCTAATAGATAAGAAAAAAGAAATAGACGAATCAACAATAATCATAGGTGATTTTACTACACTGTTTTCAAAAATGGATAGAACAACCAGAAAGACACTTAACAAAGATCTAGAGTAGCGAAACAACACAATAAGCCAATTGGACCTCATATATGTGTACCTAGCATTCAACTCAACAACAACACAATACACATTCTTTCGAGTGCACATGGAATATTCTCCAGAATAGCCCATGTCTTTGGCCACAAAGCAAACCTCCAAAAATTTACACATATCAAAATACTACAAAGCATCTTCTCAGACCACAATACTATCGAATTAGAAATTAGGACTAATAAGACCAAGGAAATAAAATCAAATACATGGAAAATGAATAACACCCTGTTAAAAAGTGACTGAGTAGTAGAAGAAATAAAATATGACCTCACAAAGTTCCTAGAAATAAATGTAAACAAAAACACAACATACCAAATTCTTGGGACATGGCAAAAGAGGTGCTGAGAGGACAATTTATTGCAATAAATGCACAGATCCAAAGAGAAGAAAGAAACAAAATCATCACATTAATACAGCATCAACTACAATTAGAAACAGACCAACAGAGGGAACTTACAGCCACCAAAAGAAAAGAAATAATAAAGATTAGAGTAGAAATAAATGAGATAGAAAACAGAAAAACTATAGGAAGAATCAAAAGGACAAGAAGCTGGGTCATTGAAAGGATTAATAAAATTAACATACCATTGGCAAACCCAACAAAAGATAAGAGGGAGAAGACAAAAATAACTTGGATTAGAAACCACACAGGTGATGTCCCAAGAGAACCAAAGGAAATCAAAAGGATAATAACAGAATACTATAAAGAGTTGTACTCCAACAAATTTGAAAAATTAGAAGAAATTGATACATTTTTAGAAAAACACGAATTACTTACACTTACACAGATTGAAGTAAAAAACCTGAACAGACCCATAACAAAAGAATAAATTGATCAGATCATCCTAAAACTCCAAACCAAATTACTTCCAGGCCCAGATGGCTTCACTGGTAAGTTCTACCAAACATTCAGGAAAGAACTGTCACAAATTCTACTAAAATTGTTACAGAATATAGAGGAGGATGGAAAACATCCTAATACATTTTATGAAGAAATCATACCCTCTTACCAAAACCAGAGAAGAACGTCTCTAAGAAAGAACATTATAGACCAATATCCCTCATGAACATAGATGCAAAAATTCTCAACAAAATCCTAGCCAACAGAATCAAATAGTACATCAAAAAGATAATACATCATGATTAAGTGGGATTCATATCAGGGATGCAAGGATGATTTAAGATTCAAAATAGGATCAACATAATCCACCATATAAATAAGAAAAGAGAAAATAACCACATGGATTGATACAGAAAAGGCACTTTACAAAATCCAACATCCATTCCTGATAAAAACATTCAACAAAGTAGGAATTGAAGGGAAAGTCCTCAACATAATTAAGAGCAAATATACAAAATCAACAGACTACATTACTCTCAATGGGGAAAAACTGAAAGTCTTCCCTCGGAAAAAACTGAAAGTCTTCCCTCTGCGAACAGGTGTTAGACAAGTATGCCCTTTGTCACCACTAATATTCAACATTGTGCTGGATGTATTAGCAAGAGCTATACAGTAAAACGGGAAAATTAAAGGCATCCAAATTGGAAAAGAAGAAGTAAAACTCTCTCTATTTGCAGACAATATGATCCTATACATAGAAAACCCCAAAGACTCAGTAAAAAAGCTACTAGACCTCATTGGAAGATTCAGCAAATTGGCAGAATATAAGATCAACATACAAAAATCAGTTGAATTCCTCTATACCAAAAACGACAGTGCTGAAAAGGACATCAGGAAAGCAATACCATTTACATTTGCTGACCAAAGGATGAAATATCTAGGAATAAATTTAACCAGAGAAAGAAAAGACCTATACAAAGAAAACTACAAAACACTACTACAAGAAAACAAAAGAGACCCAGAAAAATGGAAGAATGTACCATGCTCCTGGATAGGAAGAATTAACACTGTGAAAACGTCAATACTGCCCAAAGCAATTTACACATACAATGAAATCCCAATCCAGATTCTAATGACATTCTTTTAAGAGATGGAAAAAACTATTACAAACTTTATATGGAAAAGAAATAGATCGAGGATAAGCAAAGCACTGCTTAAGAAGAAGAATAAGATTGGAAACCGCTCACTCCCTGATATCAAAATTTATTACATGGTTACAGTGGTCAAAACAGCTTGGTACTGGTACAATGAAAGATACATAGATCAATGAAGCAGAATCAAGAATCCAGAATTTAACCCATCCACTTACAGCCAACCGAATTTCAGCAGATGGTGCTGGCAGAACTGGAAAGTGATATGCAAATTATTGAAACAAGAACTGTACCTCAAGTCTTATACAAAAATCAACTCAGCATGGATTAGGGACCTAAATGTGAATCTCAGAATTACAAGGCCATCAACGAAAAAGTAGGGACAAATGTGAGGGCTTTAATTCAGGGCATACACAGACTACCAAACAATTTGAAAACTACATACAAAAAAGTAGACAAAATAGACATACTAAAAATTAAAAATTTATGTGCATCAAAAGACTTCACCAAAAGAGTAAAAAGAGAACACACAGAAAGGGAAAAAATCTTTTGCAATGACACATCAGACAAGGGACTCATTTCTAAAACATGTAGGAAACTACAACACCTCTACAAGAAAAAGACAAATAACCCAATTTAAAAATGGACTCAAGATTTGAACAGACACTTCACCAAGGAGGAGATCCGGGCAGCCAGCAAACACATGAAGAAATGTTCGCGATCACTAGCCATTATTGTTGTTGTTCTTAGTTGACATCGAGTCAGTACCGACTCATACATAACAACCTTATGCACAGCAAAATGAAACACTGCCTGATCCTGGGCCAACCTCACTATTGTTTAGAGAGATGCAAATCAAAACAATGATGAGATATCAACTCACACCAGCAATAACAGCAAAGATCAAAAAAGTAGAGGACAATAAATGCTGTCAAGGGTGTGGAGAGACTGGGATGCTCCTACATTGCTGGTGGGATTGCAAAATGGTTCAACCTCTCTGTAAAACAATATGGCACTTCATTGGAAGGTTGGAAATAGAAATACCTAATGGACCAAGAAGCAATTGTTCGAACAGAACATGGGAACACTGAATGTTTTAAATTTTAAAAAGGTGTGTGACAAGGTTGTATTCTTTTACCATACTTATTCAACCTGTATGCTGCACAAATAATGAGAGAAGCTGGGTTCTATGAAGAAAAACGTGGCATCAGGATTGGAGGAAGACTCATTGACAACCTGTGATATGCATATGATACAACCTTGCTTGCTGAAAGTGAAGAGGACTTAAAACATTTACTGATGAAGATCAAACACCACAGTCTTCGGTATGGATTACATTTCAATGTCAAGAAAACAAAAATCTTCACTACTGGACCAATAAAACAACATTCTTATCAATGGAGGAAAGATTGAAGTTGTCAAGATGGCCAAACTTCATCTCTCATACTTTGGACATATTGTCAGGAGGGACCATTCACTGGAGAAGGATACCATGTTTGGTAAGGTGGAGGGTCAGAGAAAAAGAGGAAGACCGCCAACAAGATGGATTAGCCAAGTGGCAGCATTGATGGACTCAAGCGTGGCAACAGTGGTAAAGTAGGCCCAGGATCGGGCAGTGTTTCGTTCTGCTATGCATAAGGTCGCTATGGGTCAGTACCAACTCGATGGCACCTAACAACAACAACAATGATCCAGTTATTCCTTTACTCGGTATTTACCCTCAAGAAATATGAGCCATAACATGCATAAGATATATGCACACCAATGTTCATAGCAGCACTATTTACAATAGTAAAAAGATGGAAACAGCCTAAGTGCCAATCTACTGAAGAATGGATAAACAAATTGTGGTACATACACACAATGGAATATTATGCTACCTTGAAGAATAACAAGGAAGCTGCTAGCCACTGCATAACATGGATGAGCTTTGAGGACATTATGTTGAATGAAATTAGTCAGTCACAAAAGAAGAAATACTGCATAGGACCACTATTGTAAAAGACTAAGGAAAAGAACCCATGCTAAAGGAGGGAGGTGGGATTCTTGCTGGTTATTGGGATGTGGGGGCTGGGATGAGGGAAGAGAAGGGAAGGTAGAGCACAGGGTAGGGAATAGACACAGGATAGTTTGGGTGCTAGGAAGGGGGCAATACACAAGAAGGGGAAGGTAATGGAGGAACAAGGCAGATGGGAGAACAGTTAGGCTGGTTTGCATGAGGTAAGTGGAATAGAGGTAAATAATGATATACTCACAACCTTAAAACAACAGGGCTCTGAGATACAGGGA
>NW_006408569.1:16746073-16748847 GCF_000296735.1 Chrysochloris asiatica | reverse complement strand
TCCCTGGCATTGTTGCTGTTGTTGTTGTGTGTCGTGGAGTCATTCCGACTCATAGCGACCCTGTACAGGGTTTCTGAGGCTGTAAATCTTTACGGGAGCAGAAAGCCTCATCTTTCTCCCACGGAGCAGTTTAGAACTGCTGACCCTGAGGTTCGCAGCCCAATTCGTAACCACTATGCTACCAGAGTTCCTTACCATTGTAAAATAAACATTTGAGGGGGAGAGAAAGGAATAGCCAGAAATATCACCATAGAAGTCTTGTAAGTCCGTCTTCTGCCTACAACTGATTACAATACCTAAATGGGGCTACAATGTGCCCAGTGAAGGAGGCTTCCTGTGAAGCCTCTGCATTATTACATAAGACTATAAGGGGAAACCTGAACCCCATCCAGAATCTTTTCAGGTGGGAAATTTCCACTTGAAAGCACAAGCAGACTAATCTGGAGCAACTAGAAGAACTGAAGATGCTTCTTAAAAGAAAGACCTACAGGAAAAATACAAAACAATAACAGTAGTCCAACTGATTTCTACAAGAACAAGCAAGTTGCCCACCCAGAAGACATAAAGTTCGGGTCCCCTCAAGGCAAACCCCCTTCCAAAACTAAGGTTCAAGGGGAATACACGAGCAGACATGCGCTCTAACTGGTGACCACGTTGGTCACTGATAAGGGGAAGTGAGTGAAAAACAACAATGAAGCAGCAAGTTAAGCCCTACCACATTCAATAGACTCTGGTGAACCCGGGTTGGAGACCTGTTGGCCAGCGGTGTGGCAAGACCTGGGACTCCTGGGCCCAGAATCAGTGACATAGCCACAGAGGACTAGAGTGGAGAGTGAAGCATACAGCAGATAAGAAGTAAGAGGATATGCACAAGAACACCCACACTTGCAGATAATACCCACTTGACCTGACTTCAATGACTGGATGATCAGAGCTCAACCAGAAGAAGAAAGAAGAGGGGAAAAAAAAGATTAATCTGATACAATTAGATGAACTTGACCTACACCTATGGATGCAGTAGCTCAAAAGAGGGATCAACTCTTTACAGTGAGGATCATTCCCACCCCCTCGATACACAGGGTAGACAGGGATGGGCAACTTGGACATTGGCTACCCAAAATGGGGAGCTATAAAGGCAAGAAATGATTGGCTTACACACTTTCAAGAGGGACCCTAGATCCAGAGGGCATGGAGGAAGGTAGAATCTCCATGGAGTAGTATCCAATCTGTCTGGCGTAGGCTGATGAAAGGAGGTGGGGATGGCACTCATGTGGTACAATAGTGAATAATTGTTATCAGGACTGATTATGAAGGTTCGAAATGTAAAGGTAGACATTTTGCAGTCTAGGAGCGGAGGTCCCTAGCACCATCAAGGGAGAAGAGTGGGACCCTACTCAGAGAAGCTTTGATGACAGAGATGGAGGCAGAGATGATGACGTGGAGAAAGGGAACAGCTGGGCACTCTAGACCCTGAGAGGGAGAGGAGCTGTGTGCTGACTACCGGGGGCCATGCTTGCAGGGTATACCCTTTGGTTGGTTGATGGTGCATGCAGGGGATTGTAACCAAGGCAATGAAACGATATATGATAGGATGAATGTAAAGCTAATGTTCTCCCATGTAAATTATCATATAATTCACAATAAAACATTTTTTTAAAAAAGACTATATGAGGAAAGTAGAATCCCCCCCTGAATAGTTTTCATCATTTCTAGATGGCTTTGGTGATAGGAGATGGAGATAAGATTCTTATGATGAAATAATGAGTAATTGTTATCATGACTAATTGAGACTGTCACAACTATAAAGGTAGAAGTTTTATAAATAAAGGGGGGAGTAGATAATCTTAGTTTCCAGGAAAAGAGGACCTTAGGACTATCAAGGGAAAAGAGAATGAGTGGAAAGTGGGACCCTAACCAGAGAAGCAGAGTCACCAGAGATGGAGGCAGAGGTGATGGCATGGAGCAGTTGAGGACTCTAGACTTATGGAAAGAGAAAGGCTGTGCTGGTAGCCAGGAGGTTGGCTTGCAGAATGTTCCCTTTGGTTGTCTAAATGACTATATATTCCTCAGTACTTTTCTATACATAAAAACACACATAAACATACACAGATGGAATAGAAGCAAATACTGCAAAATGATGATGAATGGAAGGGATTGTAATCATTGCAATGAAACAAAATAAGATATCGTAAGTGCAAAACTGATCTTCTCCCATGTAAACTATCACTGAATTCACAATAATAGTTTAAAAAAAAAATAGCTTGCTATATTTAGTCAAGTATTTTCATTAACTCACCTCTAATGTGATGGCAGAAGCTGAAGTAGCCCAGGCAGAATTAGACCAAATGATTTCATGGGCCTTATACAGCCTGCAGGCCAAATATCCCCCATCCCTGCAGCATAGGGTTTCCTAGGAGCAACTGGTGAGTTTGAACCACCAATCTTGCAGTTCAATGAGATCAGCATAGGGTTTCCTAGGAGAAACTGGTGAGTCTGAACCACCAATCTTGCAGTTCAATGTGATCTTGTGGTCGAGTACTTATTCTACATCACCATGCCAGGACTCCACAGTTAATGGTGGCATTATTTCTTACGTTTCAAGGATTAAAAAGGCAATAAGGAATAAATTGGGGGGTGTTCTTAATGTAGCACCTACAAGAATATTGGCCATATTAGAGGCATTCACTAAATAATTGTTAATTGATTAACAATTATTTACTAGTATGTTTATATGTTGCTAAGTGCTGTTGAGTTGGTTCTGACTCATAAAGACC
>NW_006408569.1:16731509-16743013 GCF_000296735.1 Chrysochloris asiatica | reverse complement strand
TGAACTGCCTACCTTGAGGTTCAAACCAACCTTGTGGTCCAGTGTTTTATCCTACAACACCAGACCAGGACTCCAATATGTCTTCAAAATAGTAGTCTGACTTCTCAAATATCCCCAACACCTACGTCTGCAGCTTTAGGGGAGGGAGGGTTGTCTTATTTCTACAGGTAGAGCCAAAAAAGAATGGTCTATTGTGTCTTGTTTTTCTCTTCCTGGATTCTGCCATTGAGTATTTCTTACAGTCTGTACTTTTTTGTTAGCCTGTATACTTATCTTGTTCTACTTCATGAAGAAACAAATAAAGGGATGAAGAATTTTCTTTGAAGATAAAGAATATACCACAGAACATAATAACAATATTTTACTTCAGGACAGTCATAACTTACTGGGTTTTTAATAATGTAAGTTTCTCAGAATGAAGAAAGGTCAGATTTCTATCATGATAATGACAATTTTTTTTTTCTTACTCACTATTATAAGATGAATCGTAGTCATCCAGAGGTCAATGCTTTCATTATTTACTACAAGAATATGATTTAGATGCCTTTGTCCCCTATATCTAGCACTACCTACAAGATATTTCCCCAAATTCAGATAACCTAATTATGTAAGAAAATTAATTTGGAGTGTAATTCCCTCAACTTCTCCCTCATTGCAACTCATAAAAAAATAAAACATAGCTGGTTTGCTGCTGAGCTATGGAGAAAGAATCTTGTTGTTATGAAAAAATCTTGTTGTTAGGTGCTGACTCACAGAAACCCTATGTACACCCGTCCTATGTCATCCTTCACAGTTGTTGCCGTTTGAACACATTGTTGCAGCCACTGTGTCAGTCCATCTCATTGAAGGTCTTTTGTTATACATAATTTGTTATGATCCACACAATTGAATGCCTTTGCATAGTTAATAAAACACAAGTAAACATATTTCTGGTATTCTCTGCTTTCAGTCACGATTCAGTTGATATCATTAATGATATTTTTTTGTTCCACATCCTCTTCTGAATCCAGCTTATATTTCTGGCAGCTCCCTGTCAACGGTTTGCCACAACTACTTTTGAATTATCTTCAGCAAAATTTTACTTACATATAATATTAATGTTACTGTTCTATATTTTACATATTTTAGGAAATTATGTAAAATATACAACAGTACAACAGACAGACGAGTGGCGGCCATTTGGTTTTATGTCAAAACTGTCACTTTAAATTTTGAGGAAATCTGTACACATGCGTAGTAGAACCTTCCAGAGGTGGGGATGGGATATCCATTCGCTCAGGTATCCCTTCTAGTTACCAGAATGGAGGTGCGCAGTCAGCGAGAGACCAATGAACAATGGACAGATACCAAAAAATGAATGTCCACACCTGTTGTCTCCTTGGTTCTGTCAGATGTTTGTGGTTGTTCTGATCCTTCCCCCACTTTTTCTCTCCCAAGATGGCGGCTCCGGGAATAGCTAAGCGTCTTGAATTTGAAAGCAATGGATTTCTTGATTCTCCTACAAATCCCCCTAGCTGTAAGCCTTCCAATCTTCTAAATATTCCTTTATATGTGATTCAGAGTTCCAGCATCATCCCTGAGCCTGCTTTGCCCAGTATTCTGTGTTGTTGGTGATGGAGCTCCTCACTGCATGTCTACCTAATCTGCCATCTTGATTGTATACATAGGGTATACATTGTTGTTGTTCAGTGCCGTCAAGTCGGTTCTGACCCTTAGCGACCCTGAATAGGGTTTGCGAGGCTGTAAATCTTTACGGGAGAAGAAAGCCTCGTCTTTCTCCCACGGAGTAGCTGGTAGTTTCGAACTGCTGACCTTGCGGTTCACAGCCCGATTCGTAACCATTACGCTATCAGAGATCCTTAGGGTATACATAGACACCAAAACAAAACAAAAAACAGAACTAAACCCACTTCCATCGAGTCAATTCTGACTCATAGCCATGCTATAGGACAGAGTAGAATTGTCCCTTTGGGTTTCTGAGACTGTAAATCTTTACAGTAGCAGGTTGCCTCATTTTTTTTCCCTGCAGAGCAGTTGATGGTTTTGAACTGCTGACCAATGTGTAACCTAACATGCTGCCAAGGCTCAATATACATAAACACATACAAATACAAATCTGTGCAATAAGTTAGGAAGTATATATTTACATTAAGAGAAGTGAATAATAAATGCAACTGGTGTGGTGCTATAGGATAAGCACTCAACCAAAAGGTCAGTTTGATCTACAAGGTTGGTGGTTCAAACTCACCAGCCCCTCCTTGGAATACAGGGTCGCTACGGGTCAGAAGCAACTCGGCAGCACTTAACAACTCAACAATGTATAAAAACAACAACTCAGCAAAGATTATATATCAGACACCATAATAAGAGCTTTACTTTTCATACATCACTTAGTCTTCACAGCAAGCATTCAAGATAACTATGACCATTCCCATTCTACAGACAGTGATCTGGGTCAGAGAGGTTAAACTGTTTGCCCATTTATGTGATGGATTTTCATGTCAGTCTCACTGACCCTAATCTTTTTACTATACCATGCTCCATTGAAATACGGACACAACAGAATATCTGAAACACACTTTACTGAAGTTCTGAATTTATCACAAGTAGAGAGATGATATAGAAGCAAAAGCAAAGGAATATAAAAACTGAGCAAAGTAGGAGTAGGAAAAAGCTCATGACAGATTGGGTATTTCAAAGCAAAGGAATCCCCCACCAAAAACCAAAGCCACTGCTATTGAGTTTATTCTAACTCAGAGCAATCCTATAGGACAGAATAGAACTGCTCCACAGGGTTTCCAAGACTGTACATCTTACAGAAGCAGACAGCAACATCTTTTTCCCATGGAGCCGCTGGTGGGTTTGAACTTTTTGCTTAGCAGGGGAGTGCTTTAACCATTGGCACTACCAGGACTCCTTCAAAGGAGTCCACTGCACTTTAAAACTTTTCAATATTGAATCACACAAATGATCTCTCTAATTAGCAGCAGTGCAGACATTTTGGGTTTTACTTTTGATGTGAATGTGAAAACTCTGGGTCTAGTATCTCAACACAGCTGTTCCAAGGTCCCTAGAGAAGAGTACTGAGAGAGACGGTGGTATGGGCATAGTGGGGATTTTGCCAGATGGTTTCTCTCCACACTGTACTCTCCTCAGCATATTTTATTTATTTAACCATATCCTGTCTGGTCCCTCACAAGAACAGTTTCTTCCAATGACAATCTTTTACCAAAAAAACCTTGTGGGGCTTGAGTTTTAAAAAGCACCATTATTTGTTCTGATTTTATAAATAATGGATCTGCTTTTTTATGCTTACACTCATTTAACTGCTTTTATTGCAAAGTATTTTGTTATTGCAGCCTTATCCCTTATTTATTTATATAAATTATCAGCCTGAGGTTGACACCTCTTTTATTTTCATAGCAGTATTTTTTTCTCTCTTATCTTTGCTCCTACCTGTTCCTTAGCTTCTAGGGAATCTTCCAATTTATACCCCTGTGGCTTGGCCTTCTAATAATCTGCCTTTCTCTCTTTTCTAGTGTGTGTGTCTTCATTCTCTATGTCTGCCTGATCTTGAAAGTATTACATACCTCAAACTTCCTTTTTTATGGGAAATGATTTCATTTCCTGTACAAATCTGATGCTTATCCATACTCACAATTTCTCTTAATACTACAATGCATTTCCATTCCAGAGTATTCCAAATGTTTCTTCTACTAGCTGAATACTTGAATGTAAGCTTCTGAGCCATATTGTAAGTTCTGGACCAAGAAGAATACAATAATCCAATAGGAAGTTTGCTGTGTCAAACTGAAGAATATTTTCAAATTCAGGATATATACACACACATGTTCTCTCTCTAGCTCTCTCTCTACCTCTTTCACTTACACTGTGAACAAAGTTGTCCAATTTTCTACATTCATGAGAAGACTAAGCAGAAAGCAGCTTAATTATGTTAGTTTTTCACTTGCCCCTTTATATCCTCAAAGAACACCACTCAGGGAATTCCTCCTGGTAGTACTCCAACTGCATTACTGAATCTTCAATCTCTTCTCCTCCTCTTCCCAACTTCTAAATTAGGTGGCCAAGGATCTCTGGTAGCATAGTGGTTATGAATCGGGTTGCAAACCTCAGGGTCAGCAGTTTGAAACTACCAGCTGTTCTGCAGGACAAAGATGAGGCTTTCTGTTCCCGTAAAGATTTACAGCCTCAGAAATCCTGTACAGGGTCACTATGAGTCGGAATCTACTCCACGGCACATTACCACTGTCAGGGACTGGCCTCGACATAGGGGTTCGGTTCACGAGGTAGAGATACCTGGCGGTGATAGAGATAGCAAAAGAGACACAGAGATGCAAAGAGAGAGACAAAGAGACACTCTGAAACCAGAGTGAATGCTGGACTGGCATCAGGCAGATCCTGCGTTGCAAACATCTCAGCCACGAAGGCTGTAATATCCTGCATAGTAAACATCTTGGCTAAGCAGGCAGTATGGTTGCAAGGCTGGACTGAACCCCCTGCATGCTGTAAAGCATGCCTTGCCAGTCGTAATGCACCTGGATTTGTTCTGCACCTTCCTTTTATTTAGGGGAGGTACTTTACACAAAGCTAGGAGGGACTAAGACATTTTACAGCTGTCAATCTTACTTTTGCAGACATTCAGGCAACTTTACATCATACTTTGCAGGTTTGAATCTCACGACCACAACTTGGTTTCTCAAGCTTAATTAACATACCTTTTAGCACCTAGCCTCAAATGGGGGGGAGGAAAAGGAGGATTGGGAAGATTCCCATTGTGTCGGCTGCCCAGCCCAGGTTCTTCAGGAAAAGAGGCACCTGGGTGAATAGGCAGCACCTGGAAACACTTTAGGGAGGGCATTCCTATTGTCCTTGGAACAGACCACAGAGCCACCCAATTTACTTTGAATGAATTCTCTGGGGGAAGAACTTTGCCTGTTTGGAATTTTACAGTCTTGGCTTTTAGGAAAATATTACATTTATCTGTGGATATCAAGGGCTCCATGTATGCAATTAATAAAACATAACTGGATATTAAGATGAAAAACAATTTGTTATTAACTGCCAGGTGGCTAGATCTGTTCCTCAGAGCCTGTGACCTGCATTGTCTCGGGCCCTGTGGGCCTCGAACTTCTGACCAGGTTTACATGGTCTGCAACATACCACCACCACCATTGTTGTTGTTGTTAAGTGCCGTCGAGTCGTTTCCGACCCATAGCGACCCTGTACAGGGTTTCCGAGGGTGTAAATCCTTACGGGAGTAGAAAGCCTCATCTTTCTCCCGCGGAGCGGCTGGTAGTTTTGAACCGCTGACCTTAAGGTTCGCAGCCCGATTCGTAACCACTACGCTACCACCACCATAGCTTGGCTCTAATACCTCTATCCTTTTCTATATTTTCTAAGTGATATCATCCTATTTCATAGCTTCAAATGTTATATTTATGCTAAAGTACCCAAATTTACATATCTAACCTAAACTTCCCTTGAATAATAGACTTATATATTCAAGTTCCTACTTGACATTATCAAATAGCATATCAGAACTACCATGTACAAAACCAGAACCTTGCTTTTTTTTTTCCTCCAAAACATGCTTTTCCATGGCATATCCGATCTAAATTAATTTATCCAGTTGCTCAAGTGAAAAAATTCAGACTCATGTTTTACTCTTCTCTTTGACAATGCATATCCATAAAATATCCAGTATAATCAACCTTCATTGCTATTATCCTTGTCCAAGCCATCATCATATCTCACCTGAATTTTTTGCAATGCCTCCCTAGCTGTTCTTCCTGCTTCAACACTTGCCACCCAGAGATAAGACAAGACCAGGTGCAGACTGTGGAACAGACCATCAATTACTGATATGCAAATTCAAATTAAAGCTGAAGAAAATGAAAACAAATCTACGAGAGCCAAAATATGATCTTGAATTTATTATGGGTACATATAGATACATAAATAAGAAGTCTGACTTAGACGTTCTTAGATTAATGATCAGTAAAATAGGGAAGTTGTTTTCATGGCCTCAGTTTTTCTGATAAGTGATGTTTTTGTAGGCTATAAACAGATAGTGTATGGAGGAAGTTAATGGAGAGTTAATTGCACCCGACAACTAAAATTGATGATTTAACAAGACTTAACAGATAGAGGTTAAGAAACATATGTAAAGGTTAACTTGCTCCTCAGAGACAAGAATAAAAGCTATTTATGTAGGAACAAATGTTTAACCAAAAAGTTACAAGAAAGCAAGATGTCACTTATGCTCTGATGTAATGTTTTAACTTCTTGTCCCAGTTGTAAATCTAAGGATCATAAACCATGAAGAATGTGCCCCCAGAATAGATTGTATTTTGAAGATATTGATTACTATGAAAGCAATGTTTTTTGTAAAAGTATATAAGGTAGAATATAAGATAGAATAAAGTATGAGAGAAGATCTTGGATTCATCACGACCCATCGACTCTGTGTGATTCCTTTCCACCAACACCACATCCTCCTTTGGAACCCTTGAATAAGTTTGCTGAGGCTGGCCCCCAGCAATAAAAGAGTCTACAAGACTGCACATGATCTGATCCGTCCTGTACCTCTCTAACCTCATTTTCTATCACTATATCCCCTGATCACTCTTCTTCAGCCAAAATAGCCTTATGCTAAATAGTTTATAAAATGACCACCAATAATCTTCAGCTTCTTATATTCATACCCTTGTATAACTCATACCCTTTGAGTGGGAATTGGACTTAGAGACTTGCTTCTAATGAACAGAGTATTACAAAAATGATAAGATGTCACTTCAGAAACAGTAGTTACAAAATAATTCATCTTGTTCTCTCTAGCTTACTTGACCTGAAGGAAGCCAGCTTCCACATTGTGAACTGCCCAACAGAGAGGACAACATGGCAAAGAGACTGAAGGAGGCCTCTGACCAACAATGACCAACAGCCTGGAACAGAAGCCCTTAGAGCCCAACACCCAGCAAGAATTGAATCTTGAGCTATGTGAATGGGCTTAGAAGTGAAAGTTCCCCTTTTCAAGCCTTGAGATGATTGCAGTCTGGGCCCACATTTTGATTGTAGCCTATGAAATACCTTGAGACAGATATTTTTTATAAATAATTTATCTTATGATGTTAGGTTTTGAGAGAACTAACTAAATGGCAGTCGTTAACTAATACAGCATCCTTGTACATACCAGGGAAAAGTCCACTTTAGGGCTTTTGCACTACCTGGTCTCTCTGCAAGGAGCAAATACTTTTCTGCAGCTCTTTCCTTTGCCTCCTGTGATAGTTAAGGTTTTGTGTTAACTTGGTGGGACCTGGATTCTTAGTGGTTTAGCAGTTAAGATGTAGTTATCACCTCCATGATGAGATCTAATATAATACAATCAACCCCATTCAATTGGAAGTGATAAATCTTGATTTGATGTTGTAAATGCTCACTTCTGTGATGTTAATGAGGTCAGATACAATCTACAGGATTAGATTGTATCTTGAGTCAATCTCTTTTGAGATATTAAAGGAGAGAAGTGAGCTGAGTCAGCAGGACCTACTACCACCAAGATAAAAGACCATGGGTCCCTGCACTGTGAAGCTCCTAGATCCAGAGAAAGATTGATGCCAAGACACATGAAAAACTCAAAGGAATGCTGGGCCTACAGATGTTGCAAGGAGACCTTTCTCCAGAGCCCATGCTATGAATTTGAACTTCTCACTTCTAAACTGAAAGAATAATTTTCAGGGAGTTAAAGCCATGAACTTGTGACATTTCTGTTATAGCAGCACTAGATAACTAAAATAGAATTTTGGTACCAAAAGATACCTAAAATGTGGAAGCAATTTTAGAATTAGATAATGAGCAGAGACTGGAAGAGTAATAAGCTGCCTAGTAGTGAAAGCCTAGATTAACTACAGAAGACTGTTGGTAGAATTATGGATGTCAGAAGCAATTCTGATGTGAGCTCAGAAGGAAATGAGAAAAAACTGTAACACCGGAGATGGCACAGATGGTAAGAAGAAGTGGCAGATAAACTGCAGCAGAAAACTAGGAGGCACAAGACAGCACAGAAGCTGATCCATGGATCAAGAGAACTGAGCACCTTCATGCAAGAGGCTTTCTGGTGGAATGGGTTGCCTCTGAGCATTTGTCAGTGAATTTATACTCTCTGACCTACTAGCCAAAAAGCCAAGTGCCTTCCAGACAACACTTATTGGTGCAATGAGGTGTTTCTTGGGACTTATCAGTGGAGTTGAAGAGCTTTGTGATACTTATTTGAACAATGTAGAGACTAGCCTGGTCTCTTCTAGAGATCAAGAAACCAGGAAGCAGAAGTTGAAGACACTAGGAGTGTAGGAAGTAGAGTTGTCTCATTCTCAAAAAAGGTAGAGCATGACCTCTGGGATTCCCAAAGATGACACAGTTTACTAAAATACAAAGAGCTGACTTCTTCTACAACTCAGTTCTAGAGTGTAAGCCTGCCCTTATGATGGGACCTTTGCCCAAATTTGAGGTGGCAGGACAGCCATGCCTAAGGTGGCAGAAGAGCCTTCTTGAGCCAAGATAGTAGGATCACCACTCAGCTGGACTAGGAGAATGGGGCTGGCTAAGGTTGCTGAGTTGCCATTCCAGTGGGTCTAAAGGGCAGAGATGGGTTGAGAGGCCTCTAGCAGAATCCAGAGTGTATGGCCAATACCCAGAGTCTAGAGGAAAAGACCATTGCCTAGATCAGGGGCGGGGAACAATTTTTCTGGCAAAATTTATAATATCATTTGTGGGCCATACAAAACTTTAAAATTAGCCTGCTATATTTGGTCAAGCATCTAATGAACTCACCCCTAATAGGAGTCCTGGTGTGGTGCTGTGGGTTAAAGTATTGGGCTGCAAAGTTAGTTTGAACTACAAGGTGGGTGGTTCAAGCTCACAACCTGTTCCTCAGAAACCTTCCACAGGGTCACTATGGGTTGGAACTAACTTGATGGCACTTAACAACAAAAATATGAAGGCTGGAACTGCGGTTGCCTTGGCAGGTCAAGATGAAATGATTTTGTGGGCCTAGATTGTTTCAGAGAACAGAGAATTATTTTCAAGCCTTAAGAGCTAATATAAATTGTTCTACTGGTTGTTGACTTGCTTGGTACTTATTATCCCTTCTTTTCCCCCAGTTACTCCCATTTGTAATGGAAATGTCTACCTTTTGCCTGTTCCACTGTTGTACTTTTAATAGGATAACTTGTATTCTAGATTTACATATGAAAAGGAATTTTGTCCCATGTTGAAATTTGGACTTGGAAGAATTTGGGGATAATGTCTTGTGTGGCGCTGTGGGCTAATGAGCTGGACTGCAAAGTCAGTTTGAACTGCAAGGTTGGTGGTTCAAGCTCACCAGATATTCCTTGGAAACCCTGTACAGGGTCGCTAAGGGTCAGAACTGACATGATGACAGTTAATAACAACACCAATTCAATGGAGTTAGTACATTGTTCAGTTGTACACATTAGTGGCATTATGTTAAATGCATTTGTGCCATTCAACTGCCTAAAACTTCCTATTAAATAGAGTAGCAACTGGGAGTTTTTCAAACACTTCACACAATTTTCTTTGTCAACAATAACTTGACAACAATATAACATCACTACTTTCGTCTACTTTGTGACCTGCCTCTTCTTACAAGATTCAGGCTTCTCTTGGACACTTCCCTAACCTCTCCTCCCCTCATTTCTATATCACCACCAATTGATTTGTCTTTGTAAGCCATTGTGTCTTCCCATACTTTTACTGTTTATATCATTACATCTTTTCTCTTTCTCCTTTATTTTTTGTTTTCTACTCATACTCTGTTTTGGAAGGTACAATTGGTTAAGCATTGGACTACTAACCAAAAAGTTACCACTTTGAACCCACCCAGAGGCACCTAAGAAGATGGGTCTGATGTTCAGAAAACCCTATGTAACAGTTTTACACTTTACACATGTGGTCTGGTTACCATAAGTCAGAAACAACTTTACATTAATTAATAACAATCCACTCTCTCATATTAAATTATAATTTCAGCATGCAACATAGTAGAAAGTTGATTGGAGCTCAGGTTGGAAAGTCTTGATTCTAGAAACAAATTTGTCTTCAATTCCCCGTATTCCCATAACAACATCACTTTGCTTTCCTTGGCAAGTGGACTGAGGGAGTGTTAAACTAGATACTATTTAGGAATCTTATGAACTCTAAAATAGTCTATTTCTGTGACTACAAAATTGTCTCAGAACTCTTATTTGAAAATGGTATGTGTTTTCTCCATCTCAGACCCTTTGACACCAGGTTTATTTATTTATTTACATTGAAGCTTTAGCCTCAAATATTGCCTGAGTCCTGGTGTGACGCTGTGGGTTAATGCGCCAGACTGCAAAGCCGTTTGAACTGCAAATGGTTCAAGCTCACCAGTTCCTCCTCAGAAACCCTATACAGGGTCGCTATGGGTCAGAACTAACTTGACAGCACTTCACAACAACAACAACTGCCTGAGTCAGTTAATTCACTCAAGTTTCACAAGCTTCCAATAGGATCTTGGTTCAATATTTAATTTCTATAAGACCAAATTGCCTATACTCACTACCATACCAACCCCTTGTAGCTTTAACCACAGTCATTGATTCTTTACCAAGAAAGTCTTGATGAGAAAATTGTTTCTGTTGTTAAGTGCCATCCAGTCGGTACTGACTCATAGCAACTATATGCACAGCAGAATGAAACGCTGCCCAGTTCCAGGCCAACCTCACAAATTAGTTCTTGGGATGATGTCTAAATTCAGGTGGAATATGTTAAAGGTCATATTTTAGTTCTCAAGGACTTGATTTACTTTTCTTCAGCTTCAGTCTGAATTTGCATTTGAGCAATTAATGGTCTGTTTCACAGTCTGCCTCTGGTCTTGTTTTTCCACCATCTCTTTCCACAGAGGTAGCCAGTTTGATTTCTGTGCATTCCATCTGGTGAGGTCCATGTGTATAGTCACCTTTTATGTTGTCTAAAAAAAGGTCTTTGCCATGAACAAATCATTGGTCTTGAAAAATTCTATCATGTGATCTCTGACATCATTTCTATCACCAAAGCCATATTTTTGACTGATCCTCCCTCTTTGTTTCCAACTTTTGCATTCCAATTGCCAGTAATGATCAATACATGTTTGATCAATTTTCAGACTGAAGAAGTTGATAAAATTCTTCAATTTCATCATCACTGGCTTTAGTCGTCAGTGCGTAAATTTGAATAACAGTTGTACTGATTGGTCTTCCTTGTAGGTGATTGGATATTATCCTATCACAGACAGTGTTGTACTTCAAGATAGATATTGAAATGTTCTTTTTATGATGAATGTGATGCCATTCTCTTCATTTGTCATTTCCGACATAACAAACCATGTGATTGTCAAATTCAAAATGGCCAATACCAGTCCATTTCAGGTCACTAAAGCCTAGGATATCAATGTTTATGCATTA
>NW_006408569.1:16724924-16726249 GCF_000296735.1 Chrysochloris asiatica | reverse complement strand
CGACTGTGTGCTGAAGACCTGGGGAGTATGGGGGGAGGATTGCAGGGCATACCCTTTGGTTGGTTGATGATGCATGGAGGGGATTGTAACCATGGCAATGAGACGATAGATATTCGATAGAATGAATGTAAAACTAATGTTCTCCCATGTAAACTATCACATAATTCACAACAAAACATTTAAGAAAAAAATAGTAAAAAAATTATTTATTAACTCATATCTTCCAGATAAAGGTTTTCAAATAAGTCACCAAAAACCGGGACTCTCTGTTCTCAATATTAATTAATTTTTCCACCCAAAATAATGATGTACTATATACTTTTATAACTACCTATTTGTTACAGCTATGACTTGCAAACACTTTTTAAATATGTAAAGATCAGAAAACTGAATAGGCCAAGCCTTGCTCTAATTGACCCAATGACCACTCAGATGGAGTAAACCTTTGCAGATTACAGAGGACTTTGTTTGTTAGCCCAGCACATAGTTGGAGGTGTTTGCACAGAAACTTTTAACACCACAGTGTAGTTGCTGATAACCCATGCTACAACAAGGGCAGAAGTGGCCTTGCTGATTCAGTTTTATTCTTCAACTGAATTTTCTTCTCTGCTTTCTTCACCGATTTAGTCTTTTTTCTTTGTAAGACTCCTGGCTGTATTTTCCCTGATGATCACTTGCTGAACTCCTTTTAAATTTAATTTATTCTGGACCATTTTCTCTAACTTTCCCATCGTTTCCATATGGGCAGCCTTTAACTCTTCTAGTTTTTGAAGTACGCTGAACTAGTGTGGTTTATGTCAGAAAAGTTCACCTTGTTCTCAGTGCTTAGATGTGTTCTTTCATCAATCCCAGAAAATTTGGCGTTAAAATCCACCTAGGGATAGAAAAAATTGACGCCCATGCCAACTGCACCATCTTCTCCTGCTCTTCTTTCTGTGCCTCCTTCAAGGCCACAGTCACGGTCTCTGTCACCAGGGCCCCTAAGAGATCTTTGCATTAGTCTTGGGCGACCCATGCTCTGGAATTGGGATTTACTGGAATTTGATGACTGAAGGTCACCAACTTCGCTGCCGGGTGCGTGGCATACCAAGGCCATATTTTTCAACATTGCTGATGTCCAATGGATCTTGGCTGAAAACAGAGAATATCAGAAGGATCTTTTCCTGTGCTTTATTGACTACGCAAAGGCTTTTGATTGTGTGGATCATGACAAGCTATGGACAACATTGCGAAGTATGAGTATTCTGGAACACTTAATTGTGCTCATGAGGAATCTGTACATAGACCAAGAGGCAGTTGTTCGAACAGAACATGGCAACACTGTA
>NW_006408569.1:16723411-16724044 GCF_000296735.1 Chrysochloris asiatica | reverse complement strand
GTAGTGAGGTTGGCCCAGGATCGGACATTGTTTCGTTCTGCTGTGCATGGGGTCGCTATGAGTCGGTTCCGACTCGATGGCACCTGAAAACAACAGCTTTAGTCATATTAGGTGGTCTTCCTTGTAGTACATGGATATTATCCTATCACATAGCGCAGAATACTTCAAGATAGAGCTTGAAATGCTCTTTTTGATGATGACTGTCATGTCATTCTTCTTCAATTTTCATTCCCTTCATAGCAATGACATATGATTGTCAGATTCAATTTGCCAATACCAGTCCATTTAAGCTCACTTGTGTTGATGTTAGGTGCCATCGAGTCGGTACCAACTCATAGTCGGTACCAACATTACGCACAGTAGAAAGAAACACTGCCTGATCCTGGGCCACCCTCATTATTGTTGTCATGTTTGGGTCCATTGATGCTGCAACTTGGCCAATCAATCTCATTGGGGGGTCTTCCTCGTTTTCTCCGACCCTCCACCTTACCAAACATGATATTCTTCTACACATACTGGTCCCTCCTGACAAAATGTCTGAAGTATGAGAGACAAAATTTGGCCATCCTGGCCTCCAAGGAGCACTCTGGCTGCACTTCTTCCAACATGGATCTGTTGGTTCTTTCAGCAGCC
>NW_006408569.1:16707996-16722121 GCF_000296735.1 Chrysochloris asiatica | reverse complement strand
AGAGAATCTTTCAATAACGAAAGTCGAGGTTCGAATTTTTTCTTCAGTTCCCCCAGCTTGGGAAATGCTGAGCATGTTCTTCCTTTTTGGTTTTCTGACTCCAGGTCTTTGCACATTTTGTTGTAATATTTGGCTTTAATCTTCCCAAGCTGATCTTTGAAATTTTCTGTTCAGCTCTTGTACCTCCTCATTTCTTCCATTTGCTTTAGCATCTCTATGCTGGATTCAGCTCACTAATGTCTAGGATATCAATATTTATACATTCTATTTACTTTTTGACAACTTATAATTATCCTAGATTCATACTTTGTATGTTTCATGTTTCAATTTTTAGTGTATGTTTACAGCTGTTTCTCCTCCTTTTGAGTTTTACATTATCAGAAAATTGAGGTCCTGAAAGCTTACTCCATTTGTGTCATCATGGTCAAGTCTACTTTAAAGAGGCAACTCTTTCCCATTATGCCTTCCAACTTAAGGGGCTTATTATATTCTAGCACTATAGCTAATGTATTCTGGTGCTCTTCATCATGTTTCAATATTCAATATTCTGGTGCTGACAGTGTTCCACTGTTATTCATAAGACATTTGGTGGCAAAACATTCAGAAGTAGTCCACTTTTCCTTCTTCTTAGTTTCTCTTAGTCTGGAACCTGTCCACTATGAGTGTATCCAAGTGGTACTTAAAATGCCAGTAATATTGCTTCTAGTATCACAACAACATTCAAGCCACCAAAGTACAACAAACTGACAGACAAGTGGTGGATTTTTCATCTTATGCATATCCAATTCTCCTTGAGAAATCACTGTCATGAAACCTTCTGAAACTTGATTCCTATACATTGTGTTCGCAAATTGCCTGAATAACCTCTCTTTTTAAAGTAACTAATAATTTCTTCGTCATTAAGTGGAATATACTTTTTTTTTCATTCCATTTTCCTATGCTTCTCATCTGCATTTGACACTCTAGACCAACCATCTCACCTTTATTATCTTCTGTGAATTCACTTTTGTTTTTTCTCTCTTGGTTGTACTCTTGGCTCTACTGCTTCTTTTTCTCGTCTTCTAACACAATTTTTAATTTTCAAATAGTGGTGGTTGTGTACAGTGGAGTCGGTTCCAATTCATATGACCTTGTATAGGGTTTCCAAAGCTGTAAATCTTTATGGGAACAAAAAGCCTCATCTTTTTCCTGTGGAGTGGCAGGTTCATTTGCTTCCAGGCCTCCTTAATTGCTTCATATCTATGTCAAATTGGACAATAACTAAGTAAGAACATAGAAGAAGTGATGCATTTGAATTGGAAGAGATGAGTTAGTGTTGGAGAATATTAAAAGTTTCATGGACTGCCAGAACAACAAAAAAAGCTATCCTAAAAGAATCGCAGCCCAAATGCTCCTAGAAACTAAGATGACAAGACTTCGTCTCATCCTTCAGACATGTTATCAGGAGAGACCAGCTCCTGGAGAAAGGTGTCATGCTTGGTAAAGTGGAGGATCAGCGAAAATGTGGGAGACCCCCAATTAGATGGATGGACACAATGGCAGCAGCAATGGGCTCAAATGTAACAATTGTGAGGATGATGCAGGACCAGGTGGTGTTTCATTCTGTTTTATATAGGGCTGCTATGAGTCTGAACTATCTCAAAGACACCTAACAAAAACAATATATGTCTCTTTGAGCAGCAGTGGGCTCAAATATAACAACTGTGAGTATGATGCAGGAGCAGACAGTGTTTCCTTCTGTTGTATATAGGGTCACTATGAGTCAGAACTGACTCCATGGTACCTAACAATTACAACTCTGTCTTTTTGAAAAGTTCCTCTTTCCCAAGATTTGACCCATTTTCCTCTGTATACTCTTCCCCTTGAAGATTTCCCCCAATTCCTTGGCTTAATTGTCATGTTTATGAATAGCAAATCTTTATTTTCAAATGCAGTTTCTCCACCAAGCTCTAAATTTATAAATCTGTCTACCTACTGGACATCTCCACCTAGATTATATAGAAACGTCAAATGTAATTAATGCCTAAAATTACATTTATAATTTCTTCTGCCAACCTAGTGCTTTCTTACTTCCTTTCAGAGTAGATGTCAACTAGTCTAAAATCCTCAGTAATTATGGATTCCTGATTACCTCTCACTCCCAACATCCAATCAGTTACTTCAACCTGTTAGTTTGTTATTTATAATCATTCTATTTACATTTGCCCCTCCCTTTGGACTTCTCAATTAGCAAAATGAATAATGTTATCATCTAAGAACCTGCAATGGGAGATGATATTCTTTAGAGAAAAATCAGCTTTATCTGCATAACAAAGGAAAGGTCAAGTCTTGGAGACATCTGAGACCACAGGAAGCAGGGATGTATACAGGACAGAAAACAGAGATTGATTTAAAGTCTTTCTACTTATCAATTATATTATACCTCCAGGTCTTCAATCCTTATCCTGAACAGTCAGGTAATTACCATCCTTCTCAAAAGTGCCAGAGGATTACTATTAAAAGATATTGAACCCAAAGCTTTGGATATGGGAATATTCATGAAGCATAGTGGTTGAAAACAAGAAGGTCAAATGAAATCTATCAGTCTACTGAATAGTGAAACCTGAGTTCAGAAAACAGAAGCTGACATTAACATCCAAGTGTGGTTGAGTAACATCTCCATGAAAGGAAACAAGAAAGAAATAACCTAATCATACTGAGCAAAACTATCTCTTAATCACCTTCGGAAATTCCGGTTAAGGGACCACTAGTTTGGCATCAGGAATGGAGGAAGACTCATTAATAGCCTGAGATATGCAGATGATAAAACCTTGCTTGGTAAAAATGAAGAGGACTTAAAATACTTACTGATGAAGATTAAAGACAGCAGCCTTCAGTATGGGTTGCATGTAATTATAAAGAAAGCAAAAATCCTCACAACTGAACCAACAAATAATACCATGATAAATGGAGAAAAAAATTGAAGTTGTCAAAGACTTCATTTTGCTAGTATCCACTATCAACACTCATGGAAGCAGCAGTCAATAAATCAAAGGATGCATTGCATTAGGAAAGTGTGCTGCACAATACCTCTTTGGAGTGTTTAAAAGCAAAGACATCAATTTGAGGACTAAGGTGTGCCTGACCTAAACCATGGTATTTTCAATAGTCTCATATGCATATGAAAATTGGGCAATGAATAAGGAAGACTTTGAACATGGTGGGGAATGTCAGGCCAGCAAAACATCACATTAGGGGTGAGATCATTAAATGTTTGACAAAATACAGCAGGCTACTTTTTAAGTTGATAATTTTGTATGGCCTGCAAATGATGTCATAAATATTGATAAAGAAAAGGTTCACCAGCCCTGCCATAGAATAATTGGTACAATTGCAAATGCTGGAAGAGAATATTAAAAGTACCCTGAACTGCCAGAACAAACAAATCTGTGTTGGGAGAATTATAACCAGAATTCTCCCTTGAAGCCAGGATAGCAAGACTTCATCCTTCATATTTTGGATATATTATCAGGAAGGACCATTCCCTGGAGAAATAATCATGCTTTATAAAGTGGTAAGTCAATGAAAAAGAGGAAGACATCCAATGAGATGGATTTGTGCAATGGCCACAGCAATGGGCTTAAGCATAACAACAATTGTGAGGATGGAGTTGGACCAGACAGTATTTCATTCTGTTGTGCATAGGGTTGCTATGAGTTGAACTGACTGGACTGTACCAAACAACAAAAATAACTTGTCTAACTAGGCAACTGGTAAGCCTAACCTTTAGGCATCCATTCATTTATCTTACTTTACTAATCATTTTCTAAATGCCAGAGGCAATAATGGAAGAAGAGTTAACTGCCTGTGCTCTGCATTCAACATAATCTAGATTATTTTTTTTATTTTTTTGAGACCTGGTAGCATGGTGGGTTACATGTTCAACTGCTAATGGCAAGATCATCAGTTTTAATCCACCAGCTTCTCCAATGAAAAAGATGAGGTTTCTGGCTTCAGTAAAGATTTACAGCCTTAGAAAGAAACCCTGTTCAAGGTCTCCGTGTGTCAGAACTGACAGCACACATCAGTTGTACCAGTAACAGCAGATTCCATTTCTAGGTTTACCTCTTTCTAGATGTATGACAGAGGGCAACTTACCCTATCCAAACCCCAAATCCCACCTGTAAATTAGAAATGACAATAATAGTCCCTCATTCATAATGTTGTAATGAAGGTTAAATAAGATAAACCTTTTATCACAGTGCATGTTGCTGTTGTTGTTGTGGTTGTTAAGTGCCATCGAGTCAGTTCTGACCCATAGAGACTCTGAACAGAGTTTCTGAGGCTGTAAATCTTTACAGGAGCAGAAAGCCTTATCTTTCTCCTGCAGAGCAGCTGGTAGTTTCTAACTGCTGACCTTGCAGTTCGCAGTCCGTTTTGTAACCACTATGCTATCAGAGCTCCTTGTTGTGGTTGTTAGATGCCATTAAATCAGTTCTGACTCATAATAACCCTATGCACAACAGAACAAAACACTGCTCGGTTCTTCATCATGCTCACAATCGTTGTTATGCTTGAGCCAACTAACCACCACTCATCTTTCAGTTTGTCTCACTGTGATGGCTTGAATTGCCACTGGTATTTTAAATACCAACAGGGCCACCTATGGTGGACAGGCTTCGGCAGAACTTCTGGAATAAGACAGACTAGGAAGAAGGAGAAGTGAACTACTTCTGAATGTTTAGCCACTGAAACCTTTTGAATAGCAGTGAAACTGTCAGATAGCACTAATGTTACTTATGATTGACAAATTTGAAAACATTTATACATTTGTGTTAGTTAACATTTTATTTCAAGATGGTGTACTGATTCACACATCAAATTTACAGTGTATCTTGCTATTTTTTAGGCTTGCCCATCAGTTAGAGGTATATCAGTGTTTTATCTGGCACATTACCCTTCTGAGAACTGACCCTCCAAAAATACCCCATATCATGTGTTATTGTTTCCTTTCACTATTTCACACTATAGCTGTTTAGGCAGGTGAACACCTGAACCAAAGCAAACCAGTCCATTGGCTTTTCATAGACTAAATAGAGTTTTATCACATCAAGAATTTAAATAAAAAGATAAAAAGATTGTAGTTGATAATATGCACTGTTCTTATAAGTTTAGGTTACCTGGGCTGGTAGTGATATTGGGCAATATACAAGTTAAGGAATGAGTTGCAGGGAGGGAGAGAAGAAGAGAGATAAGTAAAAATTAAAGAGACAATTTAGCCCTTGTATCCATTATCTATGCCACAATAATGCTGCATAACAAACAACCACCATACAATAATAAACATCTGTTTTTATTCTTGAGTCTACGTGTTGTCTAGGTAATTTGTTGATCTAAGCTGGCCTCCATGGTTCACCCATGCATCTGTGGAGAACTGTGGATTGACTAGATAGCATTTTTTTAAAAATATATTAGCGGGGCTTTCTCACATGGTTATGCCTCAACTGAGACAACTGGGTTAACTTGACTCTGTTCTGTATGTCTTATTACCCTATAGGCTAACCTCAGCATGTATGTTCTCATGGAAAACTCAGAGAAAAAGACAGAAATTGTACACACACTTTTCAGGCTTCTGTTTACATTATGTGATAAAAATCCCATCACCCAAAACAAGTCAAACAGAGTAACTGAAAGTAAGGGTGGGAGACAGCCTCAACGTTCCAGGGCATATGATGAGAATATACAAAAACCATAAACTCAAAGCACAATGTAATCAATCTTGCACAACATATAAAGGAAGAGAGTATAACTTTAACCTAGTATCTCCCCAATTCCATTTCCCAAGAGTTCTGACTGTACTCTGGTTCCTAGGTCTGAGACATTGGCTGTGGTTTTCTTACTGAAAAATCTCCTGGGTACCTGAGCTTTCTTAGGTAACTTTTGCTGCTTGCAATCAAGATATTTATTATTAAAGGAGTTCAAAATCCAATGGGAGACCTGGTGTGGCACTGAAACTCACAGCCCCTCCTTGGAAACCCTATACAGGCTCACTATGAGTAGGAATCAACTCGGATGACACTTAACAAAAACAACAAATATAATGGAGATAACTTAGTGACAACCAAATACATGTAGTGGTATGAAATGTCAAGGAGTTGGACAAAACCAGACATCTATAATCCTAGTGTGGCTCTATAAGATAAACACTGGACTACCAACCATAAGGTTGGCAGTACAAATATGCTAGTCAATCCTTGGAAATCCTATAAAGGGTCACTATGAGTCTCAATGGCACTTAAGAAGAACAATTACCCTAGAGGTCTGCTTTTCTTTTGTAAGGAGTCCTGGTGGTACAGTGAGTCGAGTATTGGGCTGCTAACCACAAGGTCAGTGATTCAACTCCATCAGTCATTCTGCAAGAGAAAGACAAGGCTGTCTTTTTTCATAAAGATTGACAGTCTAAGAAACCCTGAAGAACACTTCCACTCTGTACTATAGGGTTACTATGAGTTTGAATTGACTTGATAACAGAGAATGAGCTTTCCTTTTAAATTTTTCCCTACTTTCTTTCCATTAAATCTGCTGGGATTCAGTAGAATTCACTGATTTTATGGAAATATCACTAAGACATAGCATATATGACAATTCCTGTGTGATTAAAAAGAAATAGATAAAATATGCTGCCCTACACTTCCAACTGCCTGTTTCGTCTTCAAGAGATATCTGGGAATATTTCACTCGCCTCAGAACTTCCATAAATATTCAATGAGACTGAGTGACCAGAATAGATCTGCACATTTCTCCTCTTTGCAAAACATGTAAAGAGTGGGGAGACATGCTGATTTCTAGTTTTGATTCAGAAAAATTTTGGCTCTCAAAGCTCTGAGCATCTGTAGCTCCACACCCACCTGAGCTAATCTTGAATCAGCTGTTAAGACACATCCAAAGCTTTGAACTCACTCACATAGACTCACTTAAAGCTCTTTACGGGATCCTTCTAACCATCAGCTCTTACTAATGTATCATTTAACCCTTTCATAGTCGATGGGATATATAGCACACATCTATATTTTCCTCTTCTGGGGTTTAATGGGCACTAACAGTATATTCAATCATAACTATCTGAAATGGAAGAAATGAACATGTGCCACAGATTACTGGTTTTACAGGGTGCTGTATGAGGTGGTACATCCTGTAGGGACATATATGTCTCACAAACCAGTAACATATGGGAAATATGTGTCCCATAAGCCAGTGGGACAAATGCATCCCACAATTCCTACTCCTCGGAGTACACTGTGACATATGCATTCTACCAATTCTAGCTCCACAGTACAGAATTCCAGGAGGATATATGTGTCACATTAATCCTACATACCACCCCAGAGTTCAAAGGGACACACTCAATTCAGACACATTCAATGTGTTCCATTGGCAAAAAAAGAGAAAATTCTCAATTAATAATTTAAAGCAAAAAATAATTCAGTAATGAAAGAGTTAATAGAGACTGTTATAAGATTTCTAAGCACCCTCTACTGCTGTGAGTTATAGAAGTGTCATGAAATGAACCTTCTAAAGCATCTGAATTCTGGGAAATGTTACATGACTATCCTGAAGAGACCATCTCAAATAACTGGTTTAGGTCCTGTCCCTTCCCAAACATAAGTCCCCATGGCTATCACAAGACAGTGTGAAATTATCTTGGCTGTGAAGCAATATCATCCATCAAGTCTAGGGTTCTCTCACAAAAGAATTCCAGATGATGACTTTAGACCTGAGCTATAAGCAGTATCATGGAATGCTACAGACTCTTGCATTTTCTGCTTGGCAGGTCTATCATTGATTTAAGATTAGTTACCCAGAGCTTCAGTAACATATGGGAAAGAGGAAGCCCAAACTACTCAGAGCTGGGCAGGGTATATATTTTCATAAGTGATCTAATGACAATTATTTCAACCAATATGCAAAAACAGCCCTTGTTTTAAATCACAGAAGTCTATTTCAGTAACTTTGATCAGAGACAATAACTAAAACCTCTACAACTATAGTCACAAGACATTGAAAATCGTTTAACTAGTATTAATCAAGTACTTTTTATCACATGCAAAATCTTCTCTTGTGAAGATTAAAGAATGCAAAAGAGAGGCAGTATAAAAACAGAGGGAGAAAATGCAGTCTTTTACTATTACTTGCTCTTTTTGTTTTCTTATAAAGTGAGAAGATGAGAAGATGCAAAGCAGTCAGTTTGAAAAAGCCTAGAATCCCAAAGGTCCAAGAGTTGTGTGGAACCATTTATGAGCTGCCTTTTCTTATAGAAATAATAATAGAAGTTAAGCCCAAATGCTTGAATTTTCTAACTGGTTTACAGTAAACATCTGTGTCCATTGCAATAATTGAATCAAACCCCTCTGATTAATAAGCAATATACAGAACACAAAATGTGGACAATGATTTTTTTGTTGTGTTGGTTGAAGCAAAAGTCTTATTTTGGCTATGTGTATGTCTGTTGTATCAGTAAATAGCACTACCAACCCTCCATAGCTCCCGTCACTTAAATAAACATCTTCGGTGGCTCACAACATACTTCAGGATGAAGTCTTTCTCACAGTGCACTACAATCTTACTCCTTTCTATCTTTATAACCTACCTTCTGCCAGTCCTCAAACCCTTCTCCCAAACACCATGCTTCCAACACCCTGAAATATTTCCCACCTTTCAAACAAGTACTTTGGGATTTCTTTACCTTCACACTTGCTCTTTCTCTCATTTATCCCTTTTCTCTACTAATCATTTAAAGACCGAAATATCCTAAGTAGATCTAGCCTTGGGAAGTCATTCTAGCATCACTAGGTATAGCCATTCCTTTGGTGCTTTTACCAACCTCATGCTGTAGGATAAGCAATGGACTGCTAACTGCAAGGCTGGTGATTCAAACCCACCAGCTTCTTCTTGGAAACCATGTACAGGGTCACTATAAGTCAGAACCAATCCAACAGCACTTAATAACAACAACAACAACATAGAGATTCCTAGTCCTTGATTGTGCAAACAGTTTACTTTTATACTGTACTCCTAACCTAAAGAAGTCTTGGTGTGGCACTATAGGATAAGCAAGCACTGGACCTTCAGAAATCCTATATAGGGTTGCTATAAGTCAGAACCAACTTGATGGCACTTAACTACACTAATCTAAAAGGCAGTGTGGTGACTAGGTATGATAAGCCTTGGACTGCGATCCACAAGGTCTGCTAGAGAAAGATGAGGTCTTCTGCTCATGCAAAGATATACAACCTCGGAAACCCTATACAGGGTCACTATGAGTTGGAACCAACTCAACAACATGCAGCAACAACAACAAACTAACCTAAAGGTTGGCAGTTTGAACTTACCCAGTGGCACCTGGAAGGTGATTCCATAAAGATTAAAAGCAAGAAAACCCTATGTAACACTTGCAGTCACCATGAGTTGGAATTTGTTATTGTTGTTAAGTGCCATCCGGTTGGTTCTGACTCATGGTGACAAAGGAGCAGCTGGTGAGTTTGAAACACTGACGATGTGATTCAAAATGACCTTGTGGTCCAGTGCTTTATTCTATAGTACCACATCAAGACTCCGGAGTCAGAATTTACTTGATAGTAATTTACTTGGGAGTTTTGGTTGCCCTAGTAGTATAGTGGCTATGAGTCAGGCTACTAACTGCAAAGTCAGCAGTATGAAACTACCAACCGTTCCATGGGAGAAACATGAGGATTTCTGATTCCATAAAAATTTACAGCCTTGGAAACCCTATGTAGGGTCACTGTGAGTCAGAACAGACCCCAAGGCATACCACCACCAACAATTTACTTGGTGTCTTGGTGTGGTACTGTGGGATAAAACACTGGACCACAAGGTCAGTTTGAACCACAAGGTTGAAGGTTCAAACTCACCAGCCACTCACAAGTTGCTCCTTGGAAAACCTATACAGGGTCATATAAGTCAGAACTGATGCAATGGCACTTAACAACAATTTATTTGATAGTGTAATAATGATTGTAAGGGTGGTGCAGGACCAGGCAGTGTTTCATTATATTGTGCACAGGGTCACTATGAGTCAAAACTGACTCAACAGCGCCTAATAACAACAACAAATGGGTTTAGATAGCAACCCCAACATATTCAAATACTGTGTTTATTCTCACATACACTAATGAGCAAAAATCTGAGCTCAACCATATACACTCACACATATGCACACACATTCTTTAAGCTGAATCCATTTCATACGTATTTGAGTGTCTGACTAGAGTAATGGTTCGAAAATATCGTGAAATTTATGATGTCTGTTAGTGGATATGGATTTGCACTGAGCACTCAGAATCTCTAGCCTATTCCCTCTTGTGAGTGAAGAATAACTTAAACTTGCTGGATGGTTTGTCAATATTATAAATAGACTATGGGTATAACAGGAAAAAAATCATAGCTCACTGATCCAGCTGGAAAAGTAATCCTTACCCATTACTTCAGTATAAAACACTAATCAAGATTAACCCATGCCAAGGACAAACTTCTTCAATATTGTTGTTGTTAAGTGCCGGCGAGTCAGTTCCAACCAATAGAGATCCTGTATAGGGTTCCCAAGGGGCACCTAGTGAGCTTGAACCACTAACTTTGTGGTTCAAGCTGACTTTGCAGTCCAGCACATTAACCCACAGAGCCACACCCAGGACTCCTTTTCAACATTAGGAACATAATTGTGCTCCCAAATATTACAACAAAATATGAAAAGATCTGGAGATAGAAAACCAAAAGAAAAGAACACGCTCAGCATTTCTCAAGCTGAGGGAACTGAAGAAAAAATTCAAGCCTCGACTTTAATTATTGAAGGATTCTCTGGGCAAATTATTGAACGATGCAGAAAGCATCAAAAGAAGGTTGAAGGAATACACAGAGCCCCTGTACCAAAAAGAAATGGTCAATGTTCAATCATTTCAAGAGGTAGCATATGATCAAGAGCCAATGATACTGAAAGAAGAAGTCCAAGGTGCATTGAAGGAATTGGCAAAAAACAAGGCACTGGGAAATGATGGAATAAAAATTGAAATATTTCAAGAAAGTGAGGTGGCACTGGAGGCCCTCACTTATCTATGCCAAGAAATTTGGAAGACAACTATCTGGCCAACTGATGCCCATCCCAAAGAGAGGTGACCCAACAGAATGCGGAAATCATCAGATTATATATTTGATATCCCATGTGAGTAAAGTTTTACTAAAGGTAATACAGAAACTGCTTCAACCATACATTGACAGAGAACTTCCAGAGGTTCAAGCCAGATTCAGAACAGGATGTGGAATGAGGGATATCATTGCTGATGTCTGATGGATCTTGCCTGAGGGCACAGAATATCAGAAAGATGTTTACTTGTGCTTTATTGACTACACAAAGGCTTTCAGTTGTGTGAATCATAACAAGCTATGGCCAACAATGCAAAGTATGAGTATTCCAGAACACTTAATTGTGCTCAGGAGGAACCTGTACATAGACCAAGAGGCAATTGTCCGAACAGAATATGGGAACACTGAATGGTTTAAAATTAAGAAAGGTGTGCGACAGGGTTGCATTCTTGCACCATATTTATTCAACATGTATGCTGAGCAGATAATATGATAAACTGGGTTAGATGAAGAAAAATGTGGCATCAGGATTGGAGGAAGACTCAATAACAACCTGCAATATGCAGATGATACAACCTTGCTTGCTGAAAATGAAGAGGACTTTAAATACTTCCTGATGAAGATCAAAGACCATAGCCTTTGGTATGGATTGCATTTGAATGTAAAGAAAACAAAAATCCTCACCACTGTACCAATAAACAGCATTGTTATCATTGGAGAAAAGATTGAAGTTGTCAAAGACTTCATTCTTCTTAGATCGACCATCAACACTCATGGAAGAAGCAGCCAATAAATCAAACAATATATTGCATTAGGCATATTTGCTGCACAAGACCTTTTTAAAGTCTTGAAGAGCAAAGATATCAGCTTGAGGACTAAGGTGTGCTTGACCCAAGCTATGGTATTTTCAATAACCTCACATGCATGTGAAACTTGGACAGTGAATAAGGAAGATCATAGAAGAATTGATGGAGGAGAATATTGAAAGTACCATGGGTTGCCAAAAGAACAAATAGATCTGTGTTGGAAGAAGTACAGCCAAGATGGCCAGACTTCATCTCTCATACTTTGGATATATTGTCAGGAGGGACCAATCATTGGAGTGGGATATCATGTTTGGTAAGGTAGAAGGTCAGAGAAAAAGAGGAAGACCCCCAGTGAGATGGATTGGCAAAATGGCAGCATTGATGGCCTCCAAAGTGGGAACAATTGTGAGGTTAGCCCAGGATCAGGCAGTGTTTCATTCTGTAGTGCATAGGGTCGCTATGAGTTGGTACTGACTCGATGGCAGCTAACAACAGCTACAAATTATTCTCCCATTCCCAGGCTTTCTTGTTCTTGGGGCATAGACCATGGTTTTCATTCGTTTTCTTTTTTAGATCTTTTCCTGAGTTCCTTAATGCATTCTTCATTTATATAGTTATATATGATGATTTGGCAGATAACAAAGTTCTTTGCCATGACTCAATCGGAATTTTAAATTAGTTTAATTTCAAGAGAGACAGCAGTGACACAACCATTTTTAACCACTAACTACTTAAAAACTTCTCTACTGAATCCATTCTTGCAAGTAGAATGGATTGCATGATGAATTGAATCAACAGCCCACATGTCAAACCAAAGAGATTTTAATTTCCGCCACATTGCATTGATGTTTGGGAAAAGTTCTCAGGGTGGTTTTGGAAGCTCTACTACTGGTAAAAGAAAGAAAAAATCCTACATCAGTATTCAGCACAAGGTTAGTGGGAAAAAATTATAATGAACCTATAGTTGTGATGACTGCTGCTCTCCCAAGAGATTACTCTAGAAATACTAAGAAAACCCTGGAGAATAAAAGGGCAGCCTTGGGCTAGCTAGAATTATACTTAACAGTTTCAATCCCAGAAAAGTCAGACGACCTCAGAAACTAACTATAAATATCCTGTGGACTGTAAGATGATGTTTTACAGTGGTTGCAATGAGAAAAGAAACAATCTCTCATTCCTAACCCATTTCTTGAAGACTTAACTTCATTTACAGACACATGTTTGGAAAATGAATTTAAAGCCATATTTTAAAATGTATTAGACACACATTCATCCAAATGCACAAATGATATATGTACTTTCATACAAACACATACACACACACATTTTCCTCACAAAAGACAAAGAAAAAGTAAAATGTCATATTCCTAGAAAGCACAAATGATTTGCTCTATATTGATTATCTGAAGATTGGTGGTTCAAACGCACCCAGAGTTGCCTTAGAAGAAAGGTCTAGCAATCTTCTTTCATAAATATTAAAAATATTACAGCCAAGAAAATCCGATGGAACAGTTCTACCCTAACACATGGAAGTACCATGAGTTGGAATTGACTCAGAAGCAATGGTGGTTTTTTTGTTTTGTTTTCATTTTGACATTTCTCTGTACTTAAAAATTTACTTTATAAATGTCATGAAAATACAAAAACTAGTTAACAGTGTTTGTCTATATAGACTTGAATGAGTTTAGGAGGAAAGTCACCTATTAGACAATGTCATAGGAGAGAGAAAATTCAGGACTTACAAAAAACCAATATCATCACAGCAATCAAACATCTGAGTTAGAGTACAGTTATACAATTAGCCAGGCATATTGGTTGAGTCTAAATTTCAAAATGAACACTTCAGTATTTTGTATAACATGTGCTTGTGTGTTTGTGTGTTTAATTCAGTTTTCAAATTTGGCGTTTCCTGTTTATTTATTGACACATTCTCCTTCTTTAACACACCCACATGCTATCAAAATTCAGTTGTGATATATTTAATGCCATATTTTGGCTCCAATGTACTTGTTTTAATTTTTATCAGCTTCAACCTGAACTTGGATTTGAGGAATTGATGGTCTGTCCCATGGTCTGCCCCTGAACTTGCTTTGGTTGATGATCACTGAGTTTTTTTCAGTCTTTTCCTATAGATGTACTCAATTTGATTCATGTGTATTCCATTTGGTTAGGTCCATGTGTATTTG
>NW_006408569.1:16704798-16707036 GCF_000296735.1 Chrysochloris asiatica | reverse complement strand
TTAAGTGTTCTGGAATACCCATTCTTCTCAATGTTATCGATAATTTGTTATGAGCCACATAGTCAAAAGCCTTTGCATAGTCAGTAAAGCAAAATTTAACATCTTTCTGGTATTTTCTGCTTTCATCTAAGATGCATTTCTAGTTAGCAATAATATCCCTCATTCCACATCCTCTTTTGAATCTGGTTTGAATTTCTGGACATTTCCTGTGGATGTACTGTTCCAGCCATTTTTAAATTATATTCAGCAAAATTTTACTTGCATATGATATTAATGATATTGCTCAATGATTTCTGCATTCCAGTAGATCACCTTTCTTTGGAATGAGCACAAATATTTATCTCTTCCAGTTTTGGCCAGGTAGCTGTTTTACAAATTCCTTAGCATAAGTTTCTTCTTTCTGAACTTGCATAGGAACAATTGCTGCTCTGATCCAGTTGGTGCCTGGCCTTGTTTTGGCTGATGATATTGAGGTTTTCCACCATCTATTCTGACCCATGTTGTTGTTGTTGTTTTTAAGTACCGTGGAGTAGGTTCCGACTCATAGTGACCCTGCATAGTGACGCAGAACGCGTCATCTTTCTCCCGCGGAACAGCTGGTAGTTTCAAACTGCTGACCTTGAAGTTAGCAACCCGATTTGTAACCACTACATCACCAAATCTCCTTGTAGTCAATTTGATTCCTGTGTATTCCATATGGTAAGGTCCACGTGTATAATCAATCACTTTTCATGTTGTAAAAAAAAAGTATTTGCAATGAATAAGTCATTGATCTGATAAAATTCTATCATGCGTACTTCACCATCGTTTCTATCTCCCAGGAAATACTTTGCAAATATGGATCATTCCTCTTTGTTTACAATCCTCACATTTCAATTGGCAGTAATTATCAGTACATCTTGATTACATATTCGATCAATTTCAGGATGAAGAACTTTGTCAAGTACCTCAATTTCATCATCATTGGCTTTAGTGGTTGGTGTGTAAATTTGAATTATAGTGGCATTAACTGGTCTTCCTTGTAGGTATAGTATCTTATCATAGATTGCACTGTACTTCAAGATAGATCATGAACTGTTCTTTTTAATGATAAATGTGACCCCGTTCCTCTTCAGTTTTTTGTTTTTGGCAAAGAAACCCAAAAGACTATTTGTTTCAAAATTAACAATACCAGCCCTTTCCTGTTCACTAATGCTTAGGATATTGATATTTATGTGTTTCATTTCATTTTTAGCAACTTTCACATTTCCTAGATTTACATTTCATACATTTCATGTTCCAATTATTAATGGATGTTTGCAGTGGTTTCTCCTCATTTTGAGTTATGCCCCATCAACAAATGAAGGTCATGAAAGCTTTACTCCATTCATGTCATTATGGTCAACTATACTTTGAGGAGACAGCTCTTCTCAGTCATATTTTGACTACCTTCACATCTGAGGGGCTCATCCTATGGCACTATATCTGACAAAGTTCTGCTGTTATTCACAAGGTTTTCAGTGGCTAAACATTCAATAGTCCACCTGTCCTTCTTCCTAGTTTGTCTTAGTTTCAAAGCTCCGCTGAAACCTTTTCTCTATGGGTGGCCCTGCTGGTAATTAAAATACTGGTGATATATCTTCCAGAGTCACAGTAATATGTAAGCCACTACAGTAGGACAAACTAACAGACAAGTGGAGGAAAAGGGTGCATTGAAAAGTGCTAAATAATAATCTGGGGAAGGGGAATCAAAATTCTGCAGGAAATCTGAGGTTTATAGGATCAATGAAGCAGAAATAATCAGGAAAAGCTTCCCATAGAAGGTTATTGTAGACCTGCATCATCAAGCATTCGTAAGATTTGGAGGTGGTTGATAAATAAAAGACATGGCAATTTCAAAAAGAATGATATAACAAAATCAAGAGGCTGAATGTGAAAATGTGCAGCTACAGACCACAGGGACAGATCAGCAGTTGAAGAGAAGACACTGTTGGGAAACGGAGTTAAAGAAGATTTTAACCTATAATTGTTTTTGTTGTTATCAAGTGCCATTGAGTCTGTTCTGACTCATAGCAACCCTACATAGGCTTTCTGAGGTCTGGCTGGTGGGTTTGAACTGCTGACTTTGCAATTATCAGTTCAGTGTTTATACTACAGAATCACATCAGGACTCCATTGTAGGGATGAATATACTAAAAACAGTAGGACAATGATTCCTAAAGCAACCATAGATAGTCTGGTGGTGGTGGTGGTTATGTG
>NW_006408569.1:16703409-16704326 GCF_000296735.1 Chrysochloris asiatica | reverse complement strand
CACCATCTGTTGAAAAGACTATTCTCTCCCCATGTGATATATTTAGGTAATTTGTCAAAAATCAGTCGGCTGTATGTGGATGGGTTAATTTCTGGATTCTTGATTCTGTTCCATTAAGCAATGTATCTTTCATTGTACCAGTACCAGGCTGTATTGACCACTGTAGCCATGTAATAAATAAATAGTGACGTAGGGGAGTGAGAGGTTTCCAACCTTATTCTTCTTCTTAAGCAGTGTTTTGCTTATCCTGAGTCTCTTTCTTTTCCATATAAAGTCTGTCATTGTTTTTCCCATCTCTTTGAAGAATTTCATTGGAATCTGGATTGGGATTGCATTATATGTGTAAATTGCTTTGGCCACTATTGACATTTTCACAAGGTTAAGTCTTCCTATCCAGGAGCATGGTACATTCTTCCATTTTTGTGTGTCTCTTTTGGTTTCTTTTAGTAGTGTTTTGCAGTTTTCTTTGTATAGGTCCTTTTTTACTCTGGTTGCATTTATTCCTAGATGTTTCATCCTTTGGGAGGCTATTGTAAGTGGTATTGCATTTCTAATGTCCTTTCAGCATTGTTGTTTTTGGTATAGAGAAATCCAATAGATTTTTGTATGTTGATCTTATATCCTGCCACTTTGCTTAATCTTCCAATGAGTTCTAGCAGTTTTTTTACTGAGTCATTGGGGTTTCCTATGTATAGGATCCTATCATCTGCAAATAGAGTTTTACTCCCTCTTTGCCAATTTGGATACCTTTAATTTTCTGTCTTGCCGTATAGCTCTTGCAAAGTCTTCCAGCACAATATTAAATAGGAGTGGTGACAAAGGGCATCCTTGTCTGTTTTTTGTTCACATAGGGAAGGCTTTCAGTTTCTCTCCATTAATAGTAATGTAGGCTGTTGGCTTTGTATATATGCTCTTAA
>NW_006408569.1:16701808-16703309 GCF_000296735.1 Chrysochloris asiatica | reverse complement strand
TGGATTATGCTGATCATTTTTCTAATGTTGAACCATCCTTGCATCCCTGATATTAATCCCATTTGATCATGATGTATTATCTTTTTGATGTACTGCTGGATTATGTTGGCTAGGATTTTGTTGAAAATGTTTGCATCTATATTCATGATGGATGTTGATCTATAATTTCTTTCTTAGTGATGTCTTTCCCTGGTTTTGGTATGAGGGTTATGCTTGCTTCACACAATGTATTAGGATGTTTTCGATCCTCCTCTATATTCTGGAATAATTTCAGTAGAGTTGGTGACAGCTCTTCCCTGATTGTTTGGTAGAACTCACCAGTGAATGCCTCTGGGCCTGGAATTCTTTTGGTTGGGAGTTTGTGATGACCTGATCAATATCTTCTATTATTATGGGTCTGTTTAGGTTTTCTATTTCACTCTGTGTAAGTTTAGGTAGGCCGTGTTTTTCTGAAAATGTATCCATCTCTTTTATGTTTTTAAATTTGTTGGAGTACAACTTTTCTTAGTATTCTGTTATTATCCTTTTTATTTCCTTTGGTTCCATTGTGATATCACATATGTGGTTTCTAATGTGTGTTATTTGTGTCTTCGCCCTCTTTATTTTGTTAGATTTGCCAATGGTCTGTCAATTTTGTTAATCCTTTCAAAGAACCAGCTACTTGTTCTGTTGACTCTTTCTATAGTTTTTCTGTTTTCTATCTCATTTATTTATGCTCTAATCTTTATTATTTCTTTACTTTTGGTGGCTGTAAGTTTCCTCTGTTGTTCTGTTTCTAATTGTGGTAGATGCTCTGTTAATTTATTAATTTTGTTTTTTTCTTCTTTTTGAATGTGTGCATTTATTGCAATAAATTGTCCTCTCAGCACTGCTTTTGCTGTGTCCCAAAGATTTTGGTATGTTGTATTTTTATTCTCATTTGTTTCTAGGAACTTTGTGAGTTCAAATTTAATCCTTCTACCATCCAGTTGCTTTTCAGCAGGGTGTTATTCAGTTTTCATGTATTTTACTTTATTTCCTTGGTTTTCCTATTTTGATTTCTAACTTGATAGCATTGTGGTCTGAGAAGATGCTCTGTATTTTTTTAATATTTGTAAACTTATGGAGATTTGTTTTGTGGCCTAACAAATATATATTCCAGAGGATGTTCCATGTACACTGGAAAAGAATGTGTATTGTGCTGTTGTTGGGTTGAATGCTCTGTACACATCTATGAGGTCAAGTTGGCTGATTGTGTTGTTTAGTTCTTCTGTGTCTTTGTCAAGTTTCTTTCTGGTTTCTCTATACATTTTTGAAAGTGGTATATGAAAATCTTGATGATTATTGTAGGTTCATCTATTTCTTTCTTAAAATCTATTGTTGTTATTGTTGTTGTTAGGTGCCATTGAGTTGGTACCAACGTATAGCGACCTTATGCACAGCAGAACAAAACACTGCCTGATCCTGGGCCAACCTCACTGCTGTTGCCATCGATGCTGCCACTTGAAAATCCATCTCGCTG
>NW_006408569.1:16671584-16674454 GCF_000296735.1 Chrysochloris asiatica | reverse complement strand
GTCTGTATCTGATGACGTAAAAAGTGCCTCTCTGACTCTCTGTACTGTAGGTACCCCGAATTTCCTGATATCTATGCCGATATCCCTCTATATTTGTTCGGCTTTGTTAGTTTATGCTTCCTCTCCTCTGGAAATGCAGCCTTCTAAAAGGGGTTGCTCTAGCCCTGCACTCCAAGCTCTGCAGGGGGTGGAGGCACTCACTGGCGCGGGAGTGGGAGCCGCCTGCAGGCATGCAAAAGCTCAACATGCCTGTAATTCCTCAGCAATTTGATCTTTTAAAAAAACGAGTTCAGAATGTTGAAATATAAGATCTTATGTTTGCTCAAAGTCTGTCTGACTGCTAGACGGAGGTTTCCTTTGTGCAATTCTGCCCCTTTTCCCCGGAGCCTGTCCTACCTGAGCTGCCTGGTCAAGGAAGTGCCGGAAGTCAACCTGGATATGTACTTTCTGACAATGAATGCAACACCATTCCTCTTCAATTTGTTATTCCAGGCATGGTAAATCATTTGGTCATCAAATTCAAAATGGCCAATACCAGTCCATTTCAGCACACTAATGCCTAAGATATCGATGTTTATGGATTCCATTTCATTTTTGACAACTTCCAATTTTCCCAGATTCTTACTTCGTACATTCCACGTTCTGATTTTCAGTGGATGTTTACAGCTCTTTCTCTTCAGTTTGAGTTGTGCCCCATCAGCAAATGAAGGTCCTGTGGGCTTTTCTCCCACAGGCCTTACTCCATTTGCATCATCATGGTCAACTCTACTTTGAGGAGGCAGCTCTTCCCCAGTCACATTTTGAGTGCCTTCCAACCTGAGGGGCTCATTTCCTGGCACTATATCTGACAGTGTTTCTCTGCTATTCAGAAGGATTTCCATGACTAAATATTCGGAAGTAGTTTGTCACTCCTTCTTCCTAGTCTGTCTTCGCCTGGAAACTCATCTGAAACCTGTCCATCATGGGTGACCCTGCTGGTATTTAAAAAACTGGTGGCATAGGTTTCAGAATCACAGCAACTCACAAGCCACAACAGTACAGCAAACTGACAGACGAGTGGTGGTCAAATCTATTAGAGTTTGCTTTATATGTTTTGGAGCTATTTCATTGGGAGCATGGATATTTATTATGGTTATGTCATCTTGTTCAATTGTCCCTTTAATCATGAGATAATGTCCATTTTTATCTATTATGCTGATTTTTGCCTTAAAGTGTATTTTATCTGAGATTAGTACTGCCACTCCTCTTCGTTTTTGATTGTGATTAGCTTGGTTTATTTTTTTCCAGTCCTTTGACTTTTAATCTGCTTTTGTCTCTGTGTGTATGTTGTGTCTCTTGCAGACAGCATATTGAAGGATCTTGTTTTCTTATCCATTCTGCCACCCTCTGTCTCTTAATGGGTGCATTTAATCCATTAACACTCAGTTTAATTATTGATAGGTATGGAATAATTGCTGCCATTATGTTTGTTTTTTTGTGGCATTGCTGCTTTCTTTTTTCTGTGTGTCTTCCTTTCCTGAGTTCATGCTTTTTATGTTCTTTCTTGTGAGTTTCCTCATAGTTTTAATGTTTCCATGTTCTTGGATTTTCATTTTCTTGGTATGTTTTGAAGTGTTAATTTTCTTTAAGGTTACCTTACATTCAATTTATTTTTCCCTCTATTTAGTGCAGTCTATTTTATCCTGTAATCTACCTGATCTTCTCACCATCTGGATCTCTGTTCCTATTTGTTTGCCTTCTTTTACACTGTAATTGTTTGGATCATAGACTGACGTCCCAGATACTCTGAGTTTGTTGTTTTAGTTTTGTTCTGTTCTCGACTCTTCTTTCAATTTAGTTCTGGGAGGTGTTGCCATGTATATTAATCCCTGGATTTTGTCTGTTTTTGTTGGTTCTCAGTCCAAAGAACTCCCTTTGGGATGTTTTGTAGTTCAGGGTTGGCTTTTGAAAAATCCCTTAGCTTCTGTTTATCCTGGAATGTTTTGATTACACCGTTGTATTTGATTGATAGCTTTGCTGGATAAAGAATTCGTGGTTGACAGTTTTTTGTTTGTTTTTTTCATTCAGTGTTTTACATATGTCTACCCATTGACTTCTTGCCTGCATGGTCTCTGCTGAGAGATTCAAGCTTAATCTGACTCACTTGCCTTTGTATGTAACACTTCTCTTTTCCTTAGCAGCTGTCAGGATTCTCTCCTTATCTGTGATTTTGGAGAGTTTGATTATGATATGTCTCAGTGACTTTCTTTTGAGGTCTATCCTTCCTGGGTTTTGTTGAGCTTATTGAATGTTTACTTTTTCCATTATCAGGATGTTAGGGAAATTTTCTTCCAGCAGTTCTTCAACTATTTCCTCTGTGTACTTGTGTGATTCTTCTTGCTCTGGAATGCTGATAATTCTTAAGTTAGTCCTCTTCATGTTGTCCAATTTGAATCTTAGACCTTATTCAGATTTTTTATCCTTTTTTCTGTTTCCTCTTGTATTTTACTGGTGTTGAGAGTTTTGTCTTCCAGTTCAGTAGTTCTCCCTTCCATCTTTTCTATTCTACTACTTTGCCCTTCCAGTGTATTGTCTATTTCTGATACTCTATTATTGATCCTTTGTACCTCTTTCTGTTGCTTTTTGAATTGTTTCAAATGCTGTATCTATCTTATTTGATTGTTCCTCTATCGCTTTCCTGACTTCTTCCTTATTTTTCTCAACTCCATTGTAAAGTGTTTTGAAACATTTTATTATCATTTTTTTCTGAATTCCTTCTCAGGCTTGCCCTCTTTCCAGAGTGTAGTCCAGGTCTACATCTAGGTCATTTGTCTCAGACATTTTATCTTGTTTCTGGACATGTGCTGATTTGGTCATCTGCTTTTCCTTCT
>NW_006408569.1:16670509-16671484 GCF_000296735.1 Chrysochloris asiatica | reverse complement strand
AAGCTTTCTCAAGATGGCGGCTCCTGGAACAGCTGAGTGTCTTGATCCAGAAAATAATGACTTTCTGGATTCTCCTGCAAATTCCCCAGCTATAAACCCTCCGAACCTCCAAACATACCTTTATATTTGTTACAGAGTTCCAAAAGAAGGGTTAGACCCTTCTTATATACCATGTTCAGAGCACATGAGATGAAGTCTTCTAAGGAGCATTCTGACTATACTTCCAAGATAGATTTTGTTCATTCTTCTGGCAGTCCATGGTATAGTCAGTGTTCTTTGTCAGCACCAGAACTCAAAGACACTGATTTTCCTTCAATCTTTCTGATTCGTTCTTTAGCTTTCATTTGCATGTGAATTGAATGAAAATACCATGGTTTGGGTAAGGTGTACCTTAGTCCTCAAAGTGCCATTTTTGCTATTTAAAACATTAAAGAAGTCTTTTGCTGATGGAAACTTTTCTGACCCTCAGTCTGTGACACATCAGGTTTAATGTTGTGAATTTCAGGGCCTGTTTGGCTATGCCCACATTACAATACCTGTGCCTTATCAGAGATTCTGGAAAGAGAATCACTGGACATATGCTTCTGTCTTGGGAAGAAAGACCTGGTGGTACCCTACCGCATTGAAACTCAGTGGGGAATTCCTCTCAAATACAAGAATATTAGCTGTTGTTTAAGGAGACTTAAAAGGCCAGTAGTTTGCGAACCCATCAGCCAATCTGCATGAGAAAAGGCTTGGTAATTTTTCCCCATGAAGAGTACAGCCTAGTGAGGGGAGACACATAGGAACACTTATACTTGCAGATAGTACCCACTTTATCTGGCTTCAATTGCTGGATGATTAGAACTTGACTAGAAGAAGAAAGAGAAAACAAAGAGTGATCTGCTACAATTTGATGAACTTGACCTATGCTTGTGGATGTAGTAGCTCAAAGGAGGGAACAAATCTTTATAGTGAAGATCATTCCCACCCCCT
>NW_006408569.1:16669062-16670409 GCF_000296735.1 Chrysochloris asiatica | reverse complement strand
AACTATATTTGATACTGTAGTCAATAATCACAGAAAGGGGAGAGGAGGGAGAGAAGAAAAAAAAAATCTGTAGCCTAATAGAAGTATGATTTTAATGTCCTCTTTCAGCTTCTTGCCTTCAAGGCCATCTGATAAATTTCAAGATGCCACTGTTGGCTGTTATGCTATATCTCCGGATTTAATTTAAGTTCAGCCTGTTTTGTTTTTAAACTCTCTTTTCCTCTCCACACCCCTTTTCCTGGCTTTTTCCCTTTTAAAAAAGCAGTTCAGGTCTGGCTCTTGGGCTAAGAGTATCTGTGTGCATGCGTGGAAGAAGAACCCACCAGTGGTGGGGGTGATGTTTGTTCACTCACTCAGCCACCCCTACTAGTCACCAGAACAGAGGTGCACAAACACTGTGTGGCCAATGAACAGATACCCCCCCCAAAAAAAAAAATCAGAAGAAAACAAAACCAAAACAGTGTATTGTCTACCTTTGCTCTGAGGTTTCTCCAACATAATTCCATGGTAGGTCTGTTCCCCCTCTTGATCTTGCTGTTTGGTCTCGCCCAAGTTGTCAACTCTGGGTTGCCGAGCCTGGCAGATTCAAAAGTATGTGATTTCTTATTTATGCTGCAAGTTCCACTAGCTATAAGCCTCCAAACTTTTTAAATGTTCCTTCCTGTGTGGTTCAGAGTCTTGGCACTCTGCCCTGAACCCGTTTTGCCTGGTATTCTGTGGTATTCCTGATGATGAATGTCACTGCATCTCTACCCTATCTGCCTTTAATGCCATTTTGCTTTCTTCCTGTATGATGTTCTTTATGTCATTCCACAGCTCTTCTCATCTTTGATCATTAGTGCTTAACGCATCAAATCTGTTATTGATGTGATCACTAAATTCAGGTTGAATATGTTCAAGGTCATATTTTGGCTCCTGTTTCATTTTTCTCAGCTTCAGCCAGAACTTGCATATGAACAATTGATGGTCTGTTCTACAATTGGTCCCTGGCCTAGCTTTGGGTGATGATATTGAGCTTTTCAGTCATCTCTTCCCAAAGGTGTAGTCAATTTTATTCCTGTGTATTTTAAGTGGTCCTGTCCATGTGTAGAGTTGCCTTTTATATTGTTTAAAGAAGGTATTTGCAATGTGTAAGTCATTGGTTTTGCAAAATTCTGTCATGTGATTTCAAGCATCCTTTCTGTATCCAAGGTCATTATTTCTAACTATTGATCCTTCCTCTTTGTTTCCTACCTTGGCATGCCAATCACTAGTAATTATCAATCCATCTTGATGTCATGTTTGATGAATTTCAGACTGAAGAAGTTAGTTGTTGTTGTTAAGAAGTTAGTTGTTGTTGTTGTTGTT
>NW_006408569.1:16658933-16661734 GCF_000296735.1 Chrysochloris asiatica | reverse complement strand
GAGTCACTATGAGTTGGAATCAATTCAATGGCACCCAACAAGAATAGTTCCTAGGGGGGAGTCCAACACTGTTGCAAAAATCTTTCTGTGGGTCAGTAGAGCACATGACATACCTCAGAGATTTGTAGATTGAGTTCCAACCCACCACAATAAAATGAATGCTGCAGTAAAAGAAAAGAAAAAAAAAAGAAAAGATTACAGCAACTACTACTTAGATAGACCTCAGAGAATGCTACTGGAATAAACATTTGAGCTTGGTTCCTACAACTGCCACTATGTAGTTCCTGGACTCTTGTTTCTAAGACCTTGTACTGATTCCTGGTTTCACAATATCCAACATCAACCACTTTTACCTTGTATTGAGCCCTTGACCCACTATAATAAGGTATGTAGAACAAGAAGAAAAACTCAGAGATCCATTAGGATACTATTACTGTATTTTTGCACAAATAACATGTGCATATTTTTCAGAACAGGTTTACTTAATTTCACCATTTCTCTGCACTGTATGTGTGGTCATATAATTTACATGGGCATGCTAGTTGTGAAAACAACAACAACAACAACATTACAGTACATTAGTGCAGGTGAAAGTGACTTCAAATAGCATGGAAGTATAGGCGGTAGCAGTAAAGTTGGTTACAAACCGAAAGGTTTGAGCTATCTTTTTGTTGCTGTTAAGTGCCCTCGAATTTGTTCTGATTCATAGAGACCCTGTATAGGGTTTTGGAGAGGCCGCTCGTGAGTTTGAATCACCAACCTTGTGGTTAAAATTGACCTTGCGGTCTAGTGCTTATCCTACAGCGCCACACCAGGACTCCTTCAGGGGCTTGTAAAATTGGCTTATTTTTCTCTGGGGTTTTATGTACACATTATATGTCTAATTGTTTCATCTGATTTGGGAATTTTCTTTGTCAAACTGGTATATTTGTCTCAACATACCATCCAAAATAAACCCTAGTTTGGAGACTAAATTTCTCACTTTTAAATATTTTTGGTGTTATATAGATTCAGTCTAAGATTTAACATTTTAAAAAAGTGACAAAGAAGGAAGCATAAATATAAGTGATAACTCAATCCAAAAGAACAGAAACTCTGTAGTGTGCCTTTATCCAAAAATTTCTTTCATAAAATATTAATATCTTCAAATGGAAAGATTACCTATGATGCACACTGAGTGCTACTCAAATGGAAACTGGCCAAGGAAAGAAGTTTTTTTAACACCAATACATTAAGCTCCCTGTAAAAATGTTTACTGCTGAAACTTATGCTAAAAAAATTAGAAATAGAATCAATGAAGCATATGCCTCAGCATATCTTTTCAATCAGTTTCTTGCCTGCATTAATTTAATTTCATTGTTATATTTTCATCCCTGATGGAAGAATTTTACTTTGCAGTATTTGAGTCCCAAAAGCCAGACTTTTCAAACTCATCTAAGTGATCTGGACTATGCAGCCTACCAGCTTGTTTAATACCCAAATTCTAAGCCAAGGGCCATAATAGAAAAGCTGAGTAATCATTTAGATACTTTAACATGGTATTACTAGAAGATTTGGATATATCATGTTTTGCTTTATTTTTTATTGTTTTTTTTTTTTTTTCTTCTTCTTCTTCATTTTAATCCAAGTGTTTGCTGTTTCCACCTCTTCTTTTACATTTTTGTTCTTTGGGACATGTTTGCTTCAATTTGCCTAGTTATACTTGTGGACACCTGAAATATCTCCAGGAGATTTCTGGCAGATGAATCAACAATCAATTCAGTACAGTTTCAAAAATAAGATATATTTTTCCATGCTAGTCAGACATTTATCAAGTAGTTATTAATTTAAAAGGTGACACATGGACTTTTTTGTCCAAATCTGAACTTGTTAGCTTAATCAAGCAATTGTTTTGACACACACTTTCTAACAAATTGCTCCATTGTTTTCATGTACATCCTGAAAGAAGACCCCAAGCATAGACTGACACAATTATTATAACTAGTTGACATGAATACTCCTAAAGTTCTGGCTTTCAGGGAGATTTCTTCTCCAAGTTCATTCAATGAACAGAAAAACTCACATCTTTTTTATCTTCTAATGTTCACCTACAAGCCCGTAGTTATAGCAACCAAGAGCAAATGCTTAGTCTCAAAGGATCATCTGATTTAAAGCAATGGACTAGATTTGGCAGATTCTCTGCTGTCCAAGATGCCTAAAGATTTAGAGGCAAAATAGTCTCCTACCTTTTCTCTTTCTTAAGTTTAAATGACAGTTGAAATATCCACTTTCTAGAAATGCTATTCTTCCATGTGACCCAGAAAAGGTGGGTAGCAGAAACAGAAAAAATACTGAATAACAGAAGAAGAGATACATAAGACTCAGGTGTTACTGTTAAAAATAATTTTTCCAGGAGTCTAGAGTCCTCTGATGCTCTATCTTTCCATGCCATCATCTGCTTCCATATCTGGTGTCACTGCTTCTCTGAATGGGGTTCCACATTCCACTTGTGCTCTTCTGTCTTGATGGTCCTAGGGGCCTCTGTTCCTTGGACTGTAAGATTAACTACTCCCTGCTTTATGTTACAAAATTTCTAACTTTATAGTTGTGATAGTTGCTATTAGTCATGATAATAATTACTATCAAATATAAGAATATTATCCTTATCTCCTTTCATCCATCTATACAAGATGAAAACTATTCAGTGGGGATTCTACATTCCCCTACACTTTTTGAAACTAAATTCCCTCTCAAAAACTTGTAAGTCAGTCACTTCGTGCCTTTATAGCTTCCCCATTTTAGGTAGTCAATGTCTAAGTTGG
>NW_006408569.1:16656876-16658833 GCF_000296735.1 Chrysochloris asiatica | reverse complement strand
TGAGTAAATTTTAATAATAGTGGTATTAATTGGTCTTCCTTTTATTTTTCTTAGTGCCTTCGAGTTGGTTCCAACTCATAGAAACCATATTTTCCTGGTTTCTGTGAAGCAGCTGGTGAATTAGAACTGTCAACCTTGCAGTTCAAACCGACCTTGCAATCCAGTGCATTATCCCACAGTGGCACACCAGCACTCCTCCACAGTGTATGTGTCCAACCCCTTCAGTGAGAGTCACTGAAGTAGAGTGTATGTATATCATCCTATCACAGACATTTTACTTCAAGCTGGATCTTGAATGTTCTCTTTGACAATGAATGTGACACCATTCCTCTTCAATTTGTCATTACTGGTATAGTAAATCATATAATTGTCTGATTCATATTGATCAATACCAGTCCATTTCAACTCATTAATGCCTAGGATATTGATGCTTATGTGTTCCATTTCATTTTTGACAACTTCCAGTTTTTCAAATTCATTCTTCATACTTTCCATATACCTATTATTAATGGATATTTATAGTTGATTCTCCTTATTTTCAGTTGTGGTCCATCAATAAATGAAGACCTAGCAAGCTTTACTCCATTCTTGTCAGCATTACTTTGAGGAGGAAACTTCCCCAGTCATATTCTGGAGTGGTATCTGACAATATTCTGGCACTATTTATAAATTTTCATCTTCTTTCACTATCTCTGACAGTGCTCCACTGCCGTTCATTAAGTTTTCAGTGGCTAAATATTCAAAAAGTAGTCTGTCTCTCCTTCCTAGTCTTAGTTTGAAAGCTCAGCTGAAGCCTGTCAATCATAGTTAACCCTGCTGGCATTTTAAATACCAATCGCACAGCTTATAGTTTCACATCAACATGCAAGCTACCACAGTATGATAAACTGACAGATGAGTGGGGGATTATCCCTAGTGTATTGGAAACAAAATTTTATTACATGGCTTTGGCATGAGAAAGCCATGGGTTCATATACTAGTTCCACTACAAATCATAAGATTGGTTAAAGAGAGAAAGTGATCTATTGAATCTCTACATTAAATATGAAGAAACCTCTTCATAGGAGACAAATAAGAACCTGATTTTTTCTCACTGCTTTTAGTGATATTCAGCAAACACTTGATTAACCAGAACACTAAAAGTACAAACTTCATATTTCCAGAATATCCTAGCTGAATCCTGCTCTAGGAAAAATCATGCAAGTTTTCAAACTCTCTGTGCAGCCCTGGTTGTCTAAGTTCCAGAACATTCACATGGCTATCTGGGCTTCTTCATCCACCCATAGGAGAGAACATGTAGACAATAATTCTGTAAATCATCATTATACTGTTTAGATAATATGCATTCTATTTGTGTTACAATGTTTTATAGATATATTTACTGAATACTTATTACATGTCAGACCTTGTGCTAAGTGTTTTCTAAGCATCATCTCTCATTTAGAAGACTAGCTTTGAGAGACCCTGGTCAGAAACCAGAATTTTTTTTTTTTTTTTTGAATCCAGAGGGGCTAAATAGGAGGGATGTGATGGAGCCAGGAGGTCTAGCTACTCCAACTTAAAAGATTACAGCAAAGTGAGGTGTTGCCCTGATTTGGAAAGTTCATATAATGCAAGGGTCCTGTTGCTGTTCATGTTCTCAGTAAATAGTGCTGTTACTGCAAACGATCACCAGAGCTTTACGTATACAACCTTGTGGTGGTAATGGTGCCATTGAGTTGGTTCTGACTCATAGATACCCCAAGTACAGAAGAAAGAAACACTGCAGTCCTGTGCTGTCTTCACTGTCCTTGCTATGTTTGATCCCACTGTAGCAGCCACTGTATCAGTCCATTTAATTGAGGGTCTTCCTCTTTTTCATTGATCCTCTACTTTACCAAGCATGATGGCCTTCTCAGGGTTGTTGTTGTTGTTGTTGTTGTCAGGTGCCATCGAGTCGGAACCGACTCATAGCGAC
>NW_006408569.1:16643528-16649166 GCF_000296735.1 Chrysochloris asiatica | reverse complement strand
ACTGGACCAATAAACAACATTCTTATCAATGGAGAAAATATTGAAGTTGTCAAGGACTTCATTCTCCTTGGATCAACTATCAACACTCATGGAAGCAGCAGTCAGGAAATCAAACGATGTATTGCATTACGCAAATCTGCTGCACAAGACCTTTTTAAAGTGTTGAAGAGCAAAGATGTCAGCGTGAGGACTAAGGTGCACCTGACCCAAGCCATGGTATATTCAATAACTTCGTATGCATGCGAAAGCTGGAGAGTGAATAAAGAAGACCATAGAAGAATTGATGTTTTTGAGTTATGGTGTTGGAGGAAAATATTGAAAGTGCCATGGGCTATCAAAAGAACAAATAGATCTGTGTTGGAAGTACAGCCAGAGTGCTCCTTGGAGGCCAGGATTGCTAAACTTTGTCTCTCATACTCCAGACATATTGTCAGGAGGGGCAAGTCGCTGGAGAAGGATATCATTTTTCATAAGGTGGAGGGTCAGAGAAAAAGAGGAAGATCCTCAACAGGATGGATTGATACAGTGGCAGCATCAATGGGCTCCAGTGTGGCAACAATTGTGAGGTTAGCCCAGGACCAGGCAATGTTTTGTTCTGTTGTACATGGGGTTGCAATGAGTTGGTATTGACTTGATGGCACCTAACAACAACAACATCCATAAGTATAGTGCTGGTGGCTTGCAGAATGTGCCCCTTGGTTGTTTAAGTGATTATATATTTTTGAGTGTTTTGTGTATAATCTTAAACAACACCAACAACAAACAACAGAGGGAATAGAAGTAAATACTGTTAAATGGTGATACACAGAGGAGATTGTTATCATTACAATGAAACAATGAGTGCAAGACCAATGTTCTCCCATGTAAACTATTATCCAATTCACCATAACTACTTAAAAAAAATTGTTTTAATGGAATACTCCAAATAGAAGCTGAGCCTGAAACTAACAGGGAAAGGATGGGTAGACTATGAATTAACCGAGAGGATCACATAGAGAACTCAAAGTGTAAGCAAAAGCTTGGAGGGGAGAATGAGTCTCCGAACCAATCCTGAATACAGAACAAGGCCAAATGAAGCACATGATTTCTGCTGCTTCATATTTGTAAAGGGTCGCTGTTGTTGCTAAGTGCTGTAGAGTCTCTGACTCTTGCAGCCCTGCATAGGGATTATGATTAGCGGCTACTTGTTTTAAATTGTGGACATGCAGTTAGCAGTCCAGTGCTTATCCTACAAAGCCACACCAGGACTCAAGCTGCAAATGGTGGTAGCAATGATTTCTTGAGGAGAAAGTCAGATTCTAAAACACCTTTACACATGGATCTGGTTTTCCATTTCCATCTGATTCAACCACTAATCAATTGCCATTGGGTTAACGCCAACTCATGATGACCCCATGTATGTTGAAGTACACGAGAGGATTTTCTATGTCTGATTTTTTGGAAGCAGATCACAAGAACTTTGTTCTGTGGTGCCTTTAAATGGATGTGAGCCTTTAACCTTTTGGTTTGCAGCCGAGTAGATTAACTGTTTGTGCCACCCAGGGACTCCATTCAGCCACTTAGGTATGTTGACTGTGGTACTGTGATAAGCTGGATAAAACCCACCAACTTATGTCCTAATATCCACAACCTATGACTGGGGTCCTAGTGTGTCGCTGTGGGCTAATGCGTTAGACTGCAAAGTCGTTTGAACTGCAAGGTCGGTGGTTCAAGGTCACCAGCTGCTCCTTGGAAACTCTGTACAGTGTTGCTATGGGTCGGAATCGACTCAACGGCACTTAACAACAACAACATGACTGTATTACCTCACATGATAAAGGGTGCATTATCCAGGTGGGCCCAGTGTAATAACAAAGGTCCTTATGAGTGAAAGTAGACAAGAGAGTTAGAGTCAGAGAAGATGTGAAAATGGAAGCAGAGATCAAAGTCTTTAAAAATTGAAGGGATCATGAGCCAATAATTGCAGGTAGGGGAAAAAATGCTGATCCTTCCCTAGATGAATGCAGCCCTGCTGACACCTTAATTTTAGCCCAGTAACACATATTCCAGACCTCTGGCCTCTGGAACTATGAGAGAACATGTATAAATTGTTTTAAATCACAACATTTTGTGATAATTCATTACAGCAGCAATAGGAAACTAACATAAGTAGTCTAACACATAACAAACATCCAAAGGGACATGACCATTGCAAGGATGATTCAGTCCAATATCCATCTCCCAGAGTCCCATGGGTAGGGAATGCAAGAATAGGCAATGAAGGTGATATTGTGGGACCAGATGACAAGGCTATTAAAAGCCAAGACCCCATCAAGTGACTGGGGATAAAAGTACAAAATGTTCTATTAGGTTGCTGTTAGTTGTTATTATGTTGATTCTTACTCGTATCACCACTGTGTGTGTAGAATGGAACTAGGGTTTTCGAGGTTTTGGCCATTTGGAAGCACATAGCCAAGCTTGTTTTTCGAGGTGCCTCTGGATGGGTTAGAACCACCAACATTTCAGCTAGTACTCATGTGTTTTATATCACCTACCAGTTGATCTATAGTTACTTCATATCAGGCACTTAACATTTATTTTAATCATTATTACAATGTTGTTGTTGTTAAATGCTGTCGAGTTAGTTCTGACTCATAGCAACCCTGTATAGGGTTTCTGAGGAGCAGCTGTTGAGTGTGAACCACTGATTTTGCAGTTCAAACCAACCTTGTGGTACATTGCTTATCCTACAGTGCCTATATAAAACATATTATCATTATTCCCATTTCACCTGATTACATTTTACAGTGAGGAAACTAAAGCAAAGGGGTGGGAAGAACGAAGGAGAGAGTTGGGTGCTCGGGAAAGGAGGTTTGAAATCAGGTCAAGGCTTCAGCCCCAGCAGGGAACTTTAGTACTAAATGGAAGCTGGCTGTAGGCAAGGTAATTATTTGCCTGTTCATCTTCAGGCATTACTACAGGATTACTATATCATCAGTCATTTCAAAGGCAAACTATCAGGTGCTCCAGCTTCCTTCTGCCTCATTTATTATCATACCTCACAAAACAGACTTTCTGCTCCAGGCAAACCAATTCCTTTGCCTTCTTTAAGGATTTGCACCCACAAACAAGCAAAATATTCTCAAATGATGATCAGGAGGAGTTCTAGGAGAAAAATTCCAGAGAGATAATGAATTATTGTTCCTGTAAACTTCAAACTCTTTCTACTGAGTGTTTGTTCCTTCTTTAAGTTGTTTTCCCCTTTCACTGATTTTCAGAATCACTCCTGGTCCCCAAGGGGAGTATGTCACCTCCTTGAAGAATTAAAAACAAGACTAAAACCAACTCTCATTTAAAAAAACAAAAACAAACTAAAACTAAAATCTTTCAAAACCTGCCTCACCCATTCAGAAATTCAGAACGCTTATCTTAGTTCCAGCCTCAAAGTCATGATCTAATTCAAAGCTTCCAGGGAAGGCAGTAAAGATTAGCATCCCTGAATCCAAATGGTTGTAGCATCCCTGAATCTATTAAATATCAGCATTCACCCCAGAAATATGCTGGGATAATCTATGCAGTTGCTTTCGTTCTCATATTGGAAAATAAAAGTATGCCCATTGTAGGTTGATAATATAACAAACAAGTAACGAGCCATGTAAGTACCAACCATACATAAAAAGAAAATTAGCACTAATTATAAGAAACTTTTTCTGACCCTCATAAACTGAATCCAATGTCTTTCTTCAATAATCAAAGTACACAGAGGAACCTCAAAGGAACATTGAATTGTTTCCCAAAAAATATGTGTTGATCTTGTCTGGAAATAGGGATTTTTCTTTTGGTATGTTAATTAGGTCAGACCAGTATAAGGTGGATGCTAAACCTAATTACTTCTGAGTTATAAAATTACAAGAATAGACACAAAGGCACACACAGTAGGGAAGACAAATGCACTGTGAAGGTTGTCTACAAACCAAGGAACACTAAGGAACCAAGGGATACTTGAGGCTGCTGACAATAAGGGAATTGACATGCTGAGATCCTGATTTGGACGTTTAGCCTCCAGAATTATGCTAGGAAAAAAACTATATTCTTTAAAACCACCCACTTGTGTTATTTCTGTTACAGTGGCACTAGGTAACTAAGACGCATAGTTACAGTGATGTACAGTGGGAGTCATGAAGAAAAATTCATCATGCAACTTTAAATAGTATCCAAATACAAGACCACACTGCCTGTTATGCACTATGAAACAATGAATTTATAGATTCTGTGTAATTATATTATGAAAGAATAGCACATATATTACATTATAATTTTCTGTATGCTAAAAAAATTCATTTGATAAATATAAATCAAAATTTGGTAATCCGATTTGGCATTTTTTTCTTTTTTTTAATACATGACACTGAAAATCACTGAATATGGAAAAAGCTTAGGTCTCTCTCAGCCTCTGAAACACCCTGACAGCTTTCTCTGTATTTTTATAGCATGTCTATTTTTTTGAATGCCTTTGTGCAGAAGTTCTCAATTCTGGCTGAATTTTAGAGTTACCTGGGAAACTTTCAGACACTATACTACCCTAAGATAATCTTTTTAACCTTAAATCAAAGATATACACTGAAGTCTTCTTGAAACCAAACAGTACTTAACTAGTAAAGAATGTTTTTAATATTGTGCTTTTAGGAACGATCAATTTTTTTTGCAAATAATATGCATGCTATATGCTTTTTGCCAGTGAACAAACCTCATCACATTTTATTCATAAGTGTTTTATGTGTGGGTGCATTATTTATATGGATATGTTATTTGTGAAAATGTGGTATATGGAATAAACTTGAGAATGGCAAAACTAAAGGTAAGACAGGAAACTAAGGGGACAGAGAGTTTATGTTAATGGAGGAGGGTGTGCTGCTACAGCAGAAATACCACAGAAATTTATTTTCTCACAGTTTGTTGTTGTTCTTGTTTTTGTTAACATGCTCTTGCATCAGTTTCTACTCATAGCGACCCTATGTACAACAGAATGAAACACTGCCTGGTCCTGGGCAATCTTCATAATTGTTATGCTTGAGCCTATTGCTGCTATCATTGAACCAATTCATCCTGTTACGAATCTTCCTCTTTTTTTGCCAGCCCTCCAATTTAACAAGCATGATGTTCTTCTCCAGGGACAGGTCCATCCTGATAACATGACATAAGTATAAATATGAGAGACCAAGTCTCACCACCCTGACTTTTTTTTTTTTTAATGTTTTATTGTGAATTATATGGTAGTTTACATGAGAGAACTTTAGTTCTACATTCATTCCATTATATATCATCTCATTGCCATGGTTCCAATCCCCTCCATGCATCATCAACCAACCAAAGGGTATATCTCAGAAGCCCGCCCCCTACACTTCCCCCTCTCCCCCAACCCCCCAGTTTTCGGACCACAGTCCCTTTCCCTCTCTGGATCCAAAGTCCCCAGCCACTTCATTACTCCACGTCATCGTCTCTGTCTCCATCTCAGGCATCTCTGTTTCTCTGGGTAGGGTCCCGTTCTCGGCTCTTTTCCGTTGATGGTCGCAGAGACCTCCGCTCCTAGTCTGTAGAATTAATCACTCACTTCCTTGTTCCAAAACGTCTACCTTTGCATTTCCAACCCTCATAATCC
>NW_006408569.1:16632989-16640416 GCF_000296735.1 Chrysochloris asiatica | reverse complement strand
AATCTTATACCCTGCCACTTTGCTGAATCTTCCAATGAGGTCTAGTAGCTTTTTTACTGAGTCTTTGGGGTTTTCTACATATAGGATCATATCATCTGCAAATAGGGAGAGTTTTACTTCCTCTTTGCCAATTTTCACCACCCCTGACTTTTAAGGAGAATTCTGACTGTACTTCTTCCAAGAAATATCTGTTTGTTATTCTGTTAGTCAATGCTACTCTCCATATCCTTCTTCAGTACCATAACTCAAATGCATCAATTCTTCTATGGTATTACTTATCCATTTTCCAATTTTCACATGCATAGGAAGCTATTGAAAATATCATGTCTTGGGCCAGGCTCACCTTAATGTACAAACTGTCATCTTTGCTCTTGAACACTTTAAAAGGTCTTGTGCAACAGATTTGCCTAATGAAATACACCATTTGATTTCTTGACTGCTGCTTCCATGAGTGTTAAAAATGGTTCCAAGCGAAATAAAATCTTTGACAACTTCAAACTTTTCTCCATTTATCATGATGTTATTCATTGGTCCATTTGTAAGGATTTTTCTTTTCTTTACATTGAGGTGCAATCCATATTGGCGGCTGTGGTCTTTGATCTTCAGCAGTATATATTTTAATTCCTCTTTGCTTTCAGAAAGCAAGGTTGTATCATCTGCATATCACAGTTTGTTAGAGTTTTCCTCCAATCCTGATTCCAAATTCTTTTTCATATAATCCAGCTTCAAAGATTATTTGCTCATCATAGAGATTGAATAAATGTGGTGAAAGAATACAACCCTGGCACACACCTTTCAAGATTTTGAAACATTCAGTGTCCCCTTTTTCTGTTTGAAAAACTGCCTTATTGTCTATGTACAGGTTCCTCATGAACACAGCTAAGTGTTTAAGACTACCAGTTCTTCACAATGCTATCCATAGCTTATCATGACCCGTGAAGTCAATTTGCATAGTCAATGAAGCACAGGTAAACAACTTTCTGGTGCTGTCTGCTTTCAGCCAAGATCCATCTGATGACCGCAATGATACCCCTCGTTCCATGTCCTCATCTGTATCTGGCTTCAACTTTTTGCAGATCCATGTCAGTGTGCTATTTCACCCATTTAAAAATTATTTTTCAAAAATTACTTCCATGTGATATTAATGATATTGCCCAATGATTTCCGCAGTCTGTTGGGTTACCTCTCTTTGGAATGGGAACAAATATGGATCTCTTCCAATCTGTTGGCCAGGTAGTTGTCTTCCAAATTTCTTGGCATAGATGAGTGAGTGCCTCCCATGCTGCATCAGTTTATTGTAAGATTTCAATTTGGATTCCATCAATCCAGAAACCTTGTTCTTTGCCAATGCCTTCAGTACACCTTGGACTTCTTCCTAATATGCTGCTTCTTGAAATGGTTGAACATCGACTATTTATTTTTGTTACAGTGACTCTGTGTAATAGTTCCTTCTATTTTTTTTTTTTTTGGTGCTTTCTGCATCATTCAATATTTTGCCCATAGACTCCTTCCAAGTTAGGGTTTCAATTTTTTCTTCAGTTCCCTCAGCTTGAGAAATTCTAAGCATGTTCTTCCCTTTTGATTTTCTACCTCCAGGTCTTTGCACATTTCATTATAATAAGAGAACTTCCAATTTAATTTTTCTGCTCTGTTATTTTACCTCCTCAGTTCTTCCATTTATTTTAGCATCTCTACGCTGGAGAGCAAGTTTCAGAGACTCGTCTGACATATATTTTTGTCTTTTCTTTTTTTTCTTCTCTTCTTAATGATCATTTGCTTCTTTCCTATATGATATTCTTTATGTCATCCACAACTCTTCTGGTCTTCAGTCATTAATGTCTAATGCATTAAATCTGTTCTTAAGATGATCTCTAAACTCAGGTGGGATATGTTCTAGATCACATTGGCTCTTGTGGACCTGCTTTAATTTTCTTCAGCTTCAGCCTGAACTTTTGTATTAATGGTCTGTCCCACAGTCTGCCCCGGCCTTGCTTTTGCTAATGATAGTGAGTTTTTCCACCATGTCTTTCCACAGATGTAGTCAGTATGATTTTATGTATTCCTTCTGGTGAGGTTCTTATGTGTAATAATCTTTTATTTTGTTTCAGCTAGATATTGGAGTCCTGGTGTGGGTTAATGCGCTGGACTGAAAAGTCAGTTTGAACTGCAAGTTCGGTGGTTCAATCTCACCAACTGCTCCTCAGAAACCCTATACAGGGTCACTATGGGTTGGAATCAGCTCAACGGCACTTAGCAACAATAACAAAGTAGGTATTGGTAGTGGTAATGTGCCATGGAGCCGGTTCCAATTAATAGTGACCTAGTATAGGGTTTCGAGGCTGTCAATGTTTATGGGAGCAGAAAGACTCGTTCTTCTCCCACGGAACAGCTGGTAGTTTCAAACTGCTGACCTTGAAGTTAGCAGCCCAATTCGTAACTACTACACTATGAGAGCTCCTTAAAGATATATTAGCAATGAATAAGTCTTTGGTCTTGCAAAATAGTATAATGCAGTCTCCAGCATAGTTTCTCTCGCCAAGGCCCTATTTTCTAAGTACCGATACTTCCTCTTTGTTTCCAATATTCACATTCCAGTCACTAGTTCTTATCAATACATTTTCATTGCATGTGTTATCAATATTACACTGAAGAAGTTGGTAGAATTCTTCAATTTCATCATAACTGGCTTTAGTGGTTGGTGCATAAATTTGAATAATAGTGGTATTAACTGGTCTCCCTTGTAAGTGTATGGATATTATCCTATCACATACAGCATTGCACTTTAAGATAGATCTTGAAATGTTCTTTTTGATGGTGAATGTGAGGTCCCACCTCTTCAATTTGCCATTCCTGGCATAGTAAACCATATGACTATCAGATTCTAAATGGCCAAGACAAGTCCATTTCAGATCACTAATGACTATGATATAGATCTTTATGCATTCTATTTCACTTTTGGCAACTTCCAATTATCCTAGATCAATAATTCCTATATTCAATGTTCAGATTATTAATGGACATTTCTACCTGTTACTCCTCATTTTGAGTTGTGCGTCAGTGGTGACAAATGAAGGTCCCAAAAGTTTTACTCCATTCATGTCATCATGGTCAACATTACTTTGAGAAGGCAGCTCTTGCCCAGTCATATTTTGAGTGGTTTCCAATCTGAGGAGCTCATCTTCAAGCACTATATCTGACAATATTCTGGTGCTATTCATCATGCTTTCATCTTCTGGAACTGTATCTGACAGTGTTCCATTGCTACTCATAAGGTTTTCATTGGCTAAACATTTAGAAGTAGTCCACTGATCCTTCTTCCTAATCTGTTTTAGTCTGGAAGTTCAGCTGAAACCTCTTCACCATGGGTGACCTTGCTGGTATTTAAATCCTGGTGCCATAACTTCCAGCATCACAGCAACATGCAAACTACCACAGTACAACAAACTGACAGACAAGAGGTGGTCTCACAGGTTACAAGGCTAGAAATCTGAATTCAGGGCACTGGATCTAAGGGAAAGCTTTGTGTAGGGTCTGATAGAAGGTCCTTTGTCTCTTCAGTTTCTATTTCTTGGTTCCTTGGAAATCTCCATATGGCTTAGTATCTATCTTCCCTGTCTCTGCTTGCTTCCTTGCTTTATATATTTCATAGCTCAAAAGAGACTGACTTACACCTTACAGTAATACTGCCTCATTAATGTAACAGAGACAACACAATTCCAAATGAGATTATAACCATGGACATAGAGGTTAAAATTTACAACACATATTTTGGGGGAACACTATTCAATCCCTAACAGAGGGTAAGAATAGCTGCACAAATCAAAGACTGTAATCAATGTCACTGAATTGTACATGTAGAAACTGTTGAATTGGTATATGTTATGTTGTGCATATTCTTAACAACAATAACAAAATTAATTAAATTTTAAAAAACACTGTGCCACAATCTGATTAATTGAAGTGAAAATTATGAGTGAGTCTCAACATTTTTTTATATGTAAAATGTCCCCCAGGTGATTCTGAGGCACATTGGGGTCCTGGTATGGACAGAAAACTCATTTTAAGGCAAAGACTCAGTATGCCTATTCCTGTCTCTCTTCCTAGCAGCTATAATACAGTAAGCATTCAGGAAATGTTTGCTGAATGAATAAATGTCCCGTCTCTTCATGCTTCTCTGCCCATGGTTTTCTTATTTCTTTGAACAATTTATCCACTTGTCAGGGACTTCCTCCGATTCTCCAAATCTGTTTTCCTCAAACCTGGCTGCACTTCCAAATCCCTTGAGGAGTTTGCTAAAAATCCACATTCCAAGATTCCATTCCAGATTATCTTTGAAGTGGCACCCACAAATCTATATTCTTTGAAATAATTTTTCTGATGATTCTGACAGTGCAGCTTCCTTTGGAAATCATTGCCCTTCTGTATGTCAACATCACCATTTTTCTATAGGCAGTGTTTCTGAATTGATCCAACCTTGTTCCAATTCATTTTGCAACTTTTTCTTCTTGGTGTATGTCATTGAGTCCATTCTGCCTCATAGTTTCCCTATAGAACAGAATAGAACAGCCTCCTTAGGGTTTCCTTGACTGTAATCTTTAGAGTAGCAGATCACCTGATCTTTTATTCCATAGATCTGCTGGTGAGTTTGAACTACCAAACTTTAGGTTAGCTGCTGAACTCCTAATCATTGTGACACCAGGCTCCTTATTTGTTGTTAGGTGTCAAAATTTGTCCAGGGTAGGGGAAGAGGAAGAAAATAACTTTTTCATATAAATTATACACTCTCTCCTCACTTATCTACTATCTTCTCATATAATTTATACATGCTTTCTTCATTTATCTGTTGTTTCATTTATCTACTATCTCCATTATCTGACATTTTAAATTTATGACAATAGTAAAAAATTGACTGCCTATTTTTATATTAGCAACCTATGCCTAGCAGTAATAAATATTGAGCTGTGTGGTGAGACTAACACTGGCTGTGATAGTTAAGATGTGTCAACTTCGTTGGGCCATGATTCTCAGTGGTTTTGAAGTTATATAATTTGACAGTCATGCAATGATGAAATTTGGCAGTTATGTAAATATGTAGTCACTCATTATTTTGTGATCCAATGTGGTCATCCTCTATATTGCCTCAGCAATGATTTTTGTGTAAGGAACTGATCTTTTCAACCTAACCATGCTGATAAGTGAGGAGAAGGTGTATTGTAATTGTAGATATGAGACAAGTTTTCTTTTATCATCATCAGAATTCTGATGTGGCACTGTGGGTTAATGTGAAGGATTGCAAAGTTGGTGTGAACCGCAAGGTTGGCAGTTCAGGCTCACCAGCTGCTCCTCGGAAACCCTATGCAGGGTCACTGTGGGTCAGAACCGACTCAACGGCACTTAACAACAACAACAATTCATCATCTTAATCTAGTCCAATATATTCCATTTAGAAATGTTATTGGCAGGTAATTAGACAAAACAACATATCTATGATAATACTCAAGCTTGGTCCCCAACACTGTCAGCCTCTTCACTTCCATCCAATTTATGTTATCTATGTCTGTATACCTGAGATTAAACTAGTCTCACAGCCTTTTTTCCTAAATCTATGGTTTATTTTTAAAGTACTTTTTCTTCTCTTCTGTGCTAAAATTAAACACCTCTAATAAATCTTGACTACCACTCAAAACAGTAACAAGGCATGCAGTTTTCCTTTAACTCCCTAACAAAATTCCTTGGTCCTTTGCATTGTTTTCATAGGTTTGTTTATTTGTTTGTTTTATCTCCTAATTTTGTTTCCCCTAAGGAAGGAGGCTGTTTTTCCAGAGTTTCACTTAGCTAGGCCACCTGGGAGGCTGTCACATCAACAAGGCTAACGAATACCCAATTTTTACACTTTTCCTAATTATCACAACAAATACATATTTAGGAAAACAAGACCAGGCTCAGGCCTGTGATTATATAGATAGCCAAGGAGTGGGAGTTAGAGGCCGCTAACTAAAGAGAGTAGTATATAAACCTGGATACCTTTTTCCAGAAATGCAACCCTTGTATTCATTGCTACTAAAATTTTACCATTGTGCATTTATTTTTATAGCTGAATGGTTGTTTTTTTAATTATTATTATTTCTTGGCATGGTAACTATATAATCAGTCATTCACAACTTAGTGAGACATAATTTTTCAGCAACTTTACTGTATTTCATAGTTGAGGGAATATGTGAGAGCAGGAGAATATCAGGTGCCTGGGATTTTGCAGGGGAAACAAGGTGAAGAGTTGGATACTATGTACATAAATTGTTGTTGTTGTTAAGTGCCTTCAAGTCGGTTCCAACCCATAGCGACCCTGTACAGGGTTTCCGAGGGTGTAAATCCTTACGGGAGTAGAAAGCCGCATCTTTCTCCCGCGGAGCAGCTGGTAGTTTCGAACCGCTGACCTTAAGGTTCGCAGCCCGATTCGTAACCACTACGCTACCAGAACTCCTTATGTACATAAATAGGAAGCTAAATATTCCAGAGAAAACTTCCTTACCTTCTTCATTTTTAGTAGGCTGGATCCCAAGCAACTCATAGATTACCAGTGAAAACTAGTTCTGCCTGAAGATGATAGCATAGCTATGCTATCATCACATTTCACTTTCTCTTGGAGCAAATGAGTTCCAATCTTTGTCTTGAGATCTCTTATTTATGAAGAGGGACATTGAAAAGGGATGTGAGTTATCTGCTGCAGTTGCTTTTCTCCTGTGAAATACTTCATTACTCAGTTTCCCTCTTTTCCACCAGCAAGGCATGCAGTCACCTTACCTCAAAAATATTGGGCTTCAAAGGATTTGAGATTTCCTTAACTACATAAGGCACTTGCAACAAAGAAGAAAGTCAAAAAGCGTCTCCCTTTCTCTTTGTCTCCTTCTCTGATTTCTTTCCCACACTCCAGGGTCTAATATTTATAACTGAGTAATGGTGAATTTGCTTCTTCTCAAGAAAAAGGAGCCCCTTGGCAAAATGGATTAAGCAGTTGGCTGTTAATTGAAAAAATGGTGGTTCAATCCCGTCAGCATAACCATGGGAGAAAAATGTGGAAGTCTGCTTCCATTAAAATCACAGCCTCAGTAACCCTATGGGATAGGTCTACTCTATCCTACAGGGTCACTATGAGTCATAATCAATTCAACAACAGTGAGTATTTGAGGTTCTCAGAAAATAGATTGTATGTGAATTTGTTTACCACAGGTTATTAGAGACATTAACTTCCAACTGCTACAAAATAATATTCTACAAGTTACCTAAAAAACACTGGGCTTCAAAGGACATGATATTCACCTTGACCACCATGGAATTCTCATGCTGCTTTCCAGTACTATACATTTTAAGTACTACATTTCACACAGCTTAGTAAGCAGTCAATGTAAGAAGGGGCTGTTTCTTGGCAC
>NW_006408569.1:16630036-16631326 GCF_000296735.1 Chrysochloris asiatica | reverse complement strand
AAAACCAGGTACTATAATAAAATAAGCAAAGATTTGGAACTAGAAAACCAAAAGGGAAGAACATGGTCAGCAAATATTCAGCATAAAACTCCACAAATTTAGACCAATTCAGAAGAAGGTTTCAGGGAATTTGTGAAAAGGCTAAAACAGAATCTGTTAAGAGCTAAAAGGAGTTTGGAAGATCAATTATCCTAGTGCTTTTTAAATTTTAAATTATCTTCTTTCTCTCTCTCTCTCTCTCTCTCTCTCTCTCTCTCTCTCTCTCTCTCTCTCTCTCTCTCTTCACACACATACACACACACACACCAGAGGGTAAGTCAAAACTATTCGTACTAGGATTCCAGTTCATACATACACCGGTTAATTCCAAACAAAACATATTCAAACATGTGTTTATGATCACTAAATGGCTACAGACAAATTCTCTCAGTAATACATTTGTCTTTGTCTCAGTAACCTGCCTTTAAAGAAAAAAGAAACTTTTTGTGTCATGGGGAAAGAAACACTTGTGAGGTGAGGGCTAATATCAAATTTTTAACAAAACTCAAGTGGACAATTTCCAAATGATTGAAACTTTGCAACAAGTTTACAAGAATGCTGCCCCACAGAAAGCAACAGCGTGTAGATGGATCATGCATTTTAAGGCCTTGGAAGCCTCAAAGATAAACCAACCTCGACAGCTGTGGCTGAAGTCCAGAAACTGGCTGGAAGAAGACTGTAGAATTACCATTGGTAACTAAAGTTACAATCTCACATGATTTAGCACTTTCCATTTTAAGTGAACGTTTTGGCCTTAGCAAGCTTTTGGCTTCTTTGAGTGCCAACTGGATTATATGAAGATCAGCTACCTCAAAAAGCTAATCTTTCCATCAGGATTTCAAGAAAAACTAAAGCTAGTGAAGATGGTAGCCAAGGATGTATCTTGGCTTTACCAACACAATCCACAAAGCAAAGTCCAATCAAAACAGTGATTTCCAAGGAGATCTGGTTAAATTCAAGGTAGAGAAAACAACCCAGATAGTATGGTAACTGTTTTAGGAAAGTAATAATCTAGGTAGCTTTTCCTAAAGGATACAGGAGCTTATTATCAAGCAATGTGGAGCACAGGGCAGGGAATAGACACAGGACAGTTTGGGAGGTGGGGTGGGGGCAATATACAAGTAGGTAGAGGGGAATGGAAGAACAAAGTAGATGGGAGAATGACTAGACAAGTATGAAGGAGCTAAATGGGACAGAAGTAAAAAACGATGTAGGCCCAGCCTTGGAACAACAGGATCCTGGGATACAGAG
>NW_006408569.1:16625334-16628649 GCF_000296735.1 Chrysochloris asiatica | reverse complement strand
GGGGCATGCAAGGTATACCCTTTCGCTGGGGGTTGATGCATGGACGGGATGGTAACTAAGGCAATGAAATGATGTACGATAGAATGAATGTAAAACTAATGTTTCCCCATGTAAAATATCACTCAATACACAATAAAACATATATTTATATATAAAAAAAAAGAATTGAAAACTGCATAGGTGAGAAGGCTAGGAAAAGTGTGCTGAAGACCATTTTTCCATTAAGACATTGCACCTGCTTATTCTTTGATGGACTGTCCTACAAGAATTCCTTGGTAAACCTTACTCCATCCACCCTAGAGCCGTGATCATGTCCTTTAATTGCCAAAACTCAAAGAACATTTAAAAGGAAGATTATTTATTTGAGTCCTTCAAGGATACCAAAACTGTTGCTTTGCTGTGGTGTAAATTCAAGAGTACAGAATTAGTCTGGTAAAGATTGTTGTTGTTGTTAAGTGCCATCAACTCTGTTCCGACTCATAGTGACAATGTATAGGATTTTTGAGGAGCAGCTGGTGAGTTTGAGTTTGAACCGACAACCTTGTGGTTTGCAAAGCATTGCTTACCCTATAGTGTCTCACCAAGTGTCCTAGGTAACGGTTGTTGTTGTTGTTAAGTGCTGTCATAGCAACTCTGTAAATGGCTTCTGCGGAGCAGCTGGTGAGCTTGAACCACTGACCTTCTGGTACATACTGACCTTGCAGTCCAGCACACTAACCCACAGTGCCACAGCAGTACACCAGGTAAGAGTTAGAGATATGGAAACACATCTTTCAGAATTGTATAGACCTACATGAAGGAGTCCTGGTGTGGTGCTGTAGGCTAATGTGCCAGACTGCAAAGTCATTTGAACTACAAGATCGGTGGTTCAAGCTTACCAGCTGCTCCTTGGAAACTCTATGGGTCGCTAAGGGTCATAATTGACTTGATGGCACTTAACAACAACAACAACAACATGAAGGATATGTCTAAAAACAATAGATTCACATTTTGATATTTTTATTTAATAAATATTTCTATGATTTTATAACAGTACTTTTTTTTACTTACCCCTGTGTGTGTATAACAGAATCATAAATAGATAAAATATTTAAGTTGTCAATAATTTCATTTTACTTGGATCAGTAATCAAAGAAATAATCAAGAAATCAAATGACATATTGTACTGGGCAGATCTGCTGCAAAAGACCTCAATAAAATGTTAAAGAGCAAAGATGTCACCTTCAGGACTAAAGTTTGCCTTAACTAACCTTTTATTTGCAATTTGCATGTAAAAGCTAGACAGTGAAAGAATAAAGGAGATAATATAATTGATGCACTTGAATTATATGTTGGTGAGGAATATTGAATATACAATATACCAAGAACTTCTAGAAGGAAAAAATCTCCTTTAGAAGATGTACAACAAGAAATGCTTCTTAAAAGCAAGATGATGAGATGTTGCCCCACTTACTTTGAACATGCTATCAGGAGGGATCAGTCCCTGAAGAAAGACACTAAATAAAGTAGAGGTTTAACCAAAAAGAGGAAGACCCTCAACGGGATACATTGAAACAGTGGCTGCAACAGGCTAAAACATCAATGATTGTGAGGACAGCACAGGATAAGGCAGTGTTTTTGTGTATTGTACTGTGAGTTGAAACTGACTCAATAGCACCTAACAAAGAACATCAACATATACATGTATATGTTGTTGTTAAGTGCTGTTGAGTCTGTTCCAACTCATAGTGACCCTGTATGGGGTTTCCGAGGAGTGGCTGGTCAGTTTGAACTGCAAACCTTGAGGTTAGCAGTCCAGTGCTTATCGTACAGCACCACACCAAAACTCCTATGTATATAAATACGCATTTTTATGTACAACTTTCTTTCAAGAAACAGTTTTTCTGTGTATGAATGTGACTATGTATGTAATACATATGTTGTTGTGGTGGTTGTTAGGTGCCATTGACACGGTATCGACTCATAGCGACCCTATGGTCTATTGCACAATCTGACCCTGGCCTTGTTTTGGCTGATGATATGGAGCTTTTCCACCTTCTCTTTCCACAGATGTAGTCAGTTTGTTTTCTGTGTATTCCATCTGGTGAGGGCCATGTGTATTTGAAATGAACAAATCATTGGTTTTGGAGAATTCTATCATTCAGTCTCCAGCATAATTTCTATCACCAATACCATATTTTCCAACTACTGATCCTTTCTCTTTTTTTCCCAACCTTTGCATTCCAAACACCAGTAATGATCAATACATCTTGATTGAATGTTTGATCAATTTCAGATTGAAGAAGTTGATAGAATCTTTCTATTTTATCTTCACTGGCTTTAGTGGTTGGTGCTTAAATTTTTATAATAGTGGTATTAACTGGGCTTCCTTGTGTTGTTGTTGTTGTTAAGTACTGTGGAGTCCATTCCAACTCATAGGGTTTCCAAGGCTGTAAATCTTTATGGCAGCAGAATGCCTCATCTTTCTCCCACTGAACCGCTGGTAGTTTCGAACTGCTGACCTTGCAGGTGGCAGCCTGACTCGTAAACACAACGCTACCAGAGCTCCTTTAAATAATAGTGGTATTAACTGGTCTTCCCTGTAAGCGCATGGATATTATCCTATCACAGACAGCATTGTACCTCATGACTGATCTTGATATGTTCTTTTTGATGATGAAGGCAACACCATTCCTTTTTAATTTGTCATTCCCGGCATAGTAAATCATGTGGTTGTCAGATTCAAACTTGCCAATACCAGTCCATTTCAGCTCACTAATGCCTAAGATATCGATGTTTATGCATTCCATTTCATTTTTGACAATTTCTAATTTTTCTAAATTCATACTTCGTACATTCCATGTTCCAATTATTAATGGATGTTTACAGCTGTTTCTCTTCATTTTGAGTTGTGCCCCATCAGCAAATTAAGGTCCCAAGTGCTTTACTCCCACAGGCTTTACTCCATTCATGTCATCACGGTCAAGTCTACTTTGAGGGGGCAGCTCCTCTCTAGTCACATTTTGAGTGCCTTCCAAGCTGAGGGGCTCATTTTCTGGCACTATATCTGACAGTGTTTCTCTGCTACTCATAAGGTTTTCAGTGACAAATTATTCAGAAGTAGTTCATCTCTCCTTCTTCCTAGTCTATCTTTTTCTGGAAGCTCATCTGAAACCTGTCCACTGTGAGTATCCCTAATGGTATTTAAAGTACCTGTGGCATAGCTTCCAGAATCACAGCACCTCACAAGCCACCACAGTACAACAAACTGACAGACAAGTGGTGGGAGATATATATATATATATATATTTGTTGTTGTTGTTGTTAAGTGCCATC
>NW_006408569.1:16623787-16624423 GCF_000296735.1 Chrysochloris asiatica | reverse complement strand
AAAAAAAAGAAGTATGAGCCAGGACACAAGAAGATTTATATATATATACACCGCTGTTCATCACAGCACTGTTTACAATTGCAAAAAGATGGAAACAGCTTATGTGCCCAACAATGGAAGAGTGGATAAACAAACTTTGGTACATACATACAATGCAACACTGAACAATAACAATGAATCTGTAAAACACCTCATAACATGGACGAACCTGGAGGATATTATACTGAATGAAATAAGTTAATCAAAAAGGACATATATTGCATGAGTCTACTTTGTAAAAACTCAATAAAGGGTTTTCATACTAAAAGAAACATTCTTTGATGGTTACCAGGGTTGGGAGAGAAGGAAGAATAATTCACTGGCTATAGTAAAGACACATAGTACCTAGGGTATCAGGGAGGGCAATATACAAGAAGAGGGAAGTTTGCAAACAAATTATGAAGATAGGAGAAGGTCCAGGGAGATATGTTGGGCTAAAGGGGATAGAGGTAAATAGTGATATGTATACAACCTTGGAACAACAGTGTTCTGTGTGTAGATATATGGACAAGGACACAGGCTGAAAGAGTATGGGAGGAAGAGTACGATATATATATTTGAAAGAGGATATATATATATGGATATTTGCCTCTCTTG
>NW_006408569.1:16615961-16623458 GCF_000296735.1 Chrysochloris asiatica | reverse complement strand
GAACCGACTCCATAGCACATAACCACCAACAATAACCACAGGGAGGAAGTGGGATAACTGTTGTTGCATGGAGGGAATTGCACTCATTGAGATGAAACAAAGCACATGATTTGATGACTTGTTGAATGTAAAACTAATGATCTTGACCTCACATCACATTTATCCCAAGAGTATCTTTCCACAGTAATGCACAAGTGTCTCTCATCAACCCTTTTCCCAAACTAAAACCACTGACTTCTTGCCTCTTTGTTAAAGAAAATCCAGGCAGCTGCCCCTACTTTCAAGCTGAGGCATAACCATATTCTGAGTCTTGGGACTGTTCTTGGGTAGGAAATGTACAGTTGTCTCAATCATACCACTTTTGCCTATGTCTATTACCTAGTCCTAGAAGTTTATCTTTATCTGATCAGACTTGTCAGTCTAGGTTCTAGATACCTGCTGCATTGTTGCCCAGATCCTTTCTCTAACACCTATTCCTTGATTTATAGTCTTTCATCCTGTGCTTATTATCTGCCTACATTCACTGGACTCTAAACTCTGCTTTTGATACACTCTTTAGTTGAAATTCCTCTTTTGCTTCCACCTATATGTTCATGATAGTCTTTTTCTGTTTCACTCAACAACAGCATCTTCTTCCCACCCAACTCTCAGAATTCTGTGATCTTTTATCACTATATTTCCATTCTCTTTCAAGTGATAAATCTGACAAAAGTTAGAAAACCACATTTGACTTTGACTTTTAGGACCATTTGTCCTGGCATACCCATAAAGTCATTTGTTTACTAATAACTACCCATCTGGTGTGGTGCTGTCGGTTAATGCGCTGGACTGCTAAATTGGTTTGAACCACAAGGTCAGTGGTTCATGCTCACCAGCTGCTCCTCAGAAACCCTAAACAGGGTCTCTATGGGTTGGAACCAACTTGACAGCACTTAACAACAAAACCCACCTGGTGTGGTACTGCAGGATAATGCACTGGACCACAAGGTCATTTTGAGCCACAAAGTTGGCAGTTCAAATCCACCAGCTACTCCTCAGAAACCCTATACAGGGTTGCTATGAGTCCTAACCCACTCGACAGCACTTAAAACAACAACACACTTGGACACAACTTGTGCTATTGCTCAAACACATTTATAGTTTCTCTTTCGAAATTCATGTTTAGAGCTATTTGCCTGAGAAATCCTCATCAGATGTCTCATTTTTTATCAACAAACAGATAGATAAGAAAAATGTGGTACATACATACAATGGAACATTACTCAGCCATAAAGAGAAATTAATCTTGATGAATGCTACAGCATGGATGAGTTTAGAAAGTATGCTAAGTGAACTAAGTCAGTCATAAACGGACAAATATTGTATGATTTCACTTATATGAAATAAGAAAATATGCAAAGCCCAAAAATTATTAGTGGTAAACAGGAGTAGAAAAGAGGAAGGGAATTACAGTATTTGCTTAGGGACATTGAGTACATGTCAATGGTGCTGAACTAATTTGTTAAAGAACAGAGACAAAGCATGCACAACTTGAAGAATTTAATATTACTGAACCGTACATGTGGAAAGTGTTGATTTGGTGAATGTTTTGTTGTGTATATGCTCACCATTTGTTGTTGTTGTTGTTGTTGTTGTGTGCCATTGAGTCGGTTCCGACCCGTAGCAACCCTGTAACATAAAATAGTCTCCCTTCTTAGAGCCTAAATTTTATTTAAGGAAGCAGCTAAAAATAATTTAAATTTCATCCTGCGAGCTATTGTTGCTGCCAGTGTCAATCCATCTAATTGAGGTTCTTCCACTTTTTAGCTATCCCTCCACTTTACCAAGTGTGGTGTGCTTATCCTAGGACTGGTCCCTCAAGATCATATGTCCAAAGTACAAGAGACGAAGTCTTGCCAGCTTGTATTCTTTATTTTTAAGTTTTTATTGTGAATTGAATGAAAGTTTACAGGGCAGATCATCAGTTTTACATTCAACAAATCATATACTTTGTTTCATTACAATGATTATAATCCCCTTCATGAGCCACCATCAGTTAACAGAATTTCTATTCACTTTAGCTTTTTTTTTTAACACTCAGGTATATATAATAATTTAAACCACCAAAGGGCACATTCTGCAAGTCTGCCTTCGGGCTGCCAGCTCTCAGTCCCTCTCTTTCCATGAATCTAGAGTTCTCAGCTGCTCTCTCTCTCTCCATGTCCCCATCTCTGCCTCCATCTCTGGTGTTGCTGTTTCTCTGAATAAGGTCCTGCAGTCTGCATGTGCTCTTCTTTCTGGACTGTAAGATTAACTACTACCCTGTTTTTGTTAAAAACAACAACTTCTACCTTTACAATTGTGATAGTCACAATTAGTCATGATAACAATTACTCACTATTGAATCATAAGAATCTTATCCCCATTTCTTTACCAGACCCAATCTAGATAAGATGAACACTATTCAGTGGGGACTCTATCTTCCCCCAGTCTTAAAACTTCCTCTTGAAACTTATAAGCCAGTCACTTCATTCCTTTATCACCCTTTCATTTTAGCTAGGCAATGTCTAAGTTGCCTGTCCCTATCTATCCTGTATACAGAGGAGATAGCATTGATACTTGATGTGAAGACTCCTTCCCTCTTTGTTGGTATTTTGAGCTACTACCTCCATGAGTATAGGTCAAGTTCATGAAATTGTAGCAATTTGTCCTCATTTCCTTTATCAAAAATTGTTTGTTTATTTTTATCTTCCTCTAGTCGGGTTCTGATTATCAAGCCATTAAAGCTAGGTCAAATGGGTACTATCTGCACATTTGGGTGTTCTTGTGCATCTCCCCTCACTTCATATCAGCTGGATACTTCACTCTCAGCTCCAGCCCTCCATGGCTATGTCCTTGTCCATGGGCTCAGGTGTCCCAAGGTCTCACCACACTTTGGACCAACCAGACAATTCCTCTTTTCTCTCTTGTCTCCAGGTCAACAGGAGTCTATGGAATGTGGTTGAACTCAGCCCATTTCTTCATTGCTTCCATTTACTAGTAGACCAATGTGGTAGACAACAAGCTTACATGCCTGCTCATGTGTTCCCTTTGAGTTTCAGTCTTAGAGAGGGGTTTGTCCTGAAGGGACTTGATTGCTTGCCTTGATGGCTTCCCAGAAAACAACTTGCTTATTCTCGTAGTAGCCAATCATATTGCCATTTTTGTTTTGGGTTTTTCCTGCTGATTTTTCTTTGAAGATGCATCTTCTGTTGCTCTAGCTGTTCCAGGCTGGTCTGTTTGTCCTTTCTAGTGGGAATATCTCCCCTGAGAAGGTTCTGGATGGGGTCCAAGTTTCCACCTAAAGTCCTGTACACTGCAAAGGCTCTGCAATAGGCTTATTTCACTGGACAAGTTCTAGAACACCTTACAGGTATTCCTATCAGTTATAGACTGAAGACGGATTTACAAGCTTTCTGTAATCATGTTCCCCGACATTCCTTTCTATCCCACTCAAGCGTCTATTTTATGATAGTAGGTAAGAAAAACCAATATTCATGGGACAGTCAAGCATCTTAGTAATTTTCCCCTCTTTAGATTATGCCTCAATCCCTGTAACACAGAGCCCTATTTTTCCAAGGTTGAGCATGCATCACTATTTACCACTGTCCCATTTAGCCCATACAAACCTGTGTCAGTGTTCCCCGATCTACCTCGGTCTTCCACCCACTGCCCCTTCTTATATATTGCCCTCCCCAGCACCCGAACTATGATGTGTCTGCCCCCTACCCTTTGCTCTACCATCATCTCCTTCCATCTCCCCTAAACACCTCCATCCCACCCCCACCAGTAACCAACAAAGATTTTTTTTTTTTTCCTTTTAGTATGGGTATCTTTTCTTAAGCTTTTGCAATAATGGTCTTATGCAGTTTAGGCCTTTTTTGAGTGACAAATTTCACTCAGTATAATGTCCTCAAGGTTCATCCATGTTATGTGGTGGTTTGCACCTTCCTTGTTATTCTTCAAGGTAGCATAATATTCCATAGTGTGTATGTGCCAAAGTTTATTTATTCAGTTTTCCATTGATGGGCACTTAGGCTGTCTCCATCATTTTGCTATTGTGAATAGTGCTGCTATGAACATTGGTATGCTTATGTCTACTTGTGTTATGACTTGTATTTCTTGTGGATAAATACCAAGTAGAGGAATTTCTGGATTATATGGTATTTCTATTTTCAACTTTCTGAGGACATGCCGTACTGTTTTCCAGAGTAGTTGGACCATTTTGCACTCCCACCATCAATGTAGGACGGTCCAGTCTCTCCACATCCTCACCAGCATTTATTGTCCTCTGCTTTTTTGAACTTTGCTGATGTTGCTGGTGTGAGATGATATCTCATTATCGTTTTGATTTGCATCTCTCTAATGGCTAGTGATCGTGAACATTTATTCATGTTTGTTGGCTGCCCAAATCTCTTCATTGGTGAACTGTCTGCTCATGTCCTGTGCCCATTTTTTAATTGGGTTATTTGTCTTTTTCTTATAGAGGTGTTGTAGTTTCCTATAGATTTTAGAAATTAGTCCCTTGTCTAATACGTCATTACAAAAGATTTTTTCCCATTCTAAATGGCTCTCTTTTTCCTCTTTTGGTGAAATGCTTTGATGCATATAAGTTTATAATTTTTAGAATGTCTCAATCATCTATTTTGTCTTCTTTTGTTTGTTTAATTTTCACAATGTTTGGTAGTCTGTGTGTGCCCTAGATTAGAACCCTTAAATTTGTCCCTATTTTTTTATTGATGACCTTTTTAATTTAGTTGTTTAATCCATGCTAAGTTGATTTTTGTGTATGGCGTGAGGTAAAGGTCTTGTTTCAATGTTTTGCACATAGATTTCCAGTTCTTACAGCACCATGTGTTGAAGAGATTATGTCTTCCACACTCAATGTACTTTGGCCCTTTGTCAAAGATCAGTTGGCTGTATGTGAATGGGTTAATTTCTGTATTCTCAATTCTGTTCCATTTATCTATGTATCTTTCATTATACCAGTACCAGGCTGCTTTGACCACTGTATCATGTAGTACATTTTGAAATCAGGGAGTTAGAGGCCTCCAACATTGCTTTTCTTCTTAAGCAGTGTTTTCGTTATCCTGGGTATGTTTCCTATCCAAAACCAAAAAGATTTAAATTGTTTTATCCATCTCTCTAAAGAATGTTGATGGAATCTGGATTGGGATTGCATTATATGTGTAGATTTTTTGGGGTAGTACTGACAATTTCACAATGTTAAGTCTTCCTATCCAAGAGCATGGTATAGTCTTCCATTTTTGTAAGTCTCTTTTGGTTTCTTGTAGCAGTGTTTTGTAGGGTTGTTTTTTTGTATAGGTCCTTTGTTTCTCTGGTTACATTTATTCTTAAAATATTTCATCCTTTGGGTGGCTATTGGAAATAGTATTGCTTTCCAATTTTCTTTTCAGCATTTTCATTTTTAGTATAGAGGATTCCAACTGATTTTTAAAGTTTTTTTGTGAATTGAATGAAAGTTTGCAGGGCAGATCATCAGTTTTACATTTAACAAATCATATACTTTCTTGCATTACAATAATTATAATCCCCTCCATGTACAATCAGTTAACTCTATTTCTCTAGTCATGTTAGCTCTTTTTATGTTTTTAAAACGCTCAGGCATATATAATAATTTATACCACAAAAGGACACATTCTGCAAGTCTGCCTCCTGGCCACAAGCTCTCAATTCTTCTCTTTCCATTAATCTAGAGTCCTCAGCTGCTCCCTCTCTCCATGTCCCCATCTCTGATTTTTGTATGTTGATCTTGTACCCTGCCACTTTGCTGAATCTTCCAATGAGTTCCAGTAGTTTTTGTTTTGTTTTGTTTTCTGAATATTGGAGGTTTCCTATGTATAGCATCATATAATCTGCAAATAGTAAGACTTTTATTTCCTCTTTGCCAATTTGGTATGAGGGTTATGATTGCTTCATAAAATATATTAGGGATTTTTCCAACTTCTTATATATTCCAGAATAATTTGAGGAGAATTGTTGACAGCTCTTCCCTGAATGTTTGATAAGACTCACCAGTGAAGCAATCTGGACCTGGATTTTTTTTGGTTGGAAATTTTTTTGATGACCTGGTCAAGTTCTTCCTTTGTTATAGATCTGTTCAAGTTTTTCACTTCACTCTGTTTAAGTTTGGGTAGGTTGTGCATTTCTAAAAATGTACCCATCTCTTCTATTCCATTATTTTTTTTTTTTTATTTCTATTGGTTCTGTTGTGACACCACCCATGTGGTTTCTTATGTGTGTTATTTCTTTTGTTAGGTGTGCCAATGGCTTGTTCATTTTATTAATTCTTTCAAAAAACCAGCTTCTTGTCCTGTTGATTCTTACCATAGTTTTTTTTCTGTTTTCTATCTTGTTTATTTCTTCTCAAATCTTTATTATTTCCTTTCTTCTGTTGACTGTAGGTTTATTTGCTAGTCTGGGTCTAGTTGTTGAAGATGTTGTGTTGATATGTTGATTTTGGTTCTTTCTTCTTTTTGGATTTTTTTATTGGGGCGGGGGTCAATAAACTCTCAGCACTGCTTTTGCCATGTCCCAAAGATTTTGGTATGTTGTGTTTTCGTTCTCATTTGTTTCTAGGAACTTTGTGAATTCATGATTTATTTCTTCTACAACCCAGTTGCTTTGAAGCAGGGTGTTATTCAGTTTCCATGTGTTTGATTTTATTTCCTTGGTCTTATCTTTGATTTCTAATTTTATAGCATTTTGGTCTGAGAAGATGCTTTGTAGTATTTTGATGTTTTTAAATTTATGAAGGCCTTTTTTGTTTCCTAACACATGGTCTGGTCTGGAGAATGTTCATGTGCACTGGAAAAGAATGTGTATTGTGTTGTTGGGTTGAACGCTCTGTACATATCTATGAGGTCCAGTTGGCTGATTGTGTTGTTAGTTCCTCTGTGTCTTTGTCAAGTTTATTTTTGGTTGTTCTATTCATTTTTTTTTTTGATGTTTTATTGTGAATTATGTGATAGTTTACATGGAAAAACATTAGTTTTACATTCATCCTATCGTATATTGTTCAATTGCCATGGTTACAATCTGCCCCATGCATCATCAACCAACCAAAGGGTATATACCCTGCAAGCCTGGCCCCCGGTTGTCAGCACACAGCCCCTCTCCCTCTCTGGATCTAAAGTCCCCAGCTGCTCCATCTCTCCACATCATCCTTTCTGCCTCCCTCTCTGGCATCATTGCTTCTCTGAGTAGGGTCCCACTCTCCCCTCTTCTCCCTTGATGGTCTCAGGAACCTCTGCTCCTAGACTCCAAAGTTAATCACTCCACTCCTTGCTACAAAACATCTACCTTTACATTTCCAACCCTCACAATCAGTCCTGATAACAATTACTCACTATTGTATCACAATAGACCTATCTGCATTTCCTTTCATCAGCCCTGCCTTGATAGATTGGATACTACTCAGTGGAGATTCTACTTTCTTTCACGCCCTGTGGATCTAGG
>NW_006408569.1:16606855-16615724 GCF_000296735.1 Chrysochloris asiatica | reverse complement strand
ACACACACACACACACGCACACTTTGGGTAGCCAATGTACAAGTTGCCCATCCCTGTCTACTCTGTATGGAGCGGGTGGGAATGATCCTTGCTGTAAAGATTTGTTCCCTCTTTTTCGCTACAGCATCCATAGGTGTAGGTCAAGTTCATCAAATTGTATCAGATTACTCTTTTTTTCCCTCTTCATTCTTCTTCTAGTTGAGCTCTGATTATCCAGTCATTGAAGCCAGGTCAAGTGGGTATTATATGCAAGTGTGGGTGTTCTTGTGCATATGCCCTCTCTTCTTATCAGTTGGGTGCTTCAATCTCGACTCTAGTCCTCTGTGGCTGTGTCACTGACTCTGGGCCCAAGAGTCCCCAGGTATTGCCACACTACTGGCCGACCAGTTCTCTACCTGGGTTCACAGGAGTCTATTGAACATTGTAGGGCTTAGCTTGCAGCTTCATTGCTGTTTTTCCCACTTCCCCTTATTGGTAACAAATATGGTTACCAATCAGAACATGCATTCCCATTCCCATTGAGTCTTAGTCTTGGAATGGGGTTTGCCCTGAGGGTACCCAACCACTTGCCTTGATGTCTCCTGGGCGAGCAACTTGCTTGTTCTTATAGTAATCAGTCGGTCTGCCTATACTGTTTTGTATTTTTCCTGTTGGTCTTTCTTTTAAGAAGTATCTTCTCTTCTAGCTGCTCCAGGTTGGTCTACCCATCCTTTCAAGTGGAAATTTCCCACCTCTGAAGATTCTGGACGCTGTTCAGGATTCCACGGGCTCTTCAGGAAGTCTCCTTCACTGGGCACATTGTAGGCCCATTTTAGGTATTCCAATCAGTTATAGGCAGAAGACGGATTTACAAGCTTTCTATGGTGATATTTCTGGCTATTCCTTCCCCCCCCCCCCCCCCCCCCCCACCTCCACTGTCTATTTTATAATGGTATGCCAGGGAAACCAAGATTCAAAAGACAGACGATATCTTAACTTTATTTTCCCCCCTTTTGCCCATTCCAATGATGTCTCAATCCCTGTATCCCAGAGCCTTGTTGTTCCAAGGTTGTGCATACATCATTCTTTACCTTTGTCCCACTTAAGTCCATGCCAACCTGCCTAGTTGTTCTCCCGTCTGCTTAGTTCTTCCATTCCTCACCTCCTTCTTGTCCCTAGCACCCAAAGTATCCTGTGTCTATTTCCTATCTTGTGCTCCACCTTCCCCTCCCTCCCCTTACCTCATCCCCACATCCTGGTAACCAGCACAGAATTCCCCCTTCCTTTAGCATGGGTTCTTTTTCTTTGTGTTTTACAGTAGTGATCCTATGCAGTATTTCTCCTTTTAGTGACTGACTAATTTCACTCAACATAATGTTCTCAAGGTTCATCCATGTTATGCAGTGGCTTGCAACTTCCTTGTTATTCTTCAAGGTAGCATAATATTCCATTGTGTGTATGTACTATAGTTTGTTTATCCATTCTTCAGTTGATGGGCACTTAGGCTGTCTTCATCTTTTTGCTATTGTAAATAGTGCTGCTATGAACATTGCTGTGCATATATATACTCGTGTTATGGCTCATGTTTTTTGTGGGTAAATACCAAGTAGAGGATTTCCTGGATCATAAGGTATTTCTATTTCCAAACTTCTGAGGAAGCGCCATATTGCTTTCCAGAGTGGTTGGACTGTTCTATCTATTTTTGAAAGTGATGTATTAAAATCGCCCACAATGATTGTAGATTTGCCTGTTTCTTTCGTCAACTCTACTAGAGTTTGCTTTATGTACTTTGGCTCTCTTTCGTTGAAAGCACAGATATTTATTATAATTATGTCATCTTGTTCAATTGTCCCTTTCATCATGAGCTAATGTCCATCATTATCTATTATGCTAGTTTTTCCTTAAAGTTTATTTTATCAGAGATTAGCACTGCCACTCCTGTTAGTTTTTTATTGAAATTAGCTTGGTTTATTTTTATTCCGGCTTTTGACTTTTAGTCTGAAGGATCTTGTTTTCTTGACCATTCTGCCACTCTTGGTCTCTTAACAGGTGCATTCAATCCATTGACATTCAGTGTAATTATCGATGTTGTTGCTATGTTGTTGCTATGTTGTTGCTATGTGCTGTGGTTTCTGAGGCTGTAACACTTTACAGGAGCAGAAAGCCTGATCTTTCTCCCACGGAACAGCTGGTAGTTTTGAACTGCTGACCTTGTGGTTCACAGCCCAATTCGTAACCACTACGTTACCAGAGCTCCTTATGGATTTATTGCTGTCATTATATTTGTTTTTTTTGTTTTTTTGTTTTTTTGTTTTGTGGTACTGCTGTTTTCTTTGTTCTGCCCATCATCCTGTGCTTGATTCATGTTTTTTTATATATATATTCTTTCTCGTCAGTTTCTTCATAGTTTAAATGTTTCCTTGTTCTTCTTAGATTTTCATTTTCTTGGTATGTTGTGTAGTATTAATTTTTTTGAGGCTACCTTATATTCTATTAACTTTTCCCTCTATTTAAGACAGTCTATTTTATCCTGTAATCTACCTGACTTTCTCACCATATGGATATCGGTTCCTATGTGTTTACCTTCTTTCACATTGTAATTGTTTTGATCATAGACTGACCTCCCAGATCCTCTGAATTTGTTCTTATAGTTTTGTTCTGTTCTTGATTCCTCCATTTGTCGGTTGAGTTCTGGGTGGTGCTGCCATGTATTTTAATCTCTGTTTTTTTTTGTTTTTTTGTTTTTTGTTTTTTTCTGTTCTTGTTGGTTCTCAGTCCAAAGAACTCCCTTTAGGATGTTTTTCAGCAGAGGGTTGGCTTTGACAAAATCTCTTAGCTTCCCTTTATTGTAGAATGTTTTCATTACACGATTGTATTTGATTGACAGTTTTGCTGGGTAGATAATTCTTGGTTGGCAGTTGTTTTGTTTTGTTTTGTTTCGTTTCATAGTTTTATATGTCTCCCCATTGCCTTTTTGCATGGTTTCTGCTGAGACATACGAGCTTAATCGATTTGCTTGCCTTTGATTGTAACACTTCTCTTTTCTCTATCTACTTTCAGTATTCTCTCCTTATCTTTGATTTTGGAGAGCTTGATTATTATATGTCTTGGTGATTTTCTGTTAGAGTCTATTCTTCCTCGGGTTTGTTGAGCTTCTTGAATGCTTATCTTTTCACTTTTCAAGATGTTAGGGAAATTTTCTTCCAGCAGTTCTTCAACTGTCTCTTCCATGAACTTGTGTGATTCTTCCTGTTCCAGAATGCCGATAATTCTTAAGTTATTACTCTTCATGTTTCTGAACATGAATCTTAGACTTTCTTTGGATTTTTTTTTTAATTCTTTTTTCTGCTTGCTCTTCTATCTTAGCAGTATTAAGAAATTTGTTTTCCAGCTCACTACTTTTGGCTTCCATCTCCTTTGCCCTTTCAGTGTATTGTCCATTTCTGATATTCTATTATTAATCATCAGGACCCCTTTTTGTAGGTTTGGAATTGTTTATAATACTGTATCTATCTAATTTGATTGTTCCTGTAGTATTTTCCTGATTTGTTCCTTTTCTTAACTCCTCTGTAAAGTATATTTATACATTTCATTAGCATTTTTCTGAATTCCTTCTCAGGCATTTTCAAAGTCTGCCCTCCTTCCAATATGAAGTCTAGGTCTACCTCCAGCTCATTTGTCTTGGTCACTTTATCTTGTTTCTGGACATTTCCAGAAATGGGCTTCTGTTTCTTGGGCATATTGAGTAGTTGGCTATTATCTTAATACTTAGATGAATGTGAGTTTTGGCATTTTATTATGCTTTATGATTGCCTCCAGGTAGATGTGATCAGAATATGGGCTTGCCTTTTTACTCTTATTATTACTCAACTCAGAGTAATTGTCACAGGTGTTGGCTGCCTACCTGTTGCATGGCAGCTGGTATTAGTTCTTGCTGGATGGTGAGATTTTATAGGGTCTGATTGTACTTTGAGTATATGACTGCAATTGCTGTCTCTTCTTGGGTAATGTAGGGAGAGAAAAGGCCCCCTAAAGGTAAAGAGGGGACCAAAAAACAAAGTAGCAACAGCAAAAAAGATTGGATACTGTAGTCTATAATTGCAGAAAAGAGGAAAAGAGAAAAAAAAAAATGCTGCAGCCAAATATGAGTATGGCTTAATGTCTCTCTCTTAGCTTCTTGCCTTCAAGGCTGCCTGAGAAACTTTCAAGATGCCACTGTTGGTTGTTATGATATAACTGAGGATTTGATTTTTGGCCTGTTTCCTTTCTCTGTCTGTCTCTCTCCCACTCCACAATCCCTGTTAGGGCTTTTCCCTAGTGATAAACAGGTCAAGGCTGGCTGTAGCTATTTTGCACTGCCCTTTGGTTTTAAGTGGAAACTGTCATTTAAATTTTGAGCAGATCTGTGTGCATGCATAGCAGAACCCTCCCGGGATGGAGGCGGGGTTGTCCACTCGCTCAGGCATTCCCTCTAGTCACCTGAATGGAGGTGCACAGACAGCGAGAGGCAATGAACAGAAACAAACAAGAACAAAAAAGAATGTCCACACCATTATCTCCGAGGATCATTGCCTCTGGTCCTTCCCCTGCTCCATCTTGCCCATGATGGCCACTCCAGGTACCACTGAAGCTGGTGGATCTGAAAGCACTAGATTTCTTGATTCCACTACAAATTCCACTTGCTGTAAGCCTTTAAATTTTCTAAATATTCATTTATATGTGGTTCAGAGTTCTAGGACCATCCCCTGAAACTGCTTCATCCAGTATTCTGTGTTATTGCTGATGGAGATACTCACTGAACTTCTTTCTGATCCACCATCAAGCCCCACCAGCTTGTATTCTAAAGAGGATTTTGGCTCTACTTCTTCCAACACAGACCTGTCTTTTCAACAGACAGTTCATAATATTTTTGGTATTCTTTGCCAACATTATAATTCAAATGCACTGATTCTTTTCTGGTCATTCTTATTCATTGTCCAACATTCATATGCATGTTTTTGTTGCTGTTAGGTGTCATCAAGTCAGTTCCAACTCATAAAACGAAACACAATCAAATCCTATGCCATCCTCACAATTGCTACTACACTTCAGCCCATTGTTACTGCCAGTGTGCCACTTCATCTCTTTGGGGGGTCTCCTTTTTTTTCATTGTCCCTCCACTTTACTAAGCATGATGTCCTTCTCCAAGTATTGGATCTTCCTTATAATAATTATAAGAGGTGAAGTCTGGCCATCTTGGCTTCTAAGAAGCATTCTGGTTGTACTTATTTCAACACAGATTTTTTTGTTCTTTTGTCAGTTCATGTTTCTTTTAATATTCTTCTCCAACACTATAACTCAAATGCATCAAATAATCTTTGGTATTCCTTATTTATTGTCCAACTTTGACTTTCATATGACTATTGAAAATAACATGGCTTGGGCCAGGAGCACTTTAGAACTCGAAACTGACATCTTTGGTCTTTAATACTTCAAAGAGGTCTTCTGCAGCAGATTTGCCAAATGCATTATGGAATTTGAGTTATTGACTGTTGCTTCCATAAATGTTGATGGTAGTTCCAAGCTAAATGAAATATTTGACAAATTCAATCTTTTCTCCATTTATCAGCATTCTATTTATTGGTCCAGTAGTGGGGAATTTTGTTTTATTTACATTAAGTTGCAAACCATACTAAAGGCTGTGGTCTTTGATTTTCATCAGTAACTATTTTGTCCTCTTTGCTGTCAACAAGCAAGGTTGTATCATGTGTATACCTCAGGTTATACACATGAACCTTCCTCCAATTCTGATGCTGTGTTCTTCTTTATATAATCCAGCTTCTCAGATTATTTGCTCAGCATACAGATTGAATACGTATGATGAAAGAATAAAACCCTGGATCACACCTTTCCTGATTTTAAACCATTCAGTGTCCCCTTGTTCTGTTTAAATGATTGCCTCTTCATTTATGTACAGGTTCCTCATGAGCATAAGTAAGTGTTCTGGAATACTCATTCTCTACAATGCTGTCCATAACTTGCCATGATCCACACAGTTGAAAGCCTTTATATAGTCAATAAAGCAGAGGTAAACATCTTTCTGGAATTATCTGCTTTACACCAAGATCCATCTGATACCAGCAGTGAAATTCCTGATTCCATGTCCTTTTCTGTATCTGGCTTGAAACTCTGGCAGTTCCCTGTCAATCTCCTGCTACATCTGTTGTTTTTTAAATTATCTTTAGTAAAATTTTACTTGCGTGTGATATAAGTAATATTGTCTGGTGACTGATGCATCCCATTAGGTAATGTCTCTTTGACATTTACACAAATGTGGATCTCTTCCAATTAGTTGTCCAGATAGCTGTATTCCAAATTTCTTGGTATAGATGAGTGTCTCCAGTGCAGCATCAGTTTGTTGAAATATCTCAATTTGGATTTCATCAATTCCAGAGTCTTGTTCTTTGCCAATGCCTTCAGTGCACTTTGGATTTCTTCCTTCAGTACCATTGGCTCTTGATCATATGCTACCTCTTGGAATGGTTGATCATCAACCATTTCTTTGCAGTACAGTGACTCTGTGTATTTCTCCCATCTCCTTTTGAAACTTCCTGCATCATTCAATATTTTGCACAAAGAATGCTTCAGATTTCAAGATAAGGCTTGACATTTTTCCACAGTTCTTTTAGCATTAGAAATGCAGAGCATGTTGTTCACTTTTGTTTTTCTAACTCTAGATCTTTGCAGATTTCATAATAATGCTTGATTTTGTCTTCTGGAGCTGACCTTTGAAATTTTCTGTTCAGCCCTTTTACTTCCTCATTTCTTCCATTTGCTTTAGCATCTCTACACTAGAGAGCAAATTTCAAAAGTTTCTTCTGACATCCATTTTTGCCTTTTCTTTCTTCCTTGCCTTCTTAATGACTTTTTGCTTTCTTCCTGTATGATATTCTTGATGGTATACCACAACTCTTCAGGTTTTTAATCTTAAGTAACTAATGCATCAAATCAGTTCTTGAGATGATCTCTAAATTCAGGTGGGATATGTTCAAGGCTCTTGTAAACCTGTTTTAGTTATCTTCAGCTTCAGTCTGAACTTGCATATGAGCAATTGATGGTCTGTTCCAAAGTCTTCCTTGGCCTTATTTTGGCCTCTTCCCACAAATGTAGTCAAATTGGTTTCTGTGTATTCCAGTTGGTGATGCATATAACACTTTAAAGAGGCGTTTTGCAGAATAATTACCTAATGCAATAGTCCATCTTTGATTTCTGAATACTGTTTTATGAGTGCTGATTTTGGATCCAACACAATTGAGTCCTTGACAATTTTAATCTCTTCTCCATTTACAATGATGCTATTTTTTGGTCCATTTGTGAATATTTTCATTTTATTTACATTGAGGTACAATCCATCTGAAGGCTGTAGTTTTTGATCTTCATTAACAAGTATTTCAAGTTTCCTTCACTTTCAGTAAGCAAGGTTGTGCATTTTGCATATCACAGGTTGTTAAAAAGTCTTCCTCCAATCCTGATGCCACGTTCTTCATATAATCCACTTCTCAGATTATTTGCTCAGCATAAAGATTGAATAGATATTGTGAAAGGCTACAACCCTGATCCTTTACTGATTTTAAACTATTCAGTATCTCCTAGCTCTGTTAGAAGAACTGCCTCTTGGTCTGTGTACCCTCTCCTCATTAAGTGTTCTGGAATACCAAGTCTTCACAATGTTATGATCCATATATCTGAATTTCTTTGTTTAGTCAATAAAGCACAAGTAAACTTTTTTTTTTTTCTGGTATTCTCTTCTTTTAGCCATGATCTGTCTCATGTCAGCAATGCTATCCCTACATTCACTTTTGAATCAAACTTGAATTTCTGGCAACACCTTCTCAACGTACTGCTTTCAATTATCTTCAGCCAAATTTTGCTTGCACATGATATTAAGGATATTCTTTGATGAATTCCACATTATTTTGTGTCATCTTTCTTTGGAATGGGCATAAATATAGATTTCTTCTAGTTGGTTGGCCAGGGAACTGTTTTCCAAATTTCTTGTTATATACCAGTGAGCACCGTCAGTGCTGCACTAGTTTGTTCAAATATTTCAATTTGTAGTTCTTCAATTCCTGAAGTCTTGTTTTTCATCATTACCTTTAGTGTATATTGGACTTCTTCCTTCAGTACTAAAAGTTCTTGATCATATGCTATCTCTTGAAATGATTGAGCATTGACCAATTCTTTTTGATACAGTGACTTTGTATTCCTTCCATCTTCTTTTGATAATTCCAGCTTCACTCAGTATTTTGTCCATGTTGTTGTTTTTGTTAAGTATTGTTGAGTCAGTTCCAACTCGTAGTGAACATGTATAGGGTTTCCGAGGAGAAGCTGGTAGGTTTGAACTGCCGACCTTGTGGTTTAAAGTCAGTGTTGATCCTACAGCACACCAGGAGTCCAAAGAATCCTTTAATATTGCAAACTGAGTCTTGAATTTTTCCATATTTCCAGTTGTTTCACCTTGAGAAATGCTGAGCATATTATTGCATTTGGTTTTCTAACTCCCATTCTTTGTACATTTCACTATAATATATTACTTTGTCTTCTCAAGCTACCCTTTGGTATTTTTGTTCCTTTTATTTCCTCAATTCACCCCCATTGTTTTAGTTTCTCTATGCTCAAGAGCAAGTTTCAGTCTCTTCTGATATCCATTTTTGCTCTTTTTTGCGTGACATTTTGCTTTCTTCATGGATAATGTTCTTGATATTATTTTCAGTCAGTAGTGTCTGATTCATCAAGTCTGTTCTTGAATAGGATAGACTTAAGGTCATAGTTTGGCTCTTGAGGACTTGTTTTAGTTTTCTTCAGCTTCACTCTGAACATGCATATGAGCGATTGATGACCTGTTCCACAG
>NW_006408569.1:16604764-16606015 GCF_000296735.1 Chrysochloris asiatica | reverse complement strand
ACAACAACAACAACAACAACAAAGAAAGAGGAATATTTTTCAATTATTTTTGTGTTCTAATAATGATTCAACTGATTTATTTGATGTGTTTCTTTTTTCATCCTGACTTTGATGTAATACATACTAAATCTTTATCAGCTTCCAACATTATGTAAACATTCACATATATTTTTTTCTAGTATGTTAATTTAAATATTTTGCAATTGTGGAATGTATTTGTATGTATATGTGTGCTGTAGGTATATATATATATTATACACTACCATCTATGAGAGTGAGTCAAAAATTATTCCCACTTCAGTTATATTAAAAAACTCATCTATGTACACCACTCAAAGTGGATTATGTGGCAAATCACTTGCAAATCATCCATGGATCTGCCTATAAAATAATCCATGGCAGATTTGGGTTTGGGAAAGTTTGTGTAAGATGGGTATTGAAACAGCTCACAGAAAAGCATAAACAGAATTGTTTGTACACCTGAAAACAAAAATTTGAGTGACACTGGAAGGAAGGTAAAGATTTCTTTTAAAAAATCTTTATTATTGAAAAGAAAAATCTTTACTGGTAATGACATATGGATTCATCACTATGAGCCTGAGAATATACCACACAAAGTATGGAATGGAAACACCTTCAATCACTGACCAAGAAAAAGTTCAAAAGTCAACCATCAAGTGGGGGAAAGGCAGCAATGAAGATCTGGGCTGAGTTCAACCACTTTCCATAAACTTCCATCCACCTAGAGATGAGTGAGAGAACAGGAAGGGCTGGTTGGTCTAAAGTATGATGAGACCTGTGGACTCTTCAGCCCATGGACAAGAACACAGTCACAGAGGACTAGAACTAAGAGTGAGGCGTCCAGCTGATATGAAGTGAGGGGAAGTGCACAAGAATACCCAAAGTTGCAGATATTATCCATTGGACCCAGCTTAGATGGCTTGATGATCAGAACTCAACTAAAGGAAGATAAAAAAATTTTTTTTGAAAAAGGAAACAAGTGTAAATTGCTACAATTTGATGAACTTGACCTATACTTATAGATGTAGTAGCTCAAAATACCAACTGAGAGGGAAGAAATCGTCACATCAAGGATCAATCCTATCCCCTCTGTACACAAGGGCTGATAAGTATGGGCAACTTAGACATTGGCTACCTAAAAAGTGGGGAAGGGGAGCCTATAGTGCTATAAAGGCACTCAGTGATTGGCTTACAAGTTTTCAAGATGAACTTTAGTTTAAGAGTGTGCAG
>NW_006408569.1:16600561-16601851 GCF_000296735.1 Chrysochloris asiatica | reverse complement strand
GCTACTAGACCTCACTGGAAGATTCAGCAACATGTCAGGATATAAGATCAACATACAAAATTCAGTTGGATTCCTCTATACCAAAAACAACAGTACTGAAAAGGACATTAAGAAAACAATACCATTTGCAATAGCACAGAAAGGATGTAATATCTAGGAATAAATGCAACCAGAGAAACTAAGGACCTATACAAAGAAAACCATAAAATGCTACTACAAGAAACCAAAAGATCTAAAAAATGGAAGAATGTACCATGCTTCTGGATAGGAAGACTTCACATTGTGAAAATGTTGACACTGCCCTAAGCAATTTACACAAAGAATGCAATTCCAATCCAGATTTCAATGACATTCTTCAAAGAGATGGAAAAAACTATTACAAACTTACATGGAAGGGAAAGACACCCAGGATAAGCAAAGCACTACTTAAGAAGAATAAGATGGGAAGCCTCTCACTCCCTGATTTCAAAATTTATTACATGGCTACAGTGATCAAAACAGCTTGGTACTGGTACAATGAAAGATACATAGATCAATGGAACAGAATTGAGAATCCAGAAATTAACCCATCCACATCAGTCAGCTTATTTACGACAAAGTGCCTAAATATATCGTATGGGGAGGAGATAGTTTCTTCAACAGATGGTTCTGACAGAATTGGAAAGGGATATGCAGAAGATTGAAATAAGACCGGTACATCACACCATATACACAAACTAACTCAGCATGGATTAAAGACCTAAATGGGAATCCCAGAATTATGAAGGCCATCAATGAAAAAAATAGGAACAAATTTATGGGCACTAATAGATTGGCCAAGTAGCAGCATCAATGGACTCAAGTGTGGCAACAGTAGTGAGGTTGGCCCAGAATTGGGCAATGTTTCGTTCTGCTGGGCATAGGGTCGCTAAGAGTTAGTACTAACTCGATGGCACCTAACAACAACAACAACAATATCAGGTACACGCAGACTACCAAACATTACAAAAATCACACAAACAAAAGAAAACAAAATAGATGATTGGGACATACTAAAAATTAAAAACTTATGTGATTCAAAAGACTTCACCAAAAGGGTAAAAATAGAAGCCACACAATGGGAAATTTTTTTTTTTTGCAGCAACACATCAGACAAGGGACTAATATCTAAAATATATAGGAACCTACAACACCTCTACAAGAAAAGGACAAATAACCTAATTAAAAAATGGGCACAAGACTTGAACAGACACTTCACCAAGGAGGAGATCCAGGCAGCCAACAAACATATGAAGAAATTTTCATGATCAC
>NW_006408569.1:16594696-16600461 GCF_000296735.1 Chrysochloris asiatica | reverse complement strand
TCTTTTACCTCATTTCTTCCATTTGCTTTAGCATCTCTACACTGAAGAGCAAGTTTCAGAGTCTCTTCTGACATCCATTTTCATTTCTTCCTTCTTCTGTTTTCATAATGACCATCTGTTTTCTTCTTGTATTATATTCTTGATGTCATCCCTCAACTCCTGCTTCCTTAATTGTTAAGTCATTATGAATTGCTAATAAAATTATGAATAATCCAATACAAACATGAATATAAGTTATGCACAGGCAGTTTAGTTTATATATCTTGTTGTTAAGTGCCAATGAGTTGATTCCAACTCCTGTATAGATAGGGTTTCTGAGGAACAGCTGGTGTGTTTGAACTGCGGACCTTGTGGTTTGCAATGCCATGCTTATCCTACAGTGTAATACGAGGAATACACACACACACTCATGAGAGTGAGTCCAACATTATCCACATTCCAATTATATTAAAGCATCAGTCCACATCCATGGCTGATGACACCATTAAACATGTACATCAAATGCTTCTGTCAAATAGGTGAGTGACAGTGGATTATGTAGCAAATAATTTGCAAATTGGTCATGGCTCTGCCTATGAAATAATCCATGACAGACTTGGATTTTGAAAAGCTTGTGCAAGAAGGGTACTGAAACAACTCAAAGAGGAACATAAATAGAAGCATTTGGACATCTGCAAACAAAATTTGGACCAATACTAAAAGGAAGGTGAAAATTTCTTTAAAAAAAAAAAAATTACTGGTGATGAGAGACATGGATTCATCACTATGAGCCTAAGAGTAAATGGCAGAGTATGGAGTGGAAACATCCTTAATCACCAATCAAGCAAAAGTTCAAAAGTCAACCAGCATCTGGAAAATTGATGCTTACAGTTTTCTGGGATTCTCAAGGGCCAGTATTGGAACACTTTCAGAAAAAAAGTTCTGTTGTACTCGTTATAGTGAGATGCTCACGGAAGAGCTGAAGCCAAAACTTCAGAATAAATGCATGACACTGCACATCCAAATACTTCCCCCCACACTGTTAACACTGCAAAAACTTCATTTTGAGGTGTTAAAGCATCCTACCTATAGTCCTGATCTTGCTCCATGGAATTTTGGTCCCCTGAAAACAGCCATTTGAGAATGAAGATTCTCATCTAATGAAGAAGTGAAGACAGTGGTGCATTTGTGGCTTGCAGCTCAGTCTAAATTAATTTTTAATAAGGGAATACAAAAGCTTGTTGAGAGATTGACAAAGTGTATTGAACAGCAAGGAGATTATGTCCAAAATAAAATTTAAAAAAGATGTATTTGTCTTTTCTAAAATTTAATTAAAATAAATTCTACAGTGAGAGTGCGGATAATTTTTTTACTTACCCTCATATGATGAAAACTGCAAAGACCTAAGTTAGAAAGTCAAAAAGGAAGAACACGCTCAGCATTTCTCAAATTGAAAGTATTGAAGAAGCAATTCGAGCCTCAACTTGAAATATTGAAGGATTCTATAGGGAAAATAAGGAATCCTTGTGTGGTGCTGCAGGATAATGTGTTGGACCACAAGGTCAGTTTGAGTCCCAGGTTGGCAGTTCAAATACACCAGCAGCTCCTCAGAAACCCTATACAGGGTCACTATGAGATATAACTGACTTGACAGCACTTAACAACAACAACATAGGTGAAATGGAGTCCTGGTGTGGAGCTGTAAAACAATCACTGGATTGTAAGGTTGGTTTGAACCTCAACCTCAGATGGACAGCAAGGTTGGTGGTTCAAACCCACCTGCCACTCCTCAGAGCCCCTGTACATGGTTGCCATGAGTCAGAGTTGACTTGAAGACACTTAACAACAACATGGAGAAAATATTGGATACTGCATAAAGTATCAAAAGAAAATGAAAGGAATATACAGAGTCATTATACCAAAAAGTAATTGTCCATATTCAACCATTTCAAGAGGTAGAATATAATCAAGAGCCAAGTATAATGAAGGAAGAAATCCAAGGTGCACTGAAGGCAATGGAAAACAACAAGGCTCCGGGAATTGATGGAGTACAAATCGAAATATTTCTCCAAACTGATGCAGCACAGGAGGCAATCATGTATGCCAAGAAATTTGTAAGGCAGCTACCTAGCCAACTGACTGGAAAAGATACATTTGTGCCCATTGCAAAGAAAAGTGGCCCAACAGGAAGTCACCTCACAATATTGTTAATATCACATATAAGAAAAGTTTTACTAAAGAGAATAAAAAATGACTGCAACAGTACATTGATAAGGAACTGCCAGAGATACAAGACAGATACAGATGAAGACGTGGAATGAAGGATTATTATTACTATTGGCAAAATGATCTTGACTGAAAGCAAAGAATATCAGAAATAAGTTTACTTGTGCTTTATAGACTGTGCAAAAACTTTTGACTATGTGTATCATGACAAGCTATGAAAACATTGTGAAGAATGTGTGTTGCAGAACACCTGATTGTGCTCCTGAGGAACTTGTACATAGAACAAGAGTCAGTTGTTCAAACAGAACAAGGGGATGTTGAACAGTTTAAATCAGGAAAGGTGTGTGCCTGGGCTGTATTTTTCAACATATGTATTCAATCTGTATACTGAGCAAATAATTTAAGAAGCTGGATTATATGAAGAGGAACAAAACATCGGTTGGAGGAAGACTCATTAACAACCTGAAATATGTAGATGGCACAACCTTGCTTGCTGAAAGCTAAGAGGACTTAAAATAGAAGACCAAAGTCCATTCTTTCTGTATGGGTTGTACTCGGTGTAAAGAAAGCAAACATCCTCATCACTGGACCAGTAAATGAAGAATAGTTTGATGTTACCAAAACTTCATTTTTCTTGGATCCACTTACAACACTCATGGAAGCAGCAGTCAATAAATTAACTGATGTATTGCATTAGGCAAATATGCTGCACAAAGTTTATTTAAAGAGTTCAATAAGAAAGATGTCAGTTTGAGGACTAAGGAGCACCACACCCTACTCATGGTATTTTCAGTAACCTCATATGCAGGTGAAAGTTGGATAGTGAATAACTAAGATGGTAGAATAACTGATGCATTTGATTTATTGGTGCTGAAGGAGCACATTAAAAGTACCATGAACTGCCAAAAGAACAAACAAACCTTTGTTGGAAGAAGTATAATTAGAATGCTTTTTAGAAGCAAGAATGGCCAAACTTCATTTCTCACACTTCAGATATATTATCAAGAGTGACTAGTCCCTGGAGAAGGACATCATTCTAGGTAAATTAGAGGGTAAGCAAAAAAGAAGAAATCTACAAATGAGATGGAATGGCACAGTGGTTGCAGCAATGAGCTCAAGCATAACAATTGTGTGGATGGAGCAGAAATGCACAATGTTTAGTTCTGTTCTGCAAAAAGTTGTTATGAGTTGAACCTAATTCAACAGCACCAAACAACAACATCCTTGTCTGTTTTATGTGTTTCAAATATGTTGTTCCACTTTTCAATTGTTTTGTTTGCTTTTGCTTATTGCATTATTTTATTCATCTAGAAGGTTGGTTTTTTTTTATCCAAAATGATTAATCTTTACTTTCATAGCTTTCTGAGTTTCCCTGTACATTTAAAAACATTCACATTATCTGGGAGGCAGGGCTTGATGGCAGATAGGGTAGAGGTGCAGTGAAGATCTCCGTCAGCAATAACACAGAATACCAGGTGACGCAGGTTCAGGTAAGAGTTCCAAAACTCTGAACCACATATGTAAGAATATTTTAAAAGTTTGAAAGCTTATACCTAGTAGAACTTGCAGTGGAAGCAAGAAATCTCGGACTTTTGAACCTGCCAGATTCAGCAGCCCAGACCCGACAACTTGGGCGAGACCAAATAGAAAGACCAAGTTGGGGAGCAAGGAGACCTGCCACAGACTAATGCCTGCGGGAACCTCGGAGACAAAGGTGGACAAGATTCTTTGTTTTGTTTTGTTCTGATTTTTTTGGTATCTGTTCATTGGCTTCTTGCTGTCTGCCCACCTCCATTCTGGTGACTAGAGGGGGTGCCTGAGTGAGTGGACACCCCTGACCCTCACCACTGGAGGGTTCTTCGACCACGCATGCACACAGATCTTCTCAGTGCTTAAAGGGCCACTCCCCGTTAAAACCACCAGCAGTGCAAAATGACAACAACTGGCTCTAAACTGTTTATTAATAGGGAAAAGGCCAGATCATAGGATGTGGAGAGGGAGTCTAAAAACAAAACAGGCTGAAAATCAAATCCTGAGGTACAGCATAACAACCAACAGTGGCATCTTGAAATTTATCAGGCAGACTTGAAGACAAGAAGCTAAAAGAGGATATTAAAGCCATACTAATATTGGGCTACAGATTTTGTTTTTTTCTTCTCTCTCTCCTCTCGCTTTTTTTCCCCCTGTGATTAGAAACTACAGTATCCAATCTGGGTTTTTGGGGTTTTTTTTGCTGTTGCTGTTTTTTGTTTTTGTTTTGTTTTTATTTTTTTGGTTCCCCCTTTTACATTCAGTGGGCTCTTTCTCTGCCTATATTACCCAAGAAGAGACAGCAATTGCTTGCTATATAGCTAAACTACAATCACACCCTATAAAATCCCACAATCCAAACAAGAACCAATACACCAGGGAGGCAGACAACACCAGAAAAAGTTACGGAGTTAAGCAAATAAGAGTGAAAAGGAAACCACACCTCCTGATCACATCTACCTGGAGTCAATCAGAAAGCATAAAAAGAATATTTAATACTCTATTAAGAATTAAGGCTATAGCTAAATACTGAACATGTCCAAGAAGAAAAACAGATGACTATATCAGCATATGCCCAGAAACAAGATAAAATGCCTGAGACAAATGACCTAGATGTAGACCTCGACTACATGGACTACATTCTGGTAGGAGGGTAGGCCATGGAAATATCTGAGAAGGAATTCAGAAAAATGATTATGAAATGTTTCAAAACACTTTACAATGGAGCTGAGAAAAATAAGGAATAAGTCAAGAAAGCATTACAGGAACAATCAAATAAGATAGATACACCATTGGAAACAATTTAAAAGATAGAGAAAGAGGTCCAAATGATTAATAATTGACTATCAGGAATAAAAAATACACTGAAAGGACAAAGAAGTAGAATTAAAGAGATGGAAGGCAGAACTACTGAGCTGGAAGACAAATTTCTCAATTCTACTAAGATAGAAGAGCAAGCAGGGAAAAAAATCCAAAGAAGGGCTGAGATTCATGTTGGAAAACATGAAGAGCAATAACTTAAGAATTATAAGCATTCCAGAATAGGAAAAATCACACAAGCACATAGAGGAAATAGTTGAAGAGCTGCTGAAAGAAAATTTCTCTAACATCCAGAAAAGTGACAAGATGATCATTTAAGTACCTCAACAAACCTCAGGAATGATAAGCACCAAAAGAAAATCACCAAAACATATCATAATCAAGCTCTCCAAAATTAAAGATAAGGAAACAATCCTGAAAACAGCTAGGGAAAATAGAAGCATTACATACAAAGGCAAGCTAGTCAGATTAAGCTTGGCTCTCTTAGCAGAAACCATGCAGGCAGGAAGGCAATGGGCAGACTATGTAAAATCCTGAAAGAAAAAAGTGCCAACCAAGAGTCCTTGATCCAGCAAAGTTATCAATCAAAAACGACAGTGTAATCAAAAATTGCAGATTACCACTCCTATTCAATACTGTGCTGGAAGTCTTAGCAAGAGCTATACGGCAACACAGGGAAATTAAAGGCATCCAAATTGGCAAAGAGGAAG
>NW_006408569.1:16587261-16589556 GCF_000296735.1 Chrysochloris asiatica | reverse complement strand
ATTATTTGCTCAGCATACAGGTTGAATAAGTATGGTGAAAGAATAGCTTGTCGCACACCTTTCTTAATTTTAATGCATTCAGTGTTCCCATGTTCTGTTCAAACAACTGCCTCTTGGTCCAGGTACAGATTCCTCCTGAGCACAATTAAGTGTTCCAGAATACTCATACTTTGCAATGTTGTCCATAATTTGTCATGATCCACACAATTGAAATCCTTTGCATAGTCGATAAAGCACAAGTAAACATTTTTCTGATATTCTCTGTTTTCAGCCAAGGTCCACCAGACATTAGCAATTATATCCCTCTTCTGAATCCAGCTTGAATCTCTGGAAGTTCTCCGTCAATGTACGCTTGCAGCTATTTCTGACAGTTTTCTGTATTACTATTAGTAAAACTTTACTCGCATGGGATATCAAACAGATTGTCCAATGATTTCCGCATTCAGTTGTGTCACCTCTCTTTGGAATGGACACAAATACGGATCTCTTCCTATCAGTCGGCCAGATAGTTGTCTTCCAAATTTCTTGATATTAGAGAGATTCAAACCAAAACAACAGTGAGATATCATCTCACACCAGGAATAACAGGAAAGATTAAAAAAAAAAAAAAATAGAGGACAATAAATGCTGGTGAGGATGTGGAGAGACTGGAACACTCCTGCATTGCTGGTGGGATTGCGAAATGGTCCAATCTCTCTGGAAAGCAATATGGCACTTTCTCAGAAGGTTTCAAATAGAAATACCTTATGATCCATCAATTTCTCTACTTGGTATTTACCCACAAGAAATATGAGCCATAACACAAGTAGATATATGCACAGCAGTGCTCCTAGCAGCATTATTTACAATACCAAAAAGATGGAGACAGCCCAAGTCCCCATCAATGGAAGAATGGATAAACAAACTGCGATACATACACACAATGGAATACTATGCTATCTTGAAGAACAACAAGGAAACTGTAAGCCACCACATAACATGGGTGAACCTTGAGGATATTATGTTGAGTGAAATTATTCAGTCACAAAAGGAGAAATACTGCATAGGACAACTGCATAAAAGTCTAAGAAAATATCCCATAGAAAGGGGGGGGGCGGTATTCTTTGCAGGTTACTGGGATGTGGGGGTGGGGTGAAGGGATGGAGGGGAAGGTGAAACACAGGTTAGGGAATAGGCACGGATAGTTTGAATGCTGGGGAAGGGGGAATATACAAGAAGAGGGAGTGGAATGGAAGAACAGGTGGATGGGAGAACAGTTAGCCAGGTTTTCATGGGCTAAATGGGACAGAGGTAAATAATGATGAATACACAACCTTGGAAAAACAAGGCTTTGGGATACAGGGATTGAGGCACGGTTGAAATGGGTAAAAGGGGGGAAATGTTTTAAAGATGCTTGGCTGTCTTTTGAATCTTGGTTTCCCTTGCATAATACTGTAAAACAGACAGTTGAGGGGGAGAGAAAGGAATAGCCAGAAATATCACCATAGAAAGATTATAAGTCTGTCTTCTGCCTTTAACTGATTGGAACACCTTAAATGGCACTAGAAATTGCCCAGTAAAGGAAGCTCCCTGTGGAGCCTATGCATTGCATAAGACCATAGGTGGAATCCTGAACCCCATCCAGAATCTTCTGAGGTGGCAAATCTCTACTTGAAAGGATAAGCAGACCAGCCAGGAGAGGCTAGAAGAACAGAATATACTTCTTGAATGAAGGACTGACAGGAAAAATAAAAAACAATAATGGCAGTCCGACTGAATACTACAAGAACAAGCAAGTTGCTTGCCCAGGAGACATGAAGGCAAGTGGTCTGGTCCCCTCACAGCAAACCCCCTTCTGAGACTAAGACTCAAGACTAAGACTCAAGGGGAATACACACTCTGATTGGTGACCACGCTCGTCACTGATAAGGGAAAGTGAGGGGAAAACAGCAATGAAGTTGAGATCTAAGTTCAGTGACATTCAATAGACTCTTGTTACCCTGGGAGGAGACCTGGATAGCCAGTGGTTACAGCAAGACTTGGGGACTCCTGGGCCCAGAGGCAGTGACATGGCCACAGAGGACAATAGTGGAGAATGAAGCGTCCAGCTGATATGGAGAGGAGATGCACAAGAACACGCATATTTGCAGATAGTACCCACTTGACCTGGCTTCGATGGCTGAATGATCAGAACTCAACTAGAAGAAGAAAGAAGAAGAAGAAAAAAAAGAGTAATCTGATACAATTTGATGAACTTGACCTACACCTATGGATGCAGTAGCTCAAAAGAGGGAAAAAATATTTACAGCAAGGATC
>NW_006408569.1:16585518-16586096 GCF_000296735.1 Chrysochloris asiatica | reverse complement strand
TAGCAAAAAGATGGATACAAAGTGTCCAACAACTTAAGAATGGATAAACAAATCTTGGTACATACACACAATGGAATATTATGCTACCTTGAAAAATAACGAGGAAGCTACAAGCCACCATCTAACATGGATGAACTTTAAGGACATTATGCTGAGTGAAATTAGTCAGTCACAAAAGGAGAAGTACTGCATAGTGCCATTACTGTAAAAGAATAAGAAAAAGAACCCATACTAAAAGGGGGTGGATTCTTTGCTCATTGCTGGGATGTGGGGGTTGGGTGAGGGGAGGGAGGGGAAGGTGGAGCACAGGGCAGGGAATAGACACAGGATAGTTTGTTTCCTGGGGAGGGGGGCAATATACAAGAAGGAAGAACAAAGCAGATGGGAAAACAATTAGGCAGGTCTGAATGGTCTAAGTGGGAAGAAGGTAAATAATGATGTATGCACAACCTTGGAACAACAGGGCTCTGGGATACAGAGATTGAGGCATGGTTGGAATGGGGAAAAGAGGGGAATAATGTTAAGATGCTTGGCTGTCTTTTGAATCTTGGTTTTCCTTGCATTATAATATAAAATAG
>NW_006408569.1:16582694-16585418 GCF_000296735.1 Chrysochloris asiatica | reverse complement strand
TCTCCACTGAGTAGTATCCAGTCTGTCTGGGTGGGGCTGATGAAAGGAGATAGGGACAGGACTCTTGTAGTATAATAGTGAAGAATTGTTATCAGGACTGACTGTGAGGGTTGGAAATGTAAAGGTAGACGTTTTATAACAAAATGTGGTTGACTTTGCAGTCCAGGAGTGGTTGACTTTACAGTCCAGGAGCGGTGGTCCCTGGGACCATCAAGGGAGGAGAGAGACGTGTGGGACCCTACCCAGAGAAAGAGTGACACCAGAGATGGTGGCAGAGACGATGATGTGGAAAGATGGAGTGGCTGGGGTCTCTAGAGCCAGAAAGGAAGAGGTGCTGTGTGCTGACAGTGGAGGGGCAAGTTTGCGGTACATACACTTTGGTTGTTTGATGATGCATGGAGGGGATTGTAGTCATGATAGGATGAATGTAAAGCTAATGGTCTCCCATGTAAACTATCACATAATTCACAATAAAACACTTAACAAAAAAAGAAAAGAATATCTTAAAGCAAGAATGAAAAGGTAATTAAGAAGACAAGGAAGCAATAAAGTGACAAAATGAATGTAAGAAGAGTTTCTAAAACTTGCTCTCCAGTGTAGAGATGTTAAATCCAATGGAAAAAAAAGAGTTGAACATAAAATTTTAAAGGGAACGTGACATGTAAGTAAAATTTTGCTAATGGTAACTAAAAAATAGCTGCACCAGTACATTTCCAGGAAACTCCAAGAGGTTCGAGCCATATTCAAAAGAAGACATGGAACGAGGGATATTCCTGCTAATGTCAGATGCATCTTGGCTGAAGCAGAGAATACCAGAAAGATGTTTGCCTCTGCTTCATTGAGTATGCAAAGAACTCTAAACAAAGAAATCTTTTTTATGGGGGAAAAAAATATATATGTTTATCTAGCAAAATTTACACATTCTCTATTGCCTTCTAACAAACACATGAGTTTTTTAAAACCCATAATTTTCAGCACTGTCTTTTCAGTTCTTCCTTGTGAGGAAAGTTGTTAGGTTGGTATTTCAACTAATTTAGTAATTTGAGTTCAGCAATGTCCTTTTATTTGCTGCCTCTACTGAATTTTGAGATGTTTGTTTGTTTTTAATATCAGCAATCAGGTTTTAATATTCTAGTAGTTTCAACAAAAAATTTTGATTGCCTACTCAGTACCAGTATTGTGCAATAAAAAATATAGGGTGGGATTTAAAAAATTGCTCTGTGGAGTAGGGTGGTAGATATATAAACAGAAAAATAAACAAAATGCTTGCAAATTTTAATGAGTGTTAGGAACATATAAATAAGATACTGAATAAATCTTAGCAGAGGGAGTCCTACTTTAGGTAGGGGGCCAGAGAAGGTAATTCTTATTCCCAAATTCCTCTTTGTCATGGCAGCGTGCTCTTATTTTATTGAAGCAATAACCTCTCAAATGTCATTAAGAAACTGGATTATAATTTTCTCTAAATTATTTCCTATTTCCTACATTAACTTTGTTCTAGTGAGGCCAAATGTGCTAATTTTTCAGCTTAATCACCCTCTATCAAGCTTTGGTAACATAGTGGTTATGAATCAGGCTGTGAACTGCAAGGTCAGCAGTTCGAAGCTACCAGCTATTCTGCGGGAGAAAGATGAGGCTTTCTGCTCCCATAAAGATTTACGACCTCGGAAACCCTGTACAGGATCGCTATGAGTCAGAACCGACTCCACGGCACATAACAACAATAACAATCAAGCTTTGGATTCTCTAGATAGTTGTAGATTTTTTTCATATTGTGTTAATAATCATAAAGCAAGTCACAAATTTATCAGATCTGATAGCGTTAGTGGAATCTGCAAGAATTGTGTGGATGACTAATTAGCCTTGGCACATCTCCTCTATAATGGAGCAAGGGACTCCAGAGGGCCATGCCTGGCAGTGAAGGTTGTAGTGAAGAAGAAGACAAGACTTTGGTAGCATGCTTGAAAATAGATTAGTTGTCTGAAACTCCCTAGCAACTGTTCCTCAAACGAAATACTCATTGTCAGCCTCTTCTGATAGGACTTTATAATTCACTGTGTTCTGCCAGTTTGACAATTGCCAACAAGGAGTAGAAAAGAAGTTACTGGGAAGATCTAGGATTTCTGAAGCCGAACTTCACTGCAACTCTAACCTATCCACCATCAAGCCCCGCTTATCCCCTCACTCTTAATCTTAGTTTAAATGTGTGTATGATCATGTTTGTTTTCATATGTGACAGGTACTATGCCTGATATTAGTTTAAAAATGGTAAATAAATAAATACAGTTTCTGATCTCACAGGACTTAGAAATTCCAGGGAGGCATTGAATACACACACATATACATGTTGTTGTTGTTGTTGTCAGGTGCCATCGAGTCGGAACTGACTCATAGCAACCCTATGCACAGCAGAACGAAACAATTCCGATCCTGGGCCAACTTCACTACCGCTGCCACACTTGAGTCCATCAATGATGCCACCTGGCCAATCCATCTTGTTAAAGGTCTTCCTCTTTTTCTCTGATCCTCCACCTTACCCGCACGACATCCTTCTCCAACGATTGTTTCCTCCGGACAATATGTCCGAAGTATGAGAGATGACGTTTAGCCATTCTGGTCTCCAAGGATCACTCTGGCTGCACTTCTTCCAAAACAGATCTATTGGTTCTTTTGGCAGTCCATGGCACTTTTAGTATTCTCCTCCAACACCACAACTCAAAGGCA
>NW_006408569.1:16577996-16581819 GCF_000296735.1 Chrysochloris asiatica | reverse complement strand
CTTTACTCGCTTGAGATATCAAAGAGATTGTCCGATGATTTCCGCATTCCGTTGGGTCACCTCTCTTTGGAATGGGCATAAACATTGATCTCTTAAACATAAGCATATATATTTATATTTTATGATGAGTATCTTGAAGAAGAAAAAGCAGGATGATAAGAAAACAAACATGAGAAGGATCATATATTTTAAATTGGAACATTATAGAAAGGGTACAAGCATTTAAACTTAGATTAAGAGTGAGGGGAAAGGCGGGACTTGATGGCAGATAGGGTAGAAGTGCAGTGAAGTTCATCTTCAGGAATACCAGGTGAAGCAGGTTCAGGGTAGAGCTACAAAACTCTGAACCACATTTCTTCTTGTTGTTGTGATGTGCCGTCGAGTCGGTTCTGATGCATAGCGACCCTGTAAGGGCTTCCAAGGATCAGCTGGTGAGCCTGAACTGCTAATCCTGCAGTTCAAATGGATTTGCAGTCTGACGAATTAACCCACAGTGCCACACCTAGACTCCACAAAACTCTGAACCACATAAGTAGGAATATTTTAAAAGTTTGAAGGCTTATAGCTAATGGAACTTGTAGTGAAAGTAAGAAATAGTGTACTTTTGAATATGCTGGGCTTGGTGGCCTGGAGCCAACAACTTGGGCAAGATGAATGGCAAGACCTAGTGGGGACGCAAGCTGATCCACCACGGAATAATGCTGTGGAAACCTCAGAGCAAAGGTAGACAAATAAACTTTGTCGGCTTTGCTTGGTTCTGATTTTCTTTACTTTTTTTTGGTATCTGTTCATTGGCCACCCACTGTTTATGCACCTCCAAATAATCAATAATAGAATATCAAAAATAGACAATACACTGAAAGGGCAAAAGAGTAGAATAGAAGAGATGGAAGGCAGAACCAGTGAGCTGGAAGACAAATCTCTCAAAGCACTAAGATAGAAGAGCAAAAAGAAAAAAAAAAATTTTTTTTTAAAAATCTGAAGGTCTAAGCTTCATGTTGGACAACATGAAGATGAATAACTTGAGAATTATCTGCACTCTGGAACAAGAAGAATTGCACAGAGCAAAGAGTTGAAGAACTGCTGGAAGAAAATTTCTCTTAACATCCTGAAAAGTGAAAAGATAAACATTCAAGAAGCTCAACGAACCCCAAGAAGGATAGACCCCAAAAGAAATTCATCGAGATATATCATAATCAAGCTCTCCAAAATCACAGATAATGCTAGAATCCTAAAAGCAGCTAGGGAAAAGAGAAGCATTACATACAAAGGTAAGCAAGTCAGATTAAGCTCGGATCTCTTAGCAGAAACCATGCAAGCAACAAGGCAATGGGGTGACACATATAAAATTCTGAAAGGAGAAAAAAAAAGCTGTCAACCATGAATCCTTTATCCAGCAAAACTATCAATCAAATACAATGGTGTAATCAAAACATTCCAGGAGAAACAGAAACTAAGGGATTTTCCAAAAGGCAACCCTGTGCTACAAAACATCCTAAAGGGAGTTTTGTGGACTGAGAACCAACAACAACCAGAGATTGACATGCATGGAAGCAACTCCCAGAACTAAATCGACAGAAGGAAGAGTCGAGAACAGAACAAAACTATAAGAACAAACTCACAGAATCTGGGAAGTCAGCTTATGATCAAAACAATTACAATGTAAAAGAAGGTAAGCATGTAGGAACAGAGATCCAAATGGTGAGAAAGTCAGGTAGATTACAGGTTAAAATAGCACTAAATATAAGGAATAAAGTAATGGAATATAAAGTAACCTCAGAGAAAATTAACACTTCACAACATTCCAAGAAAATGAAAATCCAAAAAGAACATAGAAACATTAAAACTATGAGGAAACTCACAAGAAGGAACACAAAAAGCATGAACTCAGCAAAGGAAGACAAAGAACAAAAAAAGCAGCAACACCACACACACACACAAACACATAATGGCAGCAATTAAACAATACCTATCGATAATTACACTGAATGTAATATGTCATGATCAAGTGGGATTCATAGCAGGAATGCAAAGATGGTTCAACATTAGAAAACGATCAATGTAATCCACCATAAAATAAGAAAAAAGAAAAGAACCACATGATCACATCGATTGATACAGAAAAGGAATTTGACAAAATCCAACATCCATTCTTGATAAAAATACTCAACAAAGTAGGAATTGAAGGTAAATTCATCAACATAATTAAGAGAATATATACAAAACCAATAGTCTATATTACTTTTTTTTTTCAGAAGAATGAATAATGCTCTTTATTTTTTTTAATGTTTTATTATGAATTATGCGATAGTTTACATGGGAGAACATTAGTTTTACATTCATCCTATCGTATATTGTTTCATTGCCATGGTTACAATCCTCTCCATGCATCATCAATCAACCCCCCAGTCATAAACACACAGCCCCACTCCCTTTCTGGGTCTAAAGTACCCAGCTGCTCCATCGCTTTGCATCATTATCTCTGCCTCCATATCAGGCATCACTGCTTCTCTGGGTAGAGTCCCAATCTCTACTCTTCTCCCTTGATGGTCCCAGGGACCTCAGCTCCTAGGCTGAAAAGTTAATCACTCCCTTCCTTGCTACAAAACGTCTATCTTTACATTTCCAACCCTAACAAGCAGTCCTGATAGCAAGTATTCACTATTTTATCACAAGAGACCTATCTGCATTTCATTTCATCAGCCCTGCCTAGAAAGATTGGATACTATTCAGTGGAGATTCTACCTTTCTTCACGCCCTCTGGATCTAGGTTCCCTCTTGAAAGCTTGTAAGCCAGTCACTCCTTGCCTTTGTAGCACCACCACTTTGGGTAGTTAATGTTCAATTTGCCCATCCCTGTCTATTCTGTGTATGGAAGGGGTGGGAATGATACTTGCTGTAAGATTTGTTCCTTCTTTTGAGCTACTGCATCCATAGGTGTAGGTCAAGTTCATCAAATTGTATCAGATTATTCTTTTTTTCCTCCTCTTTCTTCTTCTGGTTGAGCTATGATCATCCAGTCATTGAAGCCAGGTCAAGAAGGTATCTGCAAGCATGGGTGTTCTTATGCATATGCCCTCTCTTCTTATCAGTTGGATGCTTCACTCTCCACTCTAGTCCTCTGTGGCTATGTCACTGACTCTGGGCCCTAGAGTCCCCAGGTCTTGCAACACTACTGGCCAACCAGTTCTCCACCCGGGTTCACAGGAGTTCATTGAACGTTGTAGGGTTTAGCTTGAAGCTTCATTGCTGTTTTTCCCTCACTTCCATTTATCGGTGATGAACAAAATGATAAGAATGTCATTTTCTGATCGGGCACAGCTCAAACTGAAGAGAAACAGCTGTAAACATTGGAACATGGAATGTACGAAGTATGAATCTGGGAAAATTGGAAGTTGTCAAAAATTAAATGGAACACATAAACATAGATATTTTAGGCATTAGTGAGCTGAAATGGACTAGTATTGGCCATTTTGAATCTGACAACCAAAAGGTTTACTATGCCGGGAATGACAAATTGAAAAGGAATGGTGTTGCATTCATTGTCAAAAAGAACATATTCAGATCAAACATGAGGTACAATGTTGCCTGTGATAGGATAATATCCATGCACCTACAGAGAAGCCCAGTTAATACCACTATTATTCATATTTATGCACCAACCACTAAAGCCAGTGAGGATGAAATAGAATTCTACCAACTTCTTCAATCTGAAATTGATCAAACATGCAATCAACTCTGGAAAACAATATGGCGTTTCCTCAGAAGGTTGAAAATAGAAATACCTTATGTTCCAGCAATCCCTCTACTCAGTATTTACCCA
>NW_006408569.1:16554939-16560833 GCF_000296735.1 Chrysochloris asiatica | reverse complement strand
CACAGGGTAGGGAATAGACACAGGATAGTTTGGGTGCTGGGGAGGGGGGCAATATACAAGAAGGGAGAGGGGAATGGAAGAACAAAGCAGATGGGAGAACAATTAGGCAGGTTTGCATTGGCTAAGTGGGACAGAGGTAAATAATGATGAATGCACAACCTTGGAACAACATGGCTGTGGGATACAGGGATTGAGACATGGTTGGAATGGGCAAAAGGGGGAAAATAATATTAAGATGCTTGTCTGTCTTTTGACTCTTGGTTTCCCTGGCATACCATTGTAAAATAGACACTTGAGGGGGAGAGAAAGGAATAGCCAGAAATATCGCCATAGAAAGCTTGTAAGCCCATTTTCTGCCTATAACTGATTGGAATACCTTAAGTGGTGTTAGAAATTTCCCAATGACAAAAGCTTCCTGTAGAGCATATGCGTTGCATAAGACCATAGGTGGAATCCTGAACCCCATCCAGAATTTTCTGAGGTGGAAAATTTCCACTTGAAAGAATAAGCAGACCAACCAGGAGAGGCTTAAAGAACAGAAGATACTTCTTGAAAGAAAGGCCGACAGGAAAAATACAACACAATAATGGCAGTCCCACTGAAACTACAAGAACAAGCAAGTTGCTCACCCAGGAGACATCGCGGCAAGTTATCAGGTTCCCTCAGGGAAAAACCCCTTCCAAGACTAAAACTCAATGAGAATACACGAGAAGTCATGCACTCTGATTGGTGACCACGTTCGTCACCAATAAGGAGGTGTGAGGGAAAAACAGCAATGAACTGCGAGCTAAGCCTTATAACGTTTAATAGACTCCTGTGAACCTGGGCAGAGACCTGGTTGGCCAGCAGTGTGGCAAGACCTTGGGACTCTTGGGCCCAGAGTCATTGACATAGCCACAGAGGACTAGAGAGGAGAGTGAAGGGTCCAGCTGATAAGAAGAGAGGGCATATACATAAGAACACCCACGCTTGCAGATAATACCCACTTGACCTGGCTTCAATGACTGAAGAGCTCAGATAGAAGATGAAAGAAGAGGGAAAAAAAGAGTAATCTGATACAATTTGATGAACTTCAAAAGAGGGAACAAATCTTTACAGCAAGGCTCATTCTCACCCCCTCCATCACAGAGTAGAAAGGGATGGGCAACTTGGACATTGGTTACCCAAAATGGGGGAGCTACAAAGGCAAGAAGTGACTCGCTTATAAGCTTTCAAGAGGGAGCCTAGATCCACAGGGCATGAAGGAAGGTAGAAACCCCACTTAGCAGTATCCAATCTGTCTGGGTGGGGATGAAGCAAGGAGATAGGGATAGGTCTCTTGTGGTACAATAGTGAGTAATTGCTATCAGGACTGACTGTGAGGGTTGGAAATGCAAAGGCAAATCTTTTGTAGCAAAAAGAGGGGAGTGATTGATTTTGCAGTCCAGGAGCAGAGGTCCCTGGGACCATCAAGGGAGAAGAGTGGAGTGCAGGACCCTACCCAGAGAAACAATGACACCAGAGATGGAAGCAGAGATGATGACATGGAGATATGGAGTGGCTGGGAACTCTAGATCCAGAGAGGGAGAGGTGCTGTGTGCTGATGACCATGTGTCAGGCTTGCAGGGTATACCCTTTGGTTAGTTGATGATGCATGGAAGGGATTGTAACCATGGCAATGAAACGATATATGATAGGATGAATGCAAAGTTAATGTTTTTCCATGTAAATGATCACATAATTCACAAAAAATATTTAAAAAAGAAAGAGAAATGGAGTCCTGGTGTAGCACTGCAGGTTAATGTGGTGAGGATTGCTGTGAGTCAAACTGATTTGATGGCACTTGACAACTATGAAAAAAAAATACTGAAAACTAAGTTTACAAAAACAACCACTAACTAGTTAATATAAGAAAAGTAAGAATTAATCTAAAAATCACCTCACTAAATTTTTCCTTTCCAGACATTTAAAGTACATTTTTGTTAATTGCCATTGAGTTTGTTCTGAAGAGTGGCTGGTGAGTTTGAATTGTCGACCTTGTGGTTTAGCCAACTTTGCAGTCCAGTACTTATTCTACAGCACCATACCAGGACTCCTCAAGCATATACCTCCCCTCAAAGTGGAAGAGCTAGAAGCCTCCAAAAAAAAAAAAAAAAAAGAGTGAGGGGAGATGAAGCAGGTGCTAAGTGAAGGAAAAGATGTCTGTATTATCAAATATATTAATCTATTATTTTTTGTGTCTGCCTTTGTTATTTATTATCCCTAGACAATCTTTCTTCACCTCAAGACTTTATAAAGATGTACCTATATTTTTTTTCCAGCAATTACATACAACATTTATATAGTGCTTACCTTCTTTCAGACACTTCTACTTGCTTTACATGCATGCACTAATTCACTTATTCTTTACAATAGTCATATAAGATATGTATTTTCATTATCCTCAATTTTATAGATGAAGGAACCTAAGGCACAGAGAGAGTAACTTGGGCAAGGTCGCATGGCATCTGTTGGAGTCAGAGTTGGAATTTAGGCATTCTTGACTTCAACATACACACACAGTCTGTTAAATGTTACTATTTCACTGCTATATGTAATTGGCAGTGAATACCATGAAAGGATTTTTTTCTATAAATTTAGGCAATTTTTTCAATATTATTTACTGAATAAACCATCCTGACACAAGCTTTACAAAATACTAATGAGGGCTTCTAGCTTACACTCTAACAAAGGAGACAGAGAAGTAAAGCAGACAAGATAATGATGCAAGTTGATATGAGTAAGTACAGGGTATGTCTAAATCAGAGAACAAGGCTCCAGAAAGACTTACATCATGGCTTGATCTGAGTTTTAAAAGGCAAGTGGCAGTGAGCAAGATGAAGAAGGTGAGACATTAGCCAATTTAGGCAACAAAAATAAGTTGTGTGGAGGCCAGAGATGCTCAGGGAATTTTGAGTAGTTTGGCATGACTGGAAAGTGGTGTTTATGTTGGAAAACAGTAAGATTGGAAGCTTGAGAAGTAACAGAAGCCAGTTCATGAGTGACTTTATATTTAATAGTAAGATACTTGTATTTTATTATGAAGGTAATGGGAACTTAAAGTGCATTAAATAGAAAAGTGACTTGAACTTCTACAAGTTGTATCAGTCCAATTAACTTATGGAAATGTGTCCAAAATCAATGAAGTTTTATGTAAAAGCAAGAAATTATTGAAATAATATATACAATATTTATGAGATGATTGATAATTTGTATGAACAGGATCAGGAAAAAGAAGTTCAGCTCAATTTCTGATCACCGCTAGTGAGCTTCTGTAATTACAGACTTGAATGAATCTACATGTTACCTGTGTTTTAAGATAACAGCAGATGTATCTTTCTATTTAAGAGAATTCTCCGAGGCAATACTAAATATACAGCAAGGAAAAGAATTTTGAGCCATTAACTAAAAGAAGTCCAAAAATTTAAAGTGATTTTTTAAAACTCTTCAATTACATAATAAAACACTGGTAAACAAATTGTATTTCAAAAATCAAAATATTCATAACATGGAAGGTTCTGCGATTCCTTAAGAGCTATACGTCCTTTACCATATATAGTAATTCTGAGTCTGAAACAAATAGACATATATATAAATTTTCTAAATCAATCTCATTGGTTTATAATCTATAAAGAACACATCCTTGAAAACAGATAGGAATTTGAATCTATTTCATCACTTACTTGATGTGTAACTGTGAGAAGGCTTCCTTCTATTCATCTGTGAAGCTAGTCTACAATTCATAAAGTTTATGAGTAATTAGGTGAGATAACAAGCATAAAGTGCCTAGGATATCATAAGTGCTCAAGAAATAGAAATTCCATAGCATCCTATTCTTTCCATTAGCTTATACTCCAATTTCACCACAAGCAGTGATTCCAACGGAGTCCTGGTATGGCAATAGAGGATAAAAACTTAATTGCCAACCACAAGGTTGGTAGTTCCAACCCACCAGCTGCTTCTTGGAAACCCTATGCAGGGTAAATATAAGTCAGAACTGACTCCACAGCATTTAATAACAGCAATGTGATTCTCTTACTTTAACACTAGCTGTTGGCAAATTAAGCACTAACCTGTCAAAAGCATACAGGCCCTTAGATGTGCTCCCCATTTTAAGAACCTTGTGGTGAGTTCCTTTACAAAGTGAAAATTCCTCTTGCAATGTAGTATATCAATCACTAGTTTATCTGCTTTCTATCTTCAGATATGTCTGTGTTCAGATATGTGCTTTCTTTCAATCCTGTGTAAAGTGCTATTCTGCATAAAGATTTACAAACTTTTCCCTTTGAACAGAAATGGCTCTGTTTTCTCAATCCTGTCATTAAAAGAAATATTCTAAATGCATTCTTAATACCTCTTTAAATATATATTTTTTAAACACACACATTAGATGAAAGGCAAAAGGCCATAGGTTTGACACTGTGTCAACACTAATGTACTGAAATCACAGAGAGCCTAGAAAGAGCAAACAATTCAAGAAGAGAGACGTATTGGTAATTAGAGCATCCTAGCTTTATGGCATTAATAATACTTAAAGGGGCATCGAGATTTACACATACAGTTCTATCATCTACAGACTACAGCATCTAATCTTTAGGGGAAGAAGGACAAGATTTCCTTATAAATTACAGTTGCGATTGCATAGCACAGGGACAAAATACATCAGAAAGTCACTTCTTTCCATTCCATGACAATTTACAAAAGCTGTGCCTAATTTTAGATATTAACACTCAAGGCTAGATGTATAATTGCCTCCATCTAATCCTATGAGGGATTACAACACAGTTTATAATATCATCCATAAGAGCTTGGGGTTGCCATATCCTGGCTATGAAGTAGATGGGGGTCCAGGAAAGGTCACCAACAAGCTAAACTGAGAAAGCAGCATTGAAACATTGCATTAGTTGAAAGTCTATGACAAATAAGATGCTAATTTATACAGATGAGTCATTTCCATGATGGGGTGGTGGAGTGGGATAAATTTAGGGAAATTATTTTTTTTTAATCTTGATTTAATATTGTTTCTTTAATTAAGGCAACATGATTTTTAAAAATGTCTTCAATTAAATAATAAAGCATCAAAAACAGGATATTTGTACTATAGAAGGTTATGTGACCCATAAACAACTAAAATTTTCTAATGAATAAATCCAATTGTTAAAAAAAGGTTATTCTCTCTGACTTTCAGTGTTAGCTGTTACTCAGGCCATTCAATTTTTAAATTTTCCAGGATCCAAATTCACTGACATGTCCTGTGAAGAAGAATTTCAAAATGTATAAAAAGGCATTGGAAGATCCTATCAGCAGATTCTGTCTATCTCTAAGGTGACTTATGTCAAGAACTGTGAGATTCAGCGATACCGCTGTATCAGTTTTATCAACTTTAACAATCTAGAACATACTTCATATGCCATACAAGTGATGAATGGAGAGTCCCTGAATAGTCGCCAGGTCTGTGTGGATCATACAGGCAAGCTAGTGCAGGGAACCAGAGGGGTTGCCTTTAGTGCCCATGGTTGTAGTCACAGCTACTCTAGAGGTGGTGGGGACTAGGGTTATGGGAGCCCAAGTATGTTATGGATATGGAAGGTCCATAGACTAAAGTGTCAGAAGCCAGGGTGGTTATGACTGTTGTTGTTGTTGTTATGTGTTGTTGAGTCAATTCTGACTCATAGAGACTCTGTATAGCGTTTTGGAAGAGCAGTTGGTGAGTATGAACCACCAGCCTTGCAGTTCAAACCTACCTTGAGGTAGAGTGCTCATCCTACGGCGCCACACCAGGAGACCTTATGACTGCTACTCTACAGGAAATTACAGAGATTACTATGATAATTCCACCACTCATCTGTCAGTTTGTCATACTGTGGTGGCTTGTG
>NW_006408569.1:16550258-16552049 GCF_000296735.1 Chrysochloris asiatica | reverse complement strand
ATGTTTGGTAAGGTGGAGGGTCAGAGAAAAAGAGGAAGACCTCCAACGGATGGATTGGCCAAGTGGCAGCATCGGTGGACTCAAGTGTGGCAACAATAGTGAGGTTGGCCCAGGATCTGGCAGTGTTTCCTTCAACTGTGCATAAGGTCGCTATGGGTCGGTACCGACTCAATGACACCTAACAACAACAACTATGACAACTGAGATGAGGCATACACATACAATATAGATACACAAGGAATAAAAATTCTTTTGACCTAGTATCGCTCTTCCAGATGGCTGTATTTATGAAAGATTTTTGGAGAAGCACTGAAATATTTTTGTTTTAGTAGATCAATTTCTGTTTTTTAATTAAGCTTCCAGGGTAGCCGATTAAAGACCTTTTAGTAAACTCCATATGTTTTTAAAACTTTTTTCTCCCATTTAAAAAACTTCAGCCAGGCTAACTTTTTTTTTTAATTAGTATCTAGGGACATGTAGAAGTTTTTTGCACACTATGCTTCTTTATCATGGTTAGAATACAATTTTCAAATATATCCACAAAAATATAAATATGCATAAAAATATGATTACTTAGAACTTTTTTTACTCTATATTAAGATCACCACCCTGATTATATGTTGCTGTTAAGTGCTGTTGAGTAGATTTTGACTCATAATGACCCTGAATAGGATTTCTGAGGCATAACTAGTGAGTTTGAACCAAAAACCTTACAGTGCTTATCCTACAGTGTCACACCAGGACTCCTCCTGATTATACATAACAGCTTAAAATTTTTGGCAATGGAAGAGAAACATATTCTGTTGTGTTTCATGTAGTGTTTAGGCTGCCCTTCATGGAGCTGCTTAAAATTTTCAAATCAGAAAAAAGAAAATGACGCTCCATTGTGTCATGTTTTAAACCCAGTTTTAATATCAAGATAGTCCCTCCAAATAGCAGAAAGACTAATAACAGAGGAAAACTGATCAGAAAAGGGTAAATTCAGTGATCATCAAAAAGAAGAAAAATATAAAAAATGATGAAAAATTCTCTTGCTAAGTAAATTTGTAATACTGCACAATTACCATTAATTTGGAGTACACTAATATGGAATTCTTGAAAAAAATTATGACAAAATAGTTTGAGATCAATTTTATACTAATATCTAAAAATCTATTGTAAGATAACAATAGGAGAAATATGACAGGGTAGTATGTTGAGCCCACTTATAAAAATTATACACTATAGCTGTACTAACTTTAATCAAATAATTAGTATTCTAATTGAAAGCAATTCTTATGTTTATCACAGCAGGTGTAGCAAGACCTCTATTTGACAACATTGGAAACTTACTCTGTTTGTTCTAGAAAGTATCATAAATAACCTTTTCAAATAATATTTTTTAATTCATCTGAATGGCCTGAGTAATTCTTCATGATATATCAAGAAGCACAACAAGCAGGTGTTATATAGTATCATGAATACATAGGAAATGGATACATTAATATCTATGTAGTTGTAGTTGTTGTTAGGTGCCATTGAGTCGGTACCGACTCATAGCGACCTCATACACAGAAGAACGAAACACTGCCCGATCCTGGGCCAACCTCACTACTGTTGCCACTCTTGAGTCCACTGATGCTGCCACTTGGCCAATCCATCTCATTGACGGTCTTCCTCTTTTTCTCTGACCCTCCACCTTACCAAACATGATGTCCTTCTCCAGCGACTGGTCCCTCCTAACAATATGTCCGAAGTATGAGAGACAAAGTTTGGCCATCTTGGCCTCCAAGGAACACTCTGGCTGCACTT
>NW_006408569.1:16541290-16550138 GCF_000296735.1 Chrysochloris asiatica | reverse complement strand
ATTCTCCTCCAACACCATAACTCAAAAGCATCAATTCTTCTACGGTCTTCCTTATTCACTGTCCAGTTTTCGCATGCATATGAGGTTATTGAAAACACCACGGCTTGGGTCAGGCACACCTTAGTCCTCAGCTGACATCTTTGCTCTTCAACTCTTTAAAAAGGTCTTGTATAGCAGATTTGCTTAATGCAATATGTCATTTGATTTCTTGACTGCTGCTTCTGTGAGTGTTCATAGTTGATCTAAGTAGTAGATAAGGCTAAATGATGAATCTCAGGTGATTGTGTTTTTCTTTGTAGTTCTCTTTATTTTCTGAAAGTTCTACAAAGGCCATGCATTACTATTATAATCAGGAGAAACATGATTTTATTTATTATTTCAAATTGACTTTCCCTTTTTTGTCCAGCCTATACAAATTGTTGTTTTCCCTATAAAAATTATTTGGTCTTGTCACTCCTAGATAGATAGATAGATAGATAGATAGATAGATAGATAGATAGATAGATAGATAGATAGATAGATATCATTTAAAATCTTTAATGCCATTATACTATCTACAGAATTACATAAAAATTCCTCAACATGACATTCAAAACCTTCCTCAATATAATTCCAAATTCTCCTTCCAGCCTAATCTTCTACAATTCCCTACAGGAATCCTTGCATATAAACATCCACTTGTGTGCCCCTATACCAGACTTTTGCTCTTCCTCATTTGGCTTAGACCAACCTTCTGCACATCTCTATTTCCATTCAACAAAGCCCATCCCACATGCCAGACTACAGAACCTTTTCAGTGTACCCAGTTACATTTTATCTCTTTCTCTTTAAAATCACCATTTCTTGTTGCTAGCTACTATAGAATAAGCCCTGGGCTCATGGCAACCCCATATAAAATGGGAGCAGAACTATTAATATCCATAGGATTTCCAATGGCCTATTTATTTTTATTTTGCATTAGGAAAATCTGGTACACAAGACCCTTTTTTTTTTTTTTTTTTTTTTTTTTGCTTCCATTCCCTCTGGGTCTTTTTATTTGTTTGTTTGTTTGTTTGTGTTGGGGGGGATGTACATACAAACACTCAGGAATATATAATAATTTAAACCACCAAAAGGCACATTCTCCAAGTCTGCCTCCTGGCTGCCAGCACTCAGTCCCTCTCTTTACATGAGTCCAGAGTCCTCAGCTGCTCTATCTCTGTCCTCATCTCTGCCTCCATCTCTGGTGTTGCTGCTTCTCTGGATAGGGTCCTGCACTCCGCTTGTTCTTGTCTCCCGTGATGGTCCTAGGATCCTCTGGATCCTCTGTTTCTGGACTATAAGATTAACTACTCCCCCATTTTTGTTCCAAAACTTCTACCTTTACAGTTGTGACAGTCGCAATTAGTCATGGTATCAATTACTCACTATTGAATCATAAGAATCTTATCCCCATCCCTTTTCACCAGACCTGGCTAGACAAGATGAAATCTATTCAGTGGGGACTCTACCTTCCCCCATACACTCTTAAAATAAACTCCCTCTTAAAAACTTGTAATCCAGTCATTTTATGCCTTTATCAACCCCTCATTTTAGGTAACCAATGTCTAAGTTGCCCGTCCCTATCTACCCTGTATACAGAAGGGATAGTATTGATACTTAATATGAAGACTCCTTCCTTCTCAGTTGGTATTTTGAGCTACTGCATACATAAGTATAGGTCAAGTTCATCAAATTGTAGCAATTTACACTGGTTTCCTTTATCAAAAAAAATTTTTTTTAATCTTCCTCTAATCAAGTTCTGATTATCAAGCCATTGAGACTAGCTCAAATGGGTATTATCTGCAAGTTGGGGTGTTCTGCATCTCCCCTCACTTCATATCAGCTGGATGTTTCACTCTAAGCTCTAGCCCTCCATGGCTATGTCCTAAGGAGTCCCCAGGCCTCACCACACCTTGGACCAACCATCCCTTCCTCTTCTCTCTCTCATTTCCAGATCAACAGGTGTCTATGAAACGTGGTCAAACTTACCCCATTTCGTCACTGCTGCCTTTTCCGCTCTTCTACTCACCCACAGACCAATGTGGTTGCCAGCAAGCTTACATGCCTGCTCATGCACTCACTTTGAGTTTCAGTATTGGAGAGGGGTTTGTCCTGAAGAGATTTGATTGCTTGCCTTGATGGCTCCCCAGCGAACAACTTGTTTGTTCATGTAGTAGCCAATTATATTGCCATTTTTGTTTTGGATTTTTCCTGCTAACCTTTCTTTGAAGATGTATCTCTAGTTGTTCCAGGCTAGTCTGTTTGTCCTTTCTAGTGGGATTATTCCACCTCAGAAGGTTCTGGATGGAGTTCAGGATTCCACCTAAGGCTCCACTAGAAGCCTATTTCACTGGGCAAGATCTAGAAACCCTTTTGGGTACTAAATACAGACTTACAAGCTTTCTGTAATCATGTTTCCTGACATTCTTTTCTATTCCATTCAAGTATCTATTTTACAATAGTAGGCAAGGAAAACCAATATTCATAAAACAATCAAGCAGCTTAACATTATTTCCCCTCATAAGACTCTGCCTTGATCCCTGTATCACAGAGTGCTGCTGTTCCAAGGTTGGGAATACATCACTATTTACCTCTGTCCCATTTAGCCCATGAAAATCTGCCTCAGTGTTCTCCTATCTACCTTGTTCTTCCACCCCTCCACCTTCTTGTGTATTGCCCTCTCCAACACCCAAATTATAATGTGTCTACCCACTACCCTGTGCTCTACTGTCATATCTCTCTACACCCTAACCCCTCACCTCACCCTCACTGGTAACCAACAAAGAATTTTTTTCCCCTTTTATTATGAGTATCTTTTCTTAGGCTTTTACAATAATGGTATTATGCAGTATTTATCCTTTTATGATTGACTAATTTCATCAGCATAATGTCCTCAAGGTTCATCCATGTTATGTGGTGGCTTGCATCTTCATTTTTCTTCGTCAAGGTAACATAATATTCCATTGTGTTTATGTACCAACGTTTGTTTATCCAATCTTTCATTAATGGGCACTTAGGCTCTCTCCATCATTTTGCTATTATGAATAGTGTTGCTATGAACATTGGTGTGCATATATCTACTCGTGTTATGGCTTGTATTTCTTGTGGGTAAATACCAAGTAGAGGAATTGCTGAATCATAAGGTATTTCCATTTCTAACTTTCTGTGGAAGCACCATACTGTTTTCCAGAGTGGTTGGACCATTTTGCATTCCTACCAACAGTGTTGGAGGGTCCCAGTCTCTCCACATCCTCACCAGCATTTATTATCCTCTGCTTTTTTGAACTTCGCTGTTATTGCTGGTGTGAAATGATATCTCATTGTTGTTTTGATTTGCATCTCTCTAATGGTAAATGTGCCAGACTTCAAAGCTGTTTGAACTGCAAGGTCGGCTGTTCAAGCTCACCAGCTGCTTCTCAGAAACCCTATACAGGGTCGCTATGGGTCGGAATCAACTTGACGGCACTTAACAACAATATCAAATGGCTAATGAGGTGGAACCAACCCCACGACACTTAACAACATTGGCTAATGATCGTGAACATTTCTTTATACATGTTTGTTGGCTGCCTGAATCTCTTTGTTAGTGAATTGTCTGTTCATGTCCTGTGCACAATTTTTAATTGAGTTCTTTGTCTTTTTCTTGTAGAGGTGTTGTAGTTTCCTAAAAATTTATAGATTTTAGAAATTAGTCCCTTGTCTGATATGTCATTGCAAAATATTTTTTTCTCATTCTGTGGGCTCCCTTTTTACTCTTTGATGAAATCCTTTGATGTACCAAAGTTTTTAATTTTTAGAATGTCCCAATCATCTATTTTGTCTTCTTTTGCTTGTGTAATTTTCACAATGATTGGTAGTCTGTGTGCCCTATATTGTTATGTTCCGTGGAGTCGGTTCCAACTCATAGTGACTCTGTACAGGGTTTCCAAGGCTGTAAATATTTAAGGGAGCAGAAAGCCTTATCTTTCTTCCACAGAACAGCTGGTAGTTTCAAACTGCTGACCTTGCAGTTTGCAGCCCGATTCGTAACCACTACGCTACCAGAGCACCTTGTGCCCTGTATTAGAGGCTTAAATTTGTCCCTATTTTATCACTGATGACCTTTATAATTTTGGGTTTCACATTTAGGTCTTTAATCCATGCTGAGTTGATTTATGTATGTGGTGCGAGGTAAAGATCTTGTTTCAATTTTTGCATATCGATTTCCAGTTCTGCCAGCACCAACCGTTGAATAGACTATGTCTTCACCATTCAATGTGCTTTGGCCCTTTGTCAAAGATCAGTTGACTATATGTGGATGGGTTAACTTCTGTATTCTCGATTTTGTTCCATTGATCTATATATCTTTCATTATACCAGTACTAGGCTGTTTTGACAACTGTAGCCATGTAGTAAATTTTGTAAAAAGGGAGTGAGAGGGTTCCAACTTTGTTCTTCTTCTTAGGCAGTACTTTACTTATCCTGGGTCTCTTTCCTTTCCATATAAAATATGTAAGTGACTTTTTTCATCTCTCTAAAGAATGGCATTGAAATGTGAATTGGGATTGCATTATATGTGTAGATTGCTTTGGGTAGTATTGACATTTTCACATCGTTTAGTCTTCCTATCCAGGAGCATGGTATATTCTACCTGCCCCACCCCACCCCTTTTCAGCTGGACGCTTCATTCTCCACACTAGTCCTCTGTGGCTATGTCACTGACTCTGGGCTCCAGGAATCCCCAGGTCTTGCCAAACTGCTAGCCAACCAGGTCTCTACCAAGGTTCACAAGAGTGTATTGAATGTGGTTGTACTTAGCTTGCAGCTTCATTGCTGTTTTTCCCTCATTTCCCCTTATCAGTGACTAATGTGTATTCTACCATTATTGTAAGTCTCTTTTGGATTCTTGTAGTAGTATTCTGTAGTTTTCTTTGTATAAGTCCTTTGTTTTTCGGAATACATTTATTCCTAAATATATCATTCTCTGGGTGGGTATTGCAAATGGTATTGCTTTCCTAATTTCCTTTTCATTGCTCATTATTAGTATAGAAGAATCCATCTGATTTTTTTATATGTTTATGTTGTACACTGCCACTTTACTGAATCTTCCAATGAGTTCCAGTAGGTCTTTTTTTTTTTTTTTGCTGAATCTTTGGGGTTTTCTATGTATATAATCATATCATCTGCAAATAGAGTTTTACTTCTTCTTTGCCAATTTAATTTCCCTATCTTGCTTTATATCTCTGGCTAAGATGTCCAAATTACTATTGAATAGGAGTGGTAATAAAGGTCATCATTGTCTGGTTCCTGTTCACAGTTTCTCTCCATTGAGAGTGATGATAGCTGTAGTTTCTCTCCATTGAGAATGATGGTAGCTGTTGGTTTTGTATATACGCTTTACATTATATTGAAGAATTTGCCTTCAATTCTTACAATTGTTAAGTGTTTTATCAGGAATGGATGTTGGCTTTTGTCAAATGCCATTTCTGCATCAATCAATATAATCATGTGGTTCTTTTCTTTGTTTTTTAATTTATATGGTGGATTACATTGATTGTTTTTCTAATATTGAACCATCCTTTCATCCCTGATATGAATCACATTTGGACATGATAGGTTTTTTTTTTTTTAAGTTTTTATTGTGAATTAAGTGATAGTTTACATGGGAGAACATTAGCTGTACATTCATCCTATTGTATTTCATTTCATTGCAATGATTTGATATATTATTTTTTGATGTGTTCTTGAATTCTGTTGGCTAAGATTTTGTTGAGAATTTTGGCATCTATGTTCATGATATTCTATAATGGTCTATAAGATTCTTTCTAAGTAATGTCCTTGCCTGTTTTGGGTATGAGGGTTATGCTTGTTTCATAAAATGCATTAGGAAGTTTTCCATCCTCTTCTATATTATGGAATAATTTGAGTAGAATTGGTGACAGCTCTTCTCTGAGCATTTGGTAACTCTCTCCAGTGAAACCATCTGGACCTGGACATTTTTTTGGTTGAGAGTTTTTTATTACCTGGTCAGTTTCTTCCTTTGTTATAGATCTGTTCAGTTTTCTACTTCACTTTGTGTAAGTTTAGGTAGGTTGTGCTTTTCTAAAAATGTATCCATCTCCTCTCAATTTTCAAATTTGTTGGAGTGCAACATTTCATAGCATTCTGCTATTATCCTTTTTATTTCAATTGGTTCCATTGTGACATCACCCTTGTCGTTTCTGATGATTATTTGTGTCTTCTCCCTCTTTTCTTTTGCTAGGTTTGCAATGGTTTGTCAATTTTATTTATCCTTTCAAAGAACGGCCTTTTTGTCCTATTTATTCTTTCTATAGTTTTTCTGTTTTCTATCTCATTTATTTATTGTCTAATCTTTATTATTTCTTTTCTTCTGGTGACTGTAGGCTCATTTTGTTGGTCTGTTTCTAATTGTTGGAGATGTTGTGTTAATGCGTTAATTTTGGTTCTTTCTTCTTTTTAGATGTATGCATTTATTGCAATAAATTGTCCTCTCAGCACTGTCTTTGCCGTGTCCCACAGATTTTGATATGTTTTGTTTTGGTTCTCATTTCTTTCTTGGAACTTTGTTAATTAACAATGAATTTCTTCTACTACACAGTAGCTTTTAAGCAGAGTATTATTTAGTTTCCATGTATTTGACTTTATTTTCTTGGTCTTCTTATTGTTTATTTCTTATTTTATATCACTGTGGTCTGAGAAGATGCTTTATAGTATTTCAATGTTTGTAAATTTATGGAGGTGTCTCTTGTGGCCTAACGCATAGTCTATTATGGAGAATGTTCTATGTGCCCTGGAAAAGAATGTGTATTGTACTGTGGTTGGGTTCAAAGCTCTGTATATATGTGTCAGGTCAAGTTGGCTGATTGTGTTGTTTAGTTCCTCTGTGTTTTTGTCAAATTTCTTTCTGATTGTTCTATTCTTTTTTTGAAAGTGGTGTATTAAAATCTCCCACTATTATTGTATATTTATCTATTTCTTTCTTCAAGTCTATTAAAGTGTGGAGAACAAACAAGATAGTGGAGAGCGAAGAAGTGAAATGTGGAGCTCCATCAGCAATAACACAGAAAACCAGACCAAGCAGGCTCAGGGGATGGACCCAGAACTCTGATCCACATATAAAGGAATAGATAAAAGGTTGGAAGGCTTACAGCTAGGGGAATTTGTAGCAGAAGCAAGAAATCCATTGATTTTTCATTCAAGATGCTCAGCTGCTCTGGAGCCACCATCTTGGGCAAGACCAAGCGAGGGAAGGACATTGGACAGAACTGTGGTGATAAAGCTGTGGACCTTCTTCTTCTTCTTCTTCTTCTTCTTCTTCTTCTTCTTCTTCTTCTTCTTCTTCTTCTTCTTCATCTGTTCATTGGTCACTCACTGTCTGTGCACCTCCATTCTGGTAACTAGAGGGGGTGCCTGAGCAAGTGGACACCCCTCCAGAGGATTCTACTGTGAATGTGCACAGATCTCAAAATTTAAAGTGACAGTTTCCACTTAAAACCAAACGGCAGTGCAAAACAGTCACAGCTGGCCCTGAACTGTTTATCACTAAGAAAAAGGACTGAATGGGGATTGTGGAGCATGACAGGCAGACTAAAAAGGAAGTAGGCCAAAAATTAAATTCTGAGTTATGTCACAATGACCACAGTAGCATCTTGGAATTTCTCAAGATGTCCTGTTGACAACTACATGGAAGTAATCATAAAGCATAAAAAAATACCAAAATACACACCCATCTAAATATTAAGGCCACAGGTAACTCCTGAATATGCCCAAAAAACAGAAACAGATGACCACATCATCACATGTCCAGGAACGAGATAAAATGACTGAGGCAAATAAGCTGGAAGTATGTATACACGCCATACTGGAAGATGGGCAGGTTTTGGAAATGACTGAGAAGGAATTCAGAAAAAGTTTATAAAATGTATCAAAACCCTATAAATGGAGTTGAGAAAAATAAGGAAGAAGTCAGGAAAGTGCTGCAGGAACAATCAAATTAGATAGATACAACACTGGAAACAATTCAAAACCTACAGAAAGAGGTCCAAACAGAAATGGACAATACACTGAAAGGGCAAAGGAGTAGAACAGAAGAGATATAAGCCAGAACTCGTGCACTAGAAGATAAATCTATCCACACTACTAAGATAGAAGAGAAAGCACTAAAAAGGATTAAAAAAAATCTGAAGAAGGCCTAAGATTCATGTTGGACAACATGAAGAGGAATAACATAAGAATTTTCAGCATTCCAGAACAGGAAGAATCACACAAGTCCACAGATGAACTAGCTGAAGAGCTTCTGGAAAAAAATTTCCCTAATGTCCTGAAAAATGAAAAGATAAACATGCAAGAAGCTCAACGAACCCCAAGAAGAATAGACCTTAAATGACAATCACCAATACATATAATATAATAATCAAGCTCTCCAAAATCAAAGATAAGGACAGAATCCTGAAAGCAGCTAAGCCAAAGAGAAGTATAACAAACAAAGGCAAGTAAATCGGATCTCTCAACAGCAACCATGCAGGTAAGAAGGCAATGAGGAGACATATATAAAACCTGAAAGAAAAAAACCTGCTACCCAAGAATCCTCTACCCAACAAAGCTGTTAATCAAATACAACAGTGTAATAAAAACATAGCAGGATAGACAGAAGCTAAGGGATTTTTCCAAAGCCAACCCTGTGATGCAAAATATCCTAAAGGGAGTTCTGTGGATTGAGAACGAACAAGAACAGACAACAACCAGAGAATGACGTACATGGCAGCATCACCCTGAACACAATAGACAAATGGAAGAGTCAAGAACAGAATAAAATTATAAGAATTGA
>NW_006408569.1:16535091-16540394 GCF_000296735.1 Chrysochloris asiatica | reverse complement strand
ACCACATTGATCTACTGGTGAGTGGAAGAGAGGGAAAGGCAGCAATGAAGAAATGGACTGAGTTCAACCACAATCAATTGACTGCTGTTGACCTGGAGATGAGAGAGAGAAGAGTAAGGGCTTGTTGGTCCAAAGTGTGGTAAGACCTGAGGACACTTGAGCCTGTGGGCAAGGACATAGCCACAGAGGGCTAGAGCTGAAAATGAAACATCCAACTGATATGAAGTGAGGGGAGATGCACAAGAACACCCAAACTTGTGGAGAGTACCCATTTGACATAGCCTCGATGGCTTGATAATCAGAACTCAACTAGAGGAAGATTACATTTTTTTTTTAAATAAAGGAAACAAGGGGAAATTGCTACAACTTGATGAACTCATGGAGGTACTAATTCTAAATACCAACAGAGAGGGAAGGAGTCTTCACATCATGTATCAATGCTATCCCCTCTGTACACAGGGTAGATTGGGACAGGCAATGTAGACATTGGCTACATAAAATGATTGGGCGATAAAGGTACAAAGTGACTGACTTACAAAGTTTCAAGAGGGAGTTTAGTTTGGATGTGTGGGGGAAGAAAGAAGCACAATGAATAGTTTTCATCTTGTCTATATAGGTCTGGTGAAAGGAGATGGGGATAAGATTTTTATGATTCAATAGTGAATAATTGTTAATCATGACTATCTGCGACTGTCACAATTGTAAACGTAGAAATTTTGTAACACACACAGGGGAGTGGTTAATCTTACACTCCTGAAACAGAGGTCCCTAGGACCATCAAGGGAGAAGAGAACAAGCAGAATGTGGGACCTTATCCTCAGAAGCAGCTATGCCAGAGATGGAGGCAGAGATGGGGTCATGGAGAGGGGGAGCAGCTGAAGACTCTAGATTCATGGGAAGAGAGGGACTAAGAGCTGGTGGCCAGGAGGCGCACTTGCCAAATATGCCCTTTGGAGGTGTAAATTATTATATATGCCCGAGTGGTTATTTTTTGTTTGTTTGTTTGTTTGTTTTTTAAAAAAAAAAGCTAAAGTGAATAGAGAGACATACTGTTAACTGATGGTACAGTGAGGGGATTATAGTCATTGTAAAGAAACAAGGTGTATGGTTTGTTGAATGTAAAACTGACAATCTGCCCTGTAAACTTTCACTTAATCTGCAATAAAAAGCTTTAAAAAATCCATTAAAGTTTGCTTTATATATTTTGAGCTCTTTCATTGGGAGCACTGATATTTATTATGGTTATATCATCTTGTTAATTTGACCCTTTAATCATGAGATAATGTCCATTTTATGTATTATGCTGGGTTTTGCCTTAAAGTTTATTTTATCAGAGAATAGTATTGCCACTCCTGCTCATTTTTTATTGCTATCAGCTTGGTATATTTTGTTTCTATCCTTTAACTTTTAGTCCATTTTTGCCTTTGTGTGTGAAGTGTGTCTCTTGCAGACAGCATATTGAAGGATCTTGTTTTCTTATCCATTCTGCCACTCTCCGTCTCTTAACTGGTGCATATAATCTGTTGACATTCAGTATAATTATCTATAGGTATCAATTAATTGATGTCATTATGTTTGTTTTTTTGTGGTGCTGCTGTTTTCTTTGCTCTGCATGCCTTCCTGTGCTGAGTTCATATTTTTTTGTGTTCTTTCTTGTCAGTTTCTTCACAGTTTTAATGTTTCCATGTTCTTCTTGCATTTTCATTTTCTTGGTATGTTATGAAGTATTAATTTTCTTTGATGTTATCTTATATTCTATTAACTATTCCCACCATTTAAAACAGTCTATTTTATCCAGTAATCTACCTGACCTCCTGACCACCTGGATCTCTCTTCCTGTTTTTACCTTTTTTCAAAATGTGATTCTTTTGATCATAGACTGGCCTCCAAGATCCTCTGAATTTGCTCATAGTTTTGTTCTGTTCTGGACTCTTCATTTGTCGATTACGTTTCATGTGATGCTGCCACATATGTCAATCTCTGGTTGTTATCTGTTCTTTTTGGTTCTCAGTCCAGATAACTCCCTTTAGGATGCTTTGAAGTGCAGGATTGGCTTTGGAAAAATCCCTTAGCTTCTGTTTATCCTGGAATGTTTTTATTACACCGTCATATTTGATTGACTGTTTTGCTGGGTAGACAATTCTTGATTGGCAGGTTTTTTTGTTTGCTTTTTTTTTCTTTCAGTTTTATATATGTCTCACCATTGCCTTCTTGCCTGCATAGTTAGTTCTGCTGAGAGGTCAGAGTTTAATCTGATTTGCTTGCCTTTGTATGTAACACTTCTCTTTTCCCTATCTGCTTTCAGGATTCTCTCCTTGTCTTTGATTTTGAAGAGTTTCATTTTATATGTCTCATCGATTTTCTTTTGGGGTCTATCCTTCCTGGGGTTCATTGAGCTTTTTGAATGCTTATTTTTCATTTGTCAGGATGTTAGGGAAATTTTCTTCCAGGAGCTCTTCAAGTATCTCCTCTGTGGACTTGTGTGAGTCTTCCTGTTCCAGAACACCAATAATTCTTAAGTTATTCCTCTTCATGTTGTCCAACATAAATCTTAGACTTTCTTCAGTTTTTTTTTTTTTTAATCCTTTTTTTCTGCTTGATTAGCAGTATTGAGGTATTTGTCATCCAGCTCACTAGTTCTGGCTTCCATCTCTTCAATTTTACTTTTTTGCCCTTTCAATGTATTGCCCAATTTTGGATATTTTATTATTAATCATTTGGGCCTCTTTTTGCAGGTTTTGAATTGTTTCCAATGCAGTATCTATATTATTTTATTGTTCCTATAGTGCTTCCTGACTTCTTCCTTATTTTTCTCAAACCCTCTCTGAAGTGTTTGGCTACATCTCAGTATCATTTTCCTGAATTCCTTCTCAGGCATTTTCAAAGCCTGCCTTCCTTCCAGTGTGATACCTAAGTCTATATCATGCTCATTTGTTCCAGTCACTCTATCTTGTTTCTGGACATATGCCAATATGGTCATCTGTTTCTTGGACATCTTCATTAGTTAGTTGTCATCTCAATAATTTGATAAATGTATGTCAATATTTTATTATGCTTTCTAATTGCCTCCAAGTAGATGTGATCAAGAGATGGGCTTCCCTTTGCACTCTTCTTATTACTCACTTCAGAGTAAATATAGTAGGTATTTTATTTGGTGTATAGCAGCTTGTATTTGCTCTTTCCTGGATGGTGGTATTTAATAGAGTGTGATTGTAGCTTGACTATATGACTGCAATTGCTGTCTCTTCTTGGGTAATGTAGGGAGAGAAAGATCCCCCTAAGATAAACAGCAAAAAACCAAATTGGATACTATAGTCTATAATTGAAGTAAGGTAAAAGACAAAAAAATTCTGTAGCAAAATATGAGTATGACTTTAACGTCCCTCTCTCAGCTTCTAAGAGCCTTAAAGGCCGCCTGAGAAATTTCAAGATGTCACTCTTGGTCCTTATGATGTAACTCAGGACTTAATTTTAGGTCTTTTTCTTTTTTAGTCTGTCTTTCTCCTATTCCACAGCCCCATTCAGGCCTTTTTCCTAGTAATTAACAGATCAGGGCCAGCTGTATCCATTTTGAACTGCCGTTCAGTTTTAAGTGGAACCTTTCCCCTTAGATACTGCTGAGCAGATTTGTGTGTATGCATAGTGGAACCTTCCAGGAGTTGGGGGAGTGTCCACTCGCTCAGGCACCCCCTCAGAATGGAGGTGCACAGCCAGTGAGAGACCAATGAACAGAGACAAAAAAATAAGAATGCCCATACCTTTATCTCCAAGGATGGGTCAGACATTCACAGTGGGAGTACTGCTCTGATCCTTCACCCACTCCATCCCACCCAAGATGGCTGCTCCAGGAGACACTGGGGCCAGTTGATCAGAAAACATCAATTTTATTGCTTTTGCTACAAATTTCACTGGCTGTAAACCTTCAAACTTTCTAAATATTCCTTTATATGTAGTTCAGAGTTCTGAGACCATCCCCTGAATGTGCTTCATCCAGTATTCTTTATTATTGCTGACTGAAGTTTGCACTGGACTTCTCCCTAATCTGCCATTAAGCCCTGCCTTTCCTCTTTTGGCCTATTTATTTTTAAAATTAATTTACAAGCCTTTCTTCATAGCGCATCTTAGTCTGCAACTTCTTCTGAAATGTATTCAGCATCACAGTGACACACAAGCCCCCACTGACAAACAATGATGGCTGCACATGGGTCTGCCAAGTGGAAGGCAAGAATTCTACCACTAAACTACCAAATCACTATAGTGTTTTATTTATTCCTCTGTCATGAAACTTCTCATATCTTGCCTTATTCTAAGTTGTTGTTATTACATGTCATCAAGTTGTTTCTGATTCAAACTAACCATATGTACAGCAGAACTAAACACTGCCCAGTCCTGTGCCATCCTGATAATCATTGTTATATTTGAGCCTACTGTTGTGTTACAGCATCAATCCATCTTGTTGAGGGTCTTCTTCTTTTTTGCTGACTCTCTATTTTACCAAGCATGATATCCTTCTTCAGGGACTGTTCCCTCCTGGTAACATATTCAAAGTACATGAGATGAAGTCTCGATATTATGGCTTCGAAAGAGCATTGTGACTGTACATAATCCAAGAAAGATTTGTTTGTTCTTGCAGTTCATTCAGTACTCTTTCACACCATAATTCAAATGCACCAATTCTCTTCTTTCTTCCATATTCATTGCCCAGCTTTTACATGCTTATTCAAAGTACATGTATAGTTATTTCTCCTTAGTCAATATAGGGTAAGCATGTAGGTCAACACTGGATTTTACTCATTCTTCTATCTTCTATAGTATCTAACAGTGTGCTTTTGTAAAATACAAATGTTAGGTAAATTAAATTAAATCAAAATCTGATTAACAAACAATATTAGGTTAAATTATGATCATCTTTAACCAAATGTTTTGGGTCAGTAAGACAAGGTAAGAAGTGGGGAAAAAAATTAATTAATTTAAGTCCAGAGAAGTAAAATTATTGTCACACTTCTGACTTTTAGCTATCTATGTTGTTGTTGTTGTTAAGTGCTGTTGAGTCAGTTCTGACCCATAACGACCCTGTATAGGGTATCCAAGGAGCATCTGGTGAGCTTGAACTGTAGCTCTTGCAGTTCAAACGGCCTTGCAGTCTGGTGTATTAACACACAGCATGGTACCAGGACTCCGTTGTTGTCTTTAGGTGCCATCAAATTGGTATTGATTGATAGCGACCCAATGCACAACAGAATGAAACACTGCCCAGTCCTGTGCTAACCTCACAATCATTGCTACATTTGATCCCATTGTTG
>NW_006408569.1:16509913-16533790 GCF_000296735.1 Chrysochloris asiatica | reverse complement strand
CGCCAGGGCCCAGGAATCCCCAGGTCTCATCATAATGCTGGTTAACCAGGTCTCAATCCAGGTTAATAGGAGTCTATTGAATGTGGTTGGACTTAGTTCACAACTTCATGGCTGTTTTCCCCCCACCTCCCCATATTGGTGACAAATGTGGTCAACAGCAGGACCATATGCCTGCTAGTGTATTCCATTTGAGCTCAGTCTTGGAAGGGGGTTTGCCTTGATAGCTCCCTGGAGAGCAACTTGCTTGTTCTTGTAGTAGTCAATTGGACTGCTGATATTGTTTTTTTTATTTTTCCTGCTGGTCTTTCTTCAAGAAGTATCTTCTCTTCTTCTAGCTGCTCCAAAAGGTCTGCTTGTCCTTTCAAGTGGACATGTTCCACCTCAGAAGATTCTGGATGGGGATCAGGATTCCACCTATGGCTTGTGCAATGTCAAAAGACAGCCATGTATCTTAACATCATTTCCCCATGTTTACCCATTCAAACCATGACTCAATCTTTGTATCCACAAGACCTCTTGTTCCATGTTTGTGCTTACATCATTATTTATCTCTGTACTATTTAGCCCATGTAAACTTGCCTAGCTATTCTCGCATCTGCCTGATTTTTCCTTTCTCCTTTCCCTTCTAGTGTATGCCACCACCACCCGAGAACCCAAACTATTCTGTGTCTGTGTCTATTCCATAACCTGTGCTCCACTATCCTGTGCCTATTCCCTACCTTGTGCTCCACTTTGCCCTCCCTCCCCCTTACCCCACCCCATAAACCCTGGTAACCAACAAAAAAATTAAATTTAATAATAAATAAAAATAAAATATTAAAAATTTCCCCCTTTTAGTGTGGGTGCTTTTTCTTAATATTTTACAATAATGGACATATGCCATATTTATTCTTTTGTGACTGACTGATTTCACTCAGCTTAATTGGGCTGCAAACCTCAGGGTCAGCAGTTCAAAACTACCAGCTGTTCCGTGGGAGAAAGATGAGACTTTCTGCTCCTGTAAAGATTTACAGCCTCAGAAACCCAGTACAGCATCACTAAGAGTCAGAACCAACTCCACGGCACATAACAACAACAATGTCCTCAAGGTTCATCCATGTTATGCGGTGGCTTGCAGCTTCCTTGTTATACTTCAAGGAAGCATAACATTCTATTGTGTGTATGTACCAATGTACCAAAGGTTGTTTATCCATTCTTCAGCTGAAGGGCACTTAGGCTGTCTCCAACTTTTTGCTATTGTAAATAGTGCTGCTATGAACATTGCTGTGCATATATCTACTCGTGTTATGGCTCATATTTCTTGTGGGTAAACATTAAGTAGAGGAATTGCTGGATCATAAGTTATTTCTATTTCCAACTTTCTGAGGACGCGCCATATTGCTTTCCAGAGAGGTTGGACCATTTTACAGTCCCACCAGCAATGTAGGAGGGTCCCAGATTCTCCACATCCTCGCCAACATTTATTGTCCTGTACTATTTTGATCTTTGGTATTATTGCTGGTGTGAGATGATGTCTCATTGTTGTTTTGATTTACATCTCTCTAATTGCTAGTGATCGTGAACATTTCTTCATACGTTTGTTGGCTGCCCAGATCTCCTCCTTGGTGAAGTGTTTTTTCAAGTCTTGTGCCCATTTTTTAATTGGGTTATTTGTCCTTTTCTTGTAGAGGTGTTGTAGGTTCCTATATATATTGGTAGTTTCTGTATGCCCTGTACTAAACTTATCACATTTGTCCCTATTTTTTCATTGATGGCCTTTGTAATTCTGGGATTCACATTTAGGTGGCTAATCCATTCTCAGTTGGTTTTTGTGGAATGTGTGAAGTAAAGGTCTTGTTTCAGTCTTTTGCATATCGCTTTCCAATGCTTCCAGCACCATCTGTTGAAGAGACATCTCCACCCCATGCAACATACTTAGGTACTTTGTTGAAAATCAGTTCATTGTATGTGGATGGGTTAATTTCTGAATTCTCGATTCTGTTCCATTGATCAATGTAACTTTCATTGTACCAGTACCAGGCTGTTTTGGCCACTGTAGCCATGTAGTAAAATTTGAAATCAGGGAGCGAGAGGCTTCCCACCTTGTTCTTCTTCTTAAGCAGTGCTTTGCTTATCCTGGGTCTCTTTCTTTTTTATATAAAATTTGTGATTGTTTTTACCATCTTTTTGAAGAATGTCGTTGGAATCTGGATTGGGATAGCATTATAGGTGTAAATTGTTTGGGGCAGTATTGACATTTTCACAATGTTAAGTCTTCCTATCCAGGAGCATGGTATATTCTTCCATTTTTAAAGTCTTTTTTGGTTTCTTATAGTAGTGTTCTGTAGTTTTCTTTGTATAAGTCCATTTTTTCTCTGATTCCATTTATTCCTGCATATTTCATCATTTGGGTGGCTATTGTAAATGGTGTTGTTTTTCTAATGTCCTTTTCAGTACTGTTGTTATTGGTATAGAGGAATCCAAATATTTTTTGGATGTTGATCTTATACCCTGCCACTTTGCTGTCTTCAGAAGCCAACATTTACACTTCATCATAACAAGTGCCTTCAATGTGCCTCAAATAAGTGAGCTTTAAAATCAAACAAACAGCATTGTGGCTTATTTATCATACATGTAAAACAAATTGGCTTCCTTGATTTATTGTGGAAAATACTGATAGCTTTTGAAAACCAGACTCTGCTGAAAAATTGACCTTTCAGTCTACAAACATACCATTTAATTTACAAGAGAAGTAAACCCTTCTGAATTGTATTTACCCAGTTACTTTAATAAAGGTTAGACCTTTTCAAAAACAATTGTAAATGTGGCATTTAGCCTCTCATATTTTCCAAAGCACTGCTTGAATCATGGGATTCAAAAGAAACAACTAAGAAAATAATAATAAAAGCAACATTGGAGTCCCTCCTAAAGTGAAATAAAAGGTGCAATCTACATATCAAAATTGCAGATTTTAAATTTTATGTTTTGAAGATTCACTAGCCTCCTTGGGTTTCAGGAAACATCATTAACATCTCCTTTGAGGGAAAGATGGCCTATCATTTCATTAATTCATTCATAAAGCAAAGCTTATTAAAGACACACACTGATATTAGTTATTGAAAGCAGATGATTATTAAAACACAGAAGTACCATTGGGTAATGAAAAATACAGTAATTAATATCCAGAAGGTGAAATTTCATGCTAAAATTCAGAAATGTTTTGTTTTACTCAGTTCTATACAGAATCAGCCACATGAGAGTTATTGTTAAACCATTGTACTTTCAAGTATTCAGGTTCTTACTAATTCAGCACACATGTAACATGTGTCTACTGCATACATAACACATTGTCACTGGATAGGATTCAAACTGGCTAATCATAAAATCTGATCAAGGATGCAGATTATGGAAAATAAAAAGAACATAGGCTTTGGAAGCAGACACTCTCAACTTCCAATCGTGGCTCTTACATATACCAGTTTTGTGGATTTGGACAAGTTACTTAACTTTGTGCCACAGTTGCCTAATTTATAAAATGAAGATAATATATACCCAACTAGCAATGGCACAGCTAAACAGTACAATGTTTAACACTTTATAAATGTCAAATAAATGTTAGAGTTCTTTTTATCCTTCTTGACTCAAACATGTATCAAGTCTGTGTAACTGAAGTGAAAAATTAAAACAAGTAAATTCCATGGAAAAATAAAATTTGAGTATGTCATTTGGGATCATTTATATGTAAATTTATTTCTAGTCTCCTGGAAAAGTATTAAAATATACAGGAGTTTTCAATGTCTGCGCTTCCCTTCAGAACCATTGACAGGAAGTCAAGGCAGATAGTTGACAAAACTTTTATTCTGGAATATCTGTAAGAGACTCACTGAGCATCAGGGCAGATCTTTGTTAAGTGTCCTTCATTTCTGGGAAGACATCATCATTAGCTAATTTAAATCTGTCCCAAACTCATTTTTGAAAAGTAGTCTTCTAGGATAGGAGTCCTAGTGTGGTGCTACAGGATTATGCACTGGGCTGCAAGATCAGTTTGAACCGAAAGGTTGGCAGTTCAAATACACCAGCCATTCCTCAGAAACCCTAGACCAGGTCACTGTGAGTCAGAAGCAACTTGACAGCACTTAACAACAACAACAACAAAAAGAGAAAGTAGAGTCCCGTTGTTTCAGGATTGTCTGTGTTGTTAAATGATGTGGAGTTGGTTCCAAATCATAGCGACCTTATTTAGGGTTTCCAGGAGTCCTGGTGTGGGGCTGTGGGTTGATGTACTGGACTATAAGGTTGGTTTGAACCTCAATGTCAGCAGTTCAAGCTCACCAGGCACTCCTCAGAAACCCTACACAGGGTCGCTATGAGTCGGAACCGACTTGAAGTCACTTGACAACAACAATAAGGTTTCCTAGGAGCGATTGGTAGATTTGAATCACCAACCTTAACGTTAGCAGTCCAGTGCTTAGCCTACTAGGACCTCATTTCAGTATTGGTGGTGGTGGTTGTTGGTGGCTAAGTGCTATCGAGTTGGTTTCAACTCATAGCAAACATGTATAGGGTTTCTAGGAGCAGCTAGTGGGTTTGAATTGCCAATATTGCAGTTAGTGGTCCAGTTCTTACCCTACAGCACCACACCACAATTCTCATTTTAAGATTATTGTTGTTGTTAAGTGCAATAGAGTCAGTTCTGACTCAAAGCGACCCAATATAAGGTTTCAGAGGAGCAACTTGAAGGTTTGAACTGACAATCTTATGGTTCAAACTGACCTTGCAGTCCAGTGCATATCCTACTGTGCTACACCAGGATTTGTTATTACTGTTACACCCATGAGTCAATTCTGACTCATAGCAACCCTGTGTAGGATTTCCAAGGAGCAGATGGTGAGTTTGAACCACTGGCTTTGTGGTTCGTAGTCCAGTGCTTATCCTATAGAGACACACCAGGATTAGTGATTACTAACTTTATCTACTGGTCATATCCATAGTGTTAGACCTCATAGATTATATAATGTGCCTGTGACTTTGTGGCTTCAGCAAACCTTTCTGGACTCCATCTTATTTCTGCATAGATTTACAGCATCTGCCTGAATTCTCTATTTGGTTGGACTCTACATCTTTCATGGCCAGCTCTATTTCCAAGTCTAACAACATTATCCTGTTTTCTTCTTCTTAATATTATCTAGACAACTGTAATGTCATGGTACTTCCAAAGATTTCAGAATACAAATAATTTGACGAATCTGGGGGCAGATAGTTAGCTATATATTTGGTCATCAAAGACAGCATGTTAAATAAAAATGTAAAAAAATCTGATCTACCATTTAACCAGCGGACTAAATGGTTCAATACACGAGGGTAAGTCCAAAAGTGTTGCTAGTAGAGTTCCAGTTCATACATGCATGGCTTTATTCCAAACAAAACATGTTTAAGTATGTCTCTGCAATCAGTGGATGCCTTCAGACAAGTTCTGACAGAAATACACTTGTCTAAGTCTCATTTTTTGCTGTTCTTAAGGACTGCCAAGTTGGTAGTGACTCATAATGACTCATAATGACTCATAATGACTCTGTATATGGTTTTCAAGGAGTGGATGGTGGGTTTGAACCATCAAGCTTGTGGTTAGCAACCAGTGCTTATCTAATAGTGCTAATACCTTAAAATCCAATCAAAACAGTCGTTTTGAAGGGATCTCCTGGACCAGTTAAAATCAAACCAGAGAGGTTATCTTTGAAGGTTATGGTAGCTGTTTGGGGGGAATTCTAGAAGGATAATTTGGAACTTTTCAGAGGATACAGGATAAGAGGGAATTTATTAAGAAGTTCATGAAAATTGAATCTGCCAGCAAAGTTACACAGAGAATTTTTTTTTTCCATCACAAAAATGAAACTTGCTCATTTTTCCAGGGTAACAGGGGCTGTCCTAAGAAAATTTCATTGGGAAACCTTACCCCATTCCTTTGGAAGTCCTAATATAACCCTTTCTAACTTCTTTTTGTGCCCAAAACCCAGAGAACATTTAAAAAGAAAACCATTTGTGTCCCCTGAGGATGCCAAAACTGCTATCTTAATGTGGTATAATTGGAAAAGCACAGAATACTTTGGGGGATGGATTAGAGAATTGGAAATACAGCCAGAGATGGAAACACACCCTTAAGAAGTATATAAATCTTGTGGTTGTAATAGTTGTTGGGTGTCCTTGAGTTGGTTCCAACTCATAACAGTGCTATGCACAACAGAACAAAACACTGCCCAGTCCTGAGTCATCCTATAAATTGTTATGTTTGAGCCAATTGTTGCTGCCACTGTATCAATCCATCTCATTGGGCCTCTTCTCTTTTGCTGAACCAACACTTTACTAAGCATTATGTCCATCTCCAGGGATATCATATCTCTAAGATATATGGAGCAAACCCTACTGGAATTGAAGAAAGAAATAGATAAATCTACAATTATAGTGTGAGATTTTAATACACCACTTTCAAAAAGGGACAGAAAAACCAGAAAGAAACTCAACAAAGTTGCAGAAGAACTAAACAGCACAACCAACTTAACCTCATAGATGAGTACAGAGTATTCAACCTAACAACAGCACAGTACACATTCTTTTCCAGTGCACATTGAACATTCTCCAGAATTGACCATGTGTTAGGTCATGAAGCAAGTCTCCATAAATTTACAGATATCAAAATACTACAAACCATCTTTCAGATCACAATGTCATAAAACTAGAAATCAACAATAAGAAGACCAAGGAAATAAAGTTGAATACATGGAAACTGAATAACACCATGCTGAAAAGAGTCTGGATAAAAGAAGAAATTTAACGTGAATTAACAATGTTCCTAGAAACAAATGAGCACGAAAACACAATAAAACAAAATCTTTGGGACACAGTGAAAGTGGTACTGAGAGGAGAATTTATTGTGATAAATGCGCACATCCTAAAAAGAAGAAAGAACCAAAAATTAACGCATGAACACAACATCTACAACAATTAGAAACAGACCAACAGAGAGAATCTACAGTCACCTAAAGACGAGAAATAAGATAGAGCAAAGGAAAAATAAATGAGATAGAAAACAGAACAACTAAAAAATCAACAGGAGAAGAAGTTGGTTCTTTGAAAGGATTAATAAAATTGACAAACCACTGGCAAACCTAACAAAAGAAAAGCAGGAGAAGACACACATAACATGCATTAGAAACCACTTGGACAATGTCACAATGGAGCCAAAGGAAATCAAAAGTATAATAACAGAATACTATGAAGACCTGTACTCCAACAAATTTGAAAACATAGAAGAGATGGATACATTTTTAGAAAAACACGACCTACCTAAACTTACAAAGAGTGAAGGAGAAAATTTGAACAGTCCCATAACAAAAGAAGAAATTGATCAGGTCATCAAAAATCTCCCAACCAAAAGAAGTTCTAGTCCACATAGCCCTACCCAGAGAATCAGTGATGCCAGAAATCAGTGAGGCAGAGACAATGACGTGAAGAAATGGCGTAGCTGGGGACTCTGGACTCAGGGAGGGAAAGGGGCTGTGTGGTGGCGGCCAGAGGGCAGGCTTATGGCTGTCTGATGGTGAATGGAGGGGATTGTAATCATTGCAATGAAACGAAATATGATACAATGACTGTAAAGCTGGTGTTCTCCCATATAAACTATCACATAATTCACAATAAAAAGTTAAAAAATAAAAGAAAGAAACCAGCAGCAGTACCACACAAAAAAGAAAGCAAGCAAGCACAAAATGTCTGCAATCAATTCATAGCTATTGAAAATTATACTGAACGTCAACACATTAAATGCACCAGTCAAAAATCAAAGAGTAGTAGAATGGATAAGAAAACAGGAACATTCAATAAGCTCTCTACAAGAGAGAGCACCTTACATAAAAAGACAAAAATAGAAAAAGTATATCAAGGTAATTGCAATAATAATGAGCAGAAAAGATAATATTAATATCTGATAAAATATGGTTACGAATCGGGCTGCGAACCACAAGGTCAATAGTTCAAAATTACCAGCTGCTCCACGGGAGAAAGATGAGGCATTCTGCTCTGGTAAAGATTTACAGCCTCTGAAACCCTGTTCAGGGTCGCTATGAGTCGGAACCAACTCGACGGCACTTAACAACAACAAAATAAACTTAAGACAAAAAAACAGTATAAGACAAAAAAAAAGGACAATATCTCATGATTAAATGGTCATTTGAACAAGAGGACATAACCATAATAAATATCTATGCTCTCACGAAAAGTGCCTCAAAATACATTAATTAAAATTGAATAGAACTGAAAAAAGAAACAACTATACAATAATAGTGAGAGATTTTAATACACGACTTTCAAATAAGGACAGAGCAACCAGAAAGAAACTCAACAAAGACATAGAGACACTAAACAACACCATCAATCAACTTGACCTCATCATAGATTTGTACAGAGGATTCTATCCAACAACAGCACAATATGCATTATTTTCCTGTATACTTAGAACATTTACCAGAATAGATAATGTGTTAGGCCACAAAGCAAATCTCAATAAATTGTAAAACATCAAAATATTATAAAGCATCTTCTCTGATCACAATGCTATAAAATTAGAAATCAACAATAAGAAGATCAAGAAAATAAGATAAAATATATGGCAACTGAATAATACTCTGCTTAAAAGCTACTGGATTATAGAACAAATTTAAAAACAAAATAAAAAATACATAGAAGGAAATGAGAACAAAAACAAAACATACCAATTCCTGCCTTATCTAACAAGGGACAGCAGGTCTGGCCATATAGCCAAGCCACATTTGTACCCTTTAAAACCCCAACATAAAAGGCAAGAACCAACACCAGCTACTATATATAAAAACAGTGTATAGAGCCAGCAACATTTAAAAACACACTAAAGGAGGCAGTGAATACAGCTGCAGGACATAAATCCCATCACACAGACCTGACCAATCTTCAGAGATAAAGGTGCAAACAAATTTTAGTCTGCATATTTCCCTTTCTCTGTCTGCAACCACCACTCTGGTGCCTAGAGGAATTCCTGAGCATGCACACACCTCTCCAATCCTTAGATGGTCCTACTGCATGCATGCATGGATCTGCTCAGCTTTGAACTGTCTCCGACTAGAAGAAAAACCTACACTATTTTGCTACTTCCCCCCGCACCCCTTTTAAAGTAGATTGGGATCATTCATTCCCTATGATACTCAAGAAGAGACAGCAATTGTAGTCATATGGCCAGGGTGCCATCTCACCCTACAAAATCCCACCATCCAGGCAAGAGGCAACACCTGCCACAGTTTCTCTGAGTTGAGTAATAAGAAAAGTGAAAAGGAAAGTCTTTCTCTGGTTCACATCTTCTGGAGGCAATCAGAAAGCATAATAAAACATCAACATACATTCATCTAATCATTAAAATCACACCTAATTATGTGATTTGAAGATGCCCAAGAAACAGCTGACCATATCGGCACATGTACAGAAACAAGATAGAATAACTGAGACAAATAAGCTGGAGGTAGACCTAGACATCACATTGGAAGGAGGGCAGGCTTTGGAACTGCCTGAGAAGGAATTCTGGATAATGATATTGACGTGCATCCAAATACTCCACAAAGAGGCTGAGGAAAATAAGGAAGAAGTCAAGAAAGCACAATGGGAACAATCAAATAAAATAGATGCAGCATTGAAAACAATTCAAAACCTGCAGAAAGAGGTCCAAACGATTAATAATAAAATATTAGAAGTGGACAATACACTGAAAGGGCAAAGGAGTAGAATTGAAGAGATGAAAACCTTCGAACCAGCGAGCTGGAAAACAAATCTCTCAATACTGCTAATAGAGGAGCAAGCAGAAAAGAGGATTAAAAAGTCTAAGATTCATGTTGGACAACATGAAGAGGAATAACTTAGAATTATTGGCATTCTGGCACTGGAAGAATCACACAACTTCACAGAGGAAATAGTTTAATAGCTGCTGGAAGAAAATTTCCCTAACATCCTGAAAAATGAAAAGATAACCATTCAAGAAGTTCATCGAACCCCAGGAAGGATAGGCCTTAAAAGAAAATTACCAAAACATACCATAATCAATCTCTCCAAAATCAGAGAAAAGAAGAACGTCCCGAAAGCAGGTAAGGAAAAGAGAAGTGTTACATACAAAGGAAAGCAAATCAGATTAAGCTCTGATCTCTTGATCTTTCAGCAAAAAACATGCAGGCAAGAAGGCAATGGGGAGACATATATAAAACTCTGAATGAAAAAAAAAAAAACTGCCACCAAGGATCGTCTACACAGAAAAGGTATCAGTCAAATACAGTGGTGGAATTAAAACATCCTCAGATAGACAGAAGTTAAAGGATTTTACAAAAGCCAACCCAGTGCTTCCAAACATCCTAAAGGGAGTTCTTTGGAGTCCGAAACAACAAGAACAGAGAACAACCAGATATTGCCATATGTGGCAGCACCACCCAGAACAAAATCAAAAGAGGGAGGAGTCCAGAACAGAAGAAAACTGTAAGGATGAATTCAGAGGATCTGAGAGGTCAATCTGTGATCAAAACAATTACAATGTGAAAGAAGGTAAATTCACAGGAACAGAGAACCAGGTGGGAAGATCCATTAGATTTCAGGGTAAAAGAAACTGTTTAAATGGAGGAAAAAGTTAACAGAATATAGGGCGACCTCAAAGAAAATTAATAATTCACAACATACCAAGAAAATGAATATCCAAAAAGAATATGGAAACATTAAAACTATGAAGAAACTGACAAGAAAAAACACACAAAAAAAACTTGGTACAGGAAGGCATGTAGAACAAAGAAACCAGCAGCACCACAAAAACAAACAAACATAATGTCAGCAATTAATTCATACTTATGGATAATTACACTGAATGTCAATGGATTAAATACACCAGTTACAAGACAGAGAGTGGAAGAATGAAGAAGAATGGAAAAGAACACAAGAACATTCAATATGCTGTCTGCAAGAGACACACCTTACACACAAAGACAAAAATAAACTAAAAGTCAAAGGATGGAAAAAATATACTAAGTTAACTGCAATAAAAAACAAACAAACAAACAGGAGTGGCAATACTATTCTCTGATAAAATAATTTTTTTTCAGGCAGAATTCACTTTTATTGTTCTTTTATGTGGTTGCCATGGCTGGAGCCTGGGTCCTCTGCACACAGACTCTGGTGTGGGTCTTCACAAGGTGATCAGTAAACTCCTGGTAGGGAGACTTTGTGAACACAGTCTCTTTCCAGAGGTCAGGGGTGAGATAGCTGTAGGTCTTGGAGATGTCATCAAAGGTGGCCTTGGCAAAGTTGCTCAGGGTGGCAGTGCAGCCCCTGGCCGAGGTGTAACAATTATCAATACCAGCCATCAGCAGCAGCTTCTTGGGCACAGGGCCTGAGACAATGCCAGTGCCTCTGGGCGCAGGGATGAGACGCACCAGGACAGAGCCACAGCGGCCGGTCACCTTGCAAGGAACTGTGTGGGGTTTGCCGATTTTGTTCCCCCAGTAGCCTCGCCGCATGGGGACGATGGACAGCTTGGCCAAGATGATGGCCCCGCGAATGGCTGTGGCCACCTCCTTGGAACACTTGTCCCCAATGGCGACAAACGCCTTGAACCTGGTCTGCTGACAAGTGCACTTCTGTATCTGCACAGGCATGATCTTCAAAACCTCGTGCTTGAGGAACATTCCCAGAAAGAAGTCAATGATTTCAGACTCCTTGATTGGCAGGGAGAAAAGGTAAATCTCCTCCAGGGACTTGATCTTCATGTCCTTGACCAGACCACCCAGCTTGGTGACAAAGAGCCACTCCTTGTCCTCAGCTTTGCCTCCACGAGCACCGCGGTCTCGGCCACGGACCCTACCATGGCCACGACCCCAGCCAGGCAGATCACTACCAAAGCCTCCTTTGCAGAAGCCACCGTGGGCTCCTGCCCCCGGGCCCCCCAGGCCTCCGGGGCCCTCCCGCTGCACTGGCATCATCTGCCATTTGGTGTTTTCTCGGAGAAGAAGCTGAGAAAATAAATTTAAAGGCTAAATTCAGCATAATATGGAAAGATGAACATTATCTCGTGATTAAATTAAAGGGTCAATTTAAAAAGATAACACAACCATAATAAATATTTACGCTAGTAATGAAAGAGCAACAAAATATATAAAGCAAACTCTAATAGATTTGAGGAAAAAAGCAGACAAATCTACAATAATAGTGAGGCGTTTTAATACATCACTTTCAAAAATGGATTGAACAACCAGAAAGAAACTTGACAAAGACACAGAGGAACTAAACAACATAATCAACCATCTTGACTTCATATATGTGTACAGAGCATTCAACCCAATAACAGCACAATACACATTATTTTCCAGTGCACATGAAACATTCTTCAGAATAAACCATGGGTTAGGCCACAAAAGAAGCCTCCATAAATTTACAAACATCAAAATACTACAAAGTATCTTCTCAGACTACAATGCTATAAAATTAGAAATCAACAATAGGAAGACCAGGGAAATAAAGTCAAATACATGGAAGCTGAATAACAACCTGATTTAAAGCTAGTAGAAGAAAAAAAAAAGTGAATTCACAAAATTCCTAGAAACAAATGAGGATGAAAATGCAACATACAAAATCTTTGGGACAGGGTAAAAGCAATTCTGAGAGGACACTTTATTGCAATAAATGCACACATCCAAAAATAAGAAAAAACCAAAATCAACATATTAACATAACATCTCCAACAACTAGAAAGAGATCAGCAAAGTAGGCCTACAGTCAACAAAAGAAAATAAATAATAATGATCAGAGCAGAAACAAATGAGATAGAAAACAGGAAAACTATAAAGAGGATGTTGTTGTTGTTGTTATGTGCCATCGAGTCGGTTCTGACCCATAGCGACCCTATATAGGATTTCCGAGGGTGTAAATCTTTACGGGAGTAGAAAGCCTCATCTTTCTCCCGCGGAGCAGCTGGTAGTTTCGAACCGCTGACCTTAAGGTTTGCAGCCCGATTCATAACCACTACGCTACCAGAGCTCCTTATAAAGAGGATAAGAAGCTGATTATTCAAAAAAATTAATAAAGCTGACAAACCATTAGCAAAACTAACAAAAGAAAAGAGAGAGAAGACACAAGTACACACATAAGAAACTACATGGGTTACTAATAAAAATAACAAGGATAATAATAGAATGTTACGAAGAGTTGCACTCCAAAAAATTTGAAAATGGATACATTTTTAGAAAAGCACTACCTAACTAAACTTACACAAACTGAAGTAGAAAACGTGAACAAAGGAAGAAATTGAAAAGGTCGTGAAAAAATTCCCAACCAAAAAAAGTCCAGGTCCAGATGTATTCACTAGTGAATTTTATCAGATATTCAGGGAAGAGTTGTCACCAATTTTCCTCAAATTATTCCAGAATATATAAAAGGATGGAGAACTTCTTAATATATTCTATGAAGAAAGCATAACCATACCAAAACCAGGGAAGGACATCACTAACAAAGAAAATTTTAGACCACTATCCCTCATGAACATAGATGCAAAAATCCTCTGCAAAATCCTCGCCAACAGAATTCGAGAACACATCAAATAATAATGCATCTTGACCAAGTGTAATTCATATCAGGGATGCAAGGATGGTTCAACATTAGAAAAACCATCACTGTAATCTGCCATATTTTTTTTAAAGGAAAAGAACCACATGATCATATTGATTGATGCATAAAAGGCATTTGAAAAAAAATTCAACATTCATTCCTCATAAATACACTCAACAAAGTAGAAATTGAAGGGAAATTACTCTACATAATTAAGAACATATATACAAAACCAACAGCCAACATCACTCTCAATGGAGAGAAACTAAAAATCTTCCTTTTGCAAACAGGAACCAGACAAGGATGCCCTTTATCACCACTCCTATTCAATTTTGTGTTGGAAGTCTTAGCCAGAGATATAAGGCAAGACAGGGAAATTAAAGGCATCCAGAGTAGGAAAGAAGAAGCAAAACGCTCTCTATTTGCAGACGATATGATCTTATACATAGAAAACCACAAAGACTCAGCAAAAAATACTACTGGTACTCATTGGAAGAATAATCAAAGTGGCAGGGTTCAAGATCAACTATAAAAATCAGTTGGATTCCTCTATACTAATAATGACAGTGATGAAAAGGAAATTAGGAAAGCAATAGCCATCCAAAGGATGAAATATTTAGGAAAAAAATGCAACCAGAGAAACAAAGAAAACTACAAAAGACAACTACAAGAAACCCCCCAAAAATGGAAGAATATGCCATACTCCTGGATAGGAAGACTTAACATTGTGAAAATGTCAATACTACCAAAAGTAATCTATGCATATAATGCAATCCCAATGCAGATTCAAAAGACATTATTTAAAGAGGTGGGAAAAACTATTACAAACTTTATAAGGAAAGGAAAGAGACTCCAGATGAGCAAAGCACTGCTGAGCAAAGCACTGCTTAAGGAGAAGAACAAATTTAGAAGCCTCTCACTCCCTGATTTCAAAATTTACTACATGGCTATAGTGGTCAAACAGCCTGGTACTGGTACAATGAAAGATACATAGATCAATGGAACAGAACTGAGAATCCAGAAATTAACCCATCCACACACAGTCAACTGATAATTTGACAAAGGGCAAAAGTACATTGAATGAGGAAAACATAGTCTCTTCAACAAATGGTGCTAGCAGAACTGGAAATCAATATGCAAAAGACTGAAACAAGACCTTTCCCTCACTCCATATACAAAACCCAACCCAGCATGGATTAAAGACCTAAATGTGAATTTTAGGATTATAAAGATCATCAATGAAAAAATGGGGACAAATTTAAGGGCACTAATATAGGGTACACAGAGACTTCCGAACATTGCAAAAATCGCACAAACAAAAGAAGACAAAATAGATTATTGGGCCATACTAAAAATTAGAAACTTATGTGCATCAAAAGAGTTCACCAAAAGAGTAAAAAGGGAGCCCAAAGAATGGGAAAAATCTTTTCCAACAACATATCAGACAAGTGACTAATTTCTAAAATCTATAAGAAACTACAACACCTCCTTAAAAAAAAAAAGACAAATAGCCCAATTTAAAAACATACACCTTACATGAACAAACAGTTCACCAAGTAAGAGATTCGGGCAGCTAACAAACATATGAATAAATGTTCACGATCATTAGCCATTAGAGAGATACAAATCAAAACAACAATTAGATATCATCTCACACCAGCAATAACAGTGAAATTCAAAAACGCAGAGGACAATAAATGCTGGGAAGGATGTGGAAAGACTGGGACCCTCCTACATTGCTGGTGGGATTACAAAATGATCCAACCACTCTGGAAAAGCACTTACTCAGAGAGTTGGAGACAACCTAAGTGCCCATCAGTGGAAGACTGGATAAACAAACTTTGGTACATACACACAATGGAATATTATGCTACCTTGAAGAATAACAAGGAAGCTGAAAGCCACCACATAACATGGATGAACCCTGAGGACATTATCCTGAGTGAAATTGTTGTTGTTGCTGTTGTTAAGTGCCATCGAGTCGGTTCCGACCCATAACGACCCTGTACAGGGCTCCCAAGGAGCAGCTGGTGAGCTTGAACTGCCAACCTTGCAGTTCAAACGGCTTTGCAGTCAGGCGCATTAACCCACAGCGCCACATCAGAACTCATGAGTGAAATTAGTCAGTCACAAAAGGACAAATGTTGCATAAGACCACTGTTGTTGTAAAAGCTTTAAGAAAAGATCACCACACTAAAAGAAAACAAAAATTGTTGTTGATTGTCAGGGGGGCTGGAAGGGAGGGAACATTAGATCACAGGTTAGGGGAGGACAGATGGGATGGTAAAGTACAGGGTGTGGGATAGACACATCAGAGTTTGGATGTTGGAGAGGGCAATACACAAGAAGGTGTAGGGGGTTGGTGAAAGAACAAGGTAGCTAGGAAAACATTTAGGCAGGTTTGCATGGGCTAAATGGGACAGAGGTAAATAGTGATGTGTGCTCATCCTTGGAAGTACAGGGCTCTGTGATACAGGGATTGAGGCATAGTCTGAATGGGTAAAAGAGGGGAAATAATGTTAAAATTCTTGACTGTCTTATGAATATTGGTTTCCCTTGCCTACTATTGTAAAATAGACACTTGAGTGGGATAGAAAGGAATCTCCTGAAACACGATTATAAATAGTTTGTAAGCCCGTCTTCAGTCTATAACTGATTGGAATATCTAAAAGGGGTGCTAGATCTTGCCCAGTGAAAAGGGCTTTTTGCAGATCCTTTGTAGTGTATAAGACTTTATGTGGATTCCTGATCCACATCCAGAACCTTCTGAGATAGGACATTCTCACTTGAAAGGACAAGCAGACCAGCCTGGAGCAGCTAGAGGAACAGAAAATACTTCTTGAAAGAAAGACCAGCAGGAAAAATAAAAAACAAAACTGGCAGTCTGATTGGCTACCACAAGAACAAGCAAGATGTTCGCAGGGGGAGCCATCAAGGCAAGCAATCAAGTCCGTTCGGGACAAACCCCTTTCCAAGACTGTAACTCAAAGGGAATATACAAGCAGCTATGTAAGCTTGCTGGCAACCACGCTGGTCTACTGGTGAGTGGAACTGAGGGAAAAGCAGCAATGAAGATGTGGGCTGAGTTCGATCATGTTCATAGATTTCCATCTACCTGGGAAGGAGAGAAAGAAGAGGAAGGGCTGGTTGGTTGGAAGCATGGTGAGACCTGGGGACTCTTGGGCCCATAGACAAGGATGTAATCATGGAGGGCTAGAGCTGATAATGAAGCATCCAGCTGATATGAAGTGAGTGGAGATGCACAAGAACACCCAAACTTGCAGATAGTACCCATTTGACATAGCTTTGATAGCTGGAGGATCAGAACTCAACTAGAGGAAAGATGTAAATAATTTTGCTAAAGGAAACAAGTGTAAATTGCTATAATTTGATGGATTTGACCTATACTTATGGATGTAGTAGCTTTAAATACCAACTGAGGGGGAAGGAATCTTCACATCAAGGACGATTCCCATCCCCTCTGTACACAGGGTTTATAGGTATGGGCAACTTAGACATTGGCTATCTAAAATTGGGGGTGAGGGGGGCTATAAAGACACGATGTAACTGGCTTACAAGTTTTTAAGAGGGAGTTTAGTTTCAGAGAATGTAGGGGAAGATAGAAACCCCACTGAATAGTTTTCATCTTGTCTCCATGGGTCTGGTGAAAGGAAGTGGGGATAAGATCCTTATGATTCAATAGTGAGTAATTGTTACCATGACTGATTGTGATTGTCACAACTGTAAAGGTAGAAGATTTATAACAAAAAGGGAGTAGTACTTAAATTTACAATCCAGGAACAGAGGATCCTAGGACCATCAAGGGAGAAGAGCAAAAGTGGAATGTGGGACCCTATCCAGAGAAACAGTGACACCAGAGATGGAGGCAGAAATGATGACACTGAGAGATAGAGCAGCTGAGGATTCTAGACTCATGCATGGAAAGATAAATGCTGTGTTCTGGCAGCCAGGAGGCAGGCTTGCAGAATGTGCCCTTTGGTTGTGTAAATGATTATATATTACTGAGTGTTTTTGTGTACATTCAAAAAACAACATCAAAACAAAAACACAGAAGGAATAAAAGCAAATACTGTTGGATGATGATGCACAGAGAGGATTGAAATCATTGAAATTAAACGAAATACAATAGGATGAGTGTAAAGCTAGTGGTTCTCCCATGTAAAGTATCACTCAATTCACAATAAAAGCTTTAAAAAAAAGGACCATGGACTACTAAAAAAACAAATTGGTATGTGCTGGAAGAAGTACAGCCAAAATGCTACTTAGAAGCCAGGATGGCCAGACTCTGTCTCTCATAGGTTGGGCTGTTATCAAGATGTCCCTGGAGAAGGACATCTTGCTTGATAAACTGAAGGATCAGCAAAAAAGAAGAAGACCCCCAACGAGATGGATTGGCACAGTGGCAGCAGCAATGGAATGAAACTTAGCAACAATTATGAAATTGGCACAGGACCGGACAGTTCTATTGTGCATAAGTTCGCAATCAGACAGAACCAACTCTAGGGCACCTAACAACACCAACGAATGTCTAACTCTCTAATACTAGTGTGAGAAAAGACTTAAAATCCACAGCGACACTAAGACTGGATAGTTCAGCCTTCTTTGCATTAGTAGCTGCTGAATTTATTGAGCTCTGTGTCCTTGACCTAGGTCTGGAAGTGGTCATGTTCTTGAGGGCCATGGGGGAGGGATTATTCTTTGATGTTTTAATCATCCCAACCAGCAACAGGATGTCGGCTGTTAATGTGTCTCGTATGGGGTTCTCCAAGGAGAGGGAGCCTGGCAGGAACCTGAAATTGGGAGCCCCAGTATAGTAAGCAGGTGCAGCATTACTTATAAGTTTCAATTGGTTGGCCACATCTGGCTGAGTCCGGAAATCAAGTAGTCCTAAAGAACACATTGTATGCAAAAAGAGAGCTGACTGGTTTGCATTCTTCTCATCTGAGGGTTTCCAAACTACAGGCAGGCCATGAAACATTGTGGCATTTAAATACATGAATAAACAGAATAGAATATTCTTGTGGATCTTGCGGGGAAACACACACACACACAAACATACCAAAATCTTTGGACATAGCAAAACCAGTGCTGACAGGACAATTTAGAACAATAAATGAACACATCTAAAAAGAACCAAAAAAATAAAAATAAAAAATCAACACATTAATACAACATTTGCAACAATCAGAAAAAGACCAGCAAAGTAAGCCTACAGTCATCAGAAGTAAAGAAATAATAAAAATTAGAGCAGAAATAAATAAATTAGAAAACAGAAAACCAGTAGAAAGGATTAACAAGACAAGAAGTTGGTTATTTGAAAGTATTTAATAAAATAGACAAACCATTGGCAAATCTAGCAAAAGAAAAGAGGAACTGACAGGAAAAATACAAAACAATAATGGCAGTCTGAATGACTACTACAAGAACAAGCAAGTTGCTTACCCAGGAGACATCAAGGCAAGTGGTTGGCTCCCCTCAGGGCAAATCCCCTTCTAAGACTAAGACTCAATGGGAATACACAAGCAGACATATGCACTGACTGGTGACCACATTGGTCACCAAGAAGTGGAAGTGAGGGAGAAAGAGCAATGAAGCTGAGAGTTACATCCTACCACATTCAATAGACTCCTGTGAACCTGGGTGGAGACTGGGTTGCCCAGCAGTATGGCAAGACCTGGGGCCTCCTGGGCCCAGAGTCAGAAACATAGTCACAGAGGACTAGAGTGGAGATTGAAGCATCCAGCTGATAAGAAGAAAGGGCATGTGCAAAAGAACACCCACACTTGCAGATAATAACTACTTAACCTGGCTTCAATGACTGGATGATCAGAACATGACTAGAGCACGAAAGAAGAGGGAGCCTAGATCCAGATGGTGCAGAGGAAGGTAGAATCTCCACTGAGTAGTATCCAATCTGTCTGGGCAGGACTGATGAAAGGAAACGGGGATAGCACTCACGTGGTACAATAGTGAATAATTATTATCAGGACTGACTGTGAGGGTTGCAAATGTAAAGGCAGACATTTCATAACAAAAGGAGGGGAGTGGTTGACTTTACAGTCCAGAAGCTGAGGTCCCTGGGACCATCAAGGGATAAGAGTAGAGTGCGGGCCCTTCCCAGAGAAAGAGTGACGCCAGAGATGGCGGCAGAGACAATGACATGGAGAGACAGAGTGGCTGGGAATTCTAGATACAGAGAGGGAGAGGGGCTGTGTGCTGGTGACTGGGGGGCAGGCTTGCAGGGTATACCCTTTGGTTGGTTGATGATGCATGGAGGAAATTATAACCATGACAATGTAACACTATATGATAGGATGAATGTAAAGCTCATGTTCTCCCATGTAAACTATCACATAACTCACAATAAAACATTTTTTTAAAAATTGGAAAAATAGATGAAGAAAATGAAAATAACACACATAAGACCATATAGATGACATCACAACAGAACCAATGTAATTTTAAAAGATAATAACAGAATCTATGAAGAGTTGCACTCAAAAAAAAAAATCTAGAGAAAAAAGATACATTTTTAGAAAAATATGACCTACCTAAACTTACACAAATTGAAGTAGAAAATGGAACACACCTATAACAAAAGAAGAAATTGATCATGTCATTAAAAAAATTCCCAACAAAAAAAAATGTTCAGGTCCATTTGGCTTTACTGGTAAATTTTACTAGACATTTCAGAGAAAAGATGACACCAATTTTACTCAAAATATCCAGAATCTAGAAAAGGGTAAAAACTTTCTAATGCATCTTATGAAACGAGCATAAACCTCATACCCAAACCAGGGAAAGACATCACTAATAAAGAAAATTAAACAGGAATATTGCTCACAATATAGATGTAAACATTCTCAACAAAATTCTAGCCAAAATAATTCAACAACATATCAAAAAATACTACATCATGACCAAGTGGGATTCAGCCCAGGGATGCAAGGAAGACTGAATATTTGAAAAACAATCAACATAATTCAGCATGTAAATAAAAAAGGAAAGAACCACATGATCGTGTTGATTGATGCAGAAAAGGCATTTGACAAAATCTAATACCTATTCTTGATAAAAACACTCAACAAAGTAGAAATTACAGGGAAATTCATCAACATAATTAAGAACATATATGCAAACCCAATAACCAACATCACTCTCAATGGAGAGCAAATGAAAGCATTTCCTTTGCAAAAAGGAACCAGACAAGGATGCCTTTATCACCACTCCTATTCAATACTGTGTTGGAAATCTTAGCCAGAGCTATAATACAAGAAAGGGAAATTAAAAGCATTAAAATTGGCAAAAAAGAAGTCAAACATTATTTTCAGGTAATATGATCCTATCCACTAAAAAGACCAAAGACTCAAATATACACACACACACACACACACACACATGGGGTCGCTATGAGTCGGTTCCAACTCGATGGCACCTAACAACAACAACAATATAGATAGATAGATAGATAGATAGATAGATAGATAGATAGATAGATATAGAAATAGATATAGATATAGATATATGGAATCCTGGTGCGGCACTATGGGTTAATACGCCAGACTGCAAAGCCATTTGAACTGCAAGGTAGGTGGTTCAAGCTCACTGGCTGCTCCTTGGAAACCCTATACAGGGTACCTATGGTTCAGAATCTGACGGCATTTATCAGTAACAACAACAAATATATACGTTATATATATATATTTTGTTGTTGTTGTTTTGTTTTGTTTTGTTTTACCAGAACTCATTGGAAAATTCAGCAAAATGGCAGGAATCAAAATCAACATACAAAAATAAGTTTGATTCCTCTATACTAATCAAGACAGCTCTAAAAGGAAATTGGGTAAACAATACCATTTACAGTAGCCACCAAAAGGATGAAATATTTAGCAATAAAAATAACCAGAGAAACAAAAAACCTACACAAAGAAAACTACAAAACACTACTACAAGAATCCAAAAGAAATTTACAAAAATGGAAGAATATACCATGCTCATCATGGATAGGAAGAATTAACATTCTCGAAATTTTAATACTACTCAAAGCAAACTACAGATACAGTGCAATCCCAATCCAGATTCCAACAGCATCTTCTAAATAGATGGGGAAAAAATCACAAACTTTATATGGAAGGGAAAGAGATCTGGGATAACCAAAGCACTGTTCAAGAAGAACAACAAAGTTGGAGGCCTCTCAATTTCTTATCTCAAAATTTACTATACAGCCACAGTGGTCAAAACAGCCTGTCATTGGTATAATAAAAGATACATAAATCAATGGAACAGAACTGAGAACCCAGAAGTAAATCCCTCCACATATACTCAACTGGTGTTTGACAAAGGTCTGAAATACATTATATGGAAAAGAGATAGTTTCTTCAACAAATGTTGCTGGCAACACTGAAAATCAATTTACCAAAGAATGAAACAAGTTCCACATCTCACACCATGTACAAAACCCAACTCATCATGGATTAAAGACCTAAATGTGAATCCCATGACTATAAAGATCGTCAATGAAAACATAGGGACAAACATAAGAGCGCTAATACATGTCATACATAGACTATCAAACATTGCAAAAAAAAAAAAAAACCCACAAACAACAGAAGACAAAATAGATAACTGAGGCATACTAAAAATTAGAGACTTATGTGCATCAAACTATTACTCCTCTGGCAGTTTTTTCTACTGTAGTGACTTGTCTCTTGCTGTGATTCTGGAAGCTATGCCACAGGTATTTTAAATACCAGCATGGTCACCCACTGTGGACAGGTTTCAGTTGAGCTTCCAGATGAAGACAGACTAGGAAAGAGAGATGGACTACTTCCATATTTAGTCACTAAAAACCTTATGAATAGCAGTGGAACACTGTCGGCACCAGATTAGTGAATATTGTACCATGATGAAGAGCACCAGAATATTATCAGATATAGTGCTGGAAGATGACCTCCTCAAGTTGGAAGGCATACAAAATGCGACTGCGTAAGAGCTGTCTCCTTAAAGTAGAGTTAACTGCGGTGATACAAATGGAAAAAGCATTCATTTGCTGATTGGACACAATTTAAAATGAAGAAAAAGAGAATGTAAGCATCCATTAATAATAAGAACATGGAATGCATGAAGAATGAACCTAGGAAAATTAGAAATTGTCAAAAATGAAATGGAACACATAAACATTGATATCCTAGGCATTACTGGGCTGAAATAGACTGCTATTGGCCATTTTGAATCTGAAAAAATCACATGGTTTACTATGTTGGGACTGACAAATTGAAGAGGAATGGAGTCACATTCATCATCAAAAAGATCATATCAAGATTATTCTTGAAGTACAATGCTGTCTGTGATAGAATAAAATCTATATGCCTACAAGGAAAACCAGTTAATAGCACTATTATTCAAAATTACACATCAACCACTGAGCCAGTGATTATGAAATTGAAGAATTCTACCAAATTCTTCAGTTTAAAATTGATCAAACATGCAATCAAAATGTTCTGATAATTACTGGCAATTGGAAAGCAATGGTTGGAAACAAAGAGAAAGGAAAATATGGCCTTGGTGATAGAAATTATGCTTGAGATAACATGATAAAATTATGCAAAATCAATGACTTCTTAATGGCAAATAACTTTCTTAAACAACATAAAAGAAGATTATATATATGGACCTTACCAGATAAAACACAGAAATCAAATTGATTGCATTTGTGGAAAAACATGGTGGAAAAGCTTCATATCATCAGCCAAAACAAGGCCAGGGGCAGACTGTGGAACAGACCATCAATTGCTCATTGGAAAATTCAGGCTGAAGCTGAAGAAAATTTAAAACAAGTCCATGACAGCCAAAATATGACCTTGAATATATCCAACCTGAAATTAGAGGTCATCTGAAAAATAGCTTTGATGCATCAGACAATAAAGAAAAGAGACTAGAAGAGTTGTGGGATGACATCAAAACACCATACAGGAAGAAAGCAAAAGTTCATTAAGAAGACAGGAAAGAAGAAAAAGACCAAAATAGATGTCAAAAGAGACTCTGAAACTTGCTCTCCAGTGTAGACAAATGGAAGAAATGAGGAGGTACAAGAGCTAAACAGAAAATTTCAAAGGTCAACTCAAAAAAACAAAGTTAATATTATAATGATATGTGTACAGAACTGAAGTTATAAAACCAAAAGGGAAGAGCATTTCCCAAGCTGGGGGAACTGAAAAAAAAAAAAAA
>NW_006408569.1:16507896-16509408 GCF_000296735.1 Chrysochloris asiatica | reverse complement strand
GAGGTTGGCCCAGGATCGGACATTGTTTCGTTCTGCTGTGCATGGGGTTGTTATGAGTCAGTTCCGACTCGATGGCACCTGACAACAACAACAACAACATTACCAGAGCTCCTTATATACGTATGTATATATATATATAATACTTCCAGCCCAATCCGGGATATTGCCTTGTCACTCATAAAACTATGTAACTATGTTCTGGCACCAAAAGTAACAAAAAATATTAAATGCAACAGAAAATTAGAGCACAGAGCCATTCAGCTTTAGTCTTTACATATTATGAAGAAAACATTAAGAGAGACAGTGAAAACTCCTCTGCCAAAACCCAAAAAAAGCAGAGAAAGAGTGGTCCACAGGAAAAAATGCAGAGCTTTGGATCTTGTTAAGGTTCCAGGCGCCAGTTTCCCACGCCCACTGAGAAGAAATTTGCCTGTGGAAGCAAAATATGGTGATTTCTGAATAGATCCAGTCATGGCGGCTGGCAGCCAGAATTCCTCAGGCCAGAGGGCGGGGCCACAGCCAAGAGGAGGCAGCGACCCAGTGTTAGAAGCCTTGGAGTTGCTCATCTGTAGGAAGAGGTATGACCGACTTTTCATCTTTCAGTATTCATTTTTCACATATATCTCCTCTTCACTCCGATTGTGCCCTCACTGCACAGCCCAGACTCCTTCGGTGGGCGGGAGCACACCCCCAAAAGGATCCAGCATTGCACTCACAGTTTCCCAATGGCACAGAGAGGAAACCCACAGGCAGCTTCTTATGACGTTCGGACCCTGGGTCCGAGCCCCAAATTTTACCTAGGTGGGACCCTTTATTCCCGTCTGCACAGCAAAGGCCGGTGGACAGTGTCAATCACAATTTTATTTTTGTTTTTGATTGGTGGTTTCAGTCTCTGCTTTTATATTGTTTTTGTCTTTGGTCCTTTTGGCCTCACTCTTCTCCCAGGGGTTGGAGCTTTCTCCCCCAACCTTACCCAAGAAGAGACAGCAACTGTACCCATATAGCCAAGCTACAAGCATACCCTGTAATACCCTACCATGTGGACAAGAGCCAAAACCAGATGCTTAGGCACTACATGTGAAAAGGGAAGCATATCTCCAGATCATATCCACTAGGAGACGCTAAGCAAGCTTAACAACAAAGCAACATACATCTATTTAAGCATTAAAAACTCACATAACTGCTGAAAATGTCCAAGAAACTATCTCATGATTAAAGTGTCACTTGATCAAGATGACATAACCATAATTAACATCTACACTCCCGATGAAAGAGCACCAAGATATATAAAGCAAACCGTACTAGTATTGAAGAAAGAAATAGATAAATCTACAATTAAAATGGGGGACTTTATTATGCCATTTTCGAAAAGGGATAGAACAACCAAAAAAAAAAAACAAACAAAAAGAACCTCGACAAAGCTACAGAGGAACTAAAAAGCACAATCAACCAACCAGACCTCATACACGTGTACAGAGAATGCAACCTAACAACAGCACAATACACATTCTT
>NW_006408569.1:16505185-16506452 GCF_000296735.1 Chrysochloris asiatica | reverse complement strand
AAGGGCATCCAAATTGGCAAAGAGGCGGTAAAACTCTCTCTATTTGCAGATGATATGATCCCCAAAGACTCAATAAAAAACTACTAGACCTCATTGGAGGATTCAGCAAAGTGGCAGGGTATAAGATCAACATCCAAAAATCAGTTGGATTCCTATATATCAATAACTCAGTGCTGACAAGGACATTAGGAAAATAATACCATTTACAATAGCACTCAAATGATGAACTATCTAGGAATAAATGCAACCAGAGAAACAAAGGACCTATACAAAGAAATCTACAGAACACTATTATAAGAAACCAAAAGGGACTTAAAAAAATGGAAGAATATACCATGCTTCTGGATAGTAAGACTTAACATTGTGAAAATGTCAATACTGCCCAAAGCAATTTACACATATAATGCAATCACAATCCACATTCCAACGACATTCTTCAAAGAGATGGAAAAAACAATTACAAACTTTATATGGAAAAGAAAGAGACCCAAGATAAGCAAAGCACTGCTTAAGAAGAAGAACAAGGTGGGAAATTACACACTCCCTGATTTCAAAATTTACTACACAGCTACAGTGGTCAAAACAGCCTGGTACTGGTATAATGAATGATACAATGATCAATGGAAGAGAATTGAAAATCCAGAAATTAACCTATCCACATACAGTGAACTGATTTTTGACAAAGTACCTAAGTATATCACATGGGGAGGGGATAGTCTCTTCAACAGATGGTGATGGAAGAATTGGAAAGAGATATGCAAAAGACTGAAACAAGACCTTTACCTCACGCCCTATACAAAAACCAACTCAGCATGGATTAAAGATATAAATATGAATCCCAGAATTACAAAGGCCATCATTGAAAAAATTGGGGGAAATGTGAGAGCTCTAATACAGGGCATACACAGATTACCAAACATTTTGAAACTTACACAAACAAAAATAGACAAAATAGATGAATGGGACATACTAAAAATTAAAAACATATGTGCATTAAAAGACTTCATCAAAAGAGTAAAAACGGAGCCCACAGAATGGGAAAAAATATTTTGCAACGACACATCAGACAAGGGAATCATTTCCAAAATATATAGGAACATACAAAACCTCTACAAAAAAAGGACAAATGACACAATTAAAAAATGGGCACAGGACATGAATAGACACTTCACAAAGGAGGAGATCCAGGCAGCCAACAAACATATGAAGAAATGTTCACGATCACTAGCCATTAGAGAGATGCAAATCAAAACAATAATGAGATATC
>NW_006408569.1:16486574-16501730 GCF_000296735.1 Chrysochloris asiatica | reverse complement strand
GGTAGCGTAGTGGTTATGAATCGGGCTGCGAACCTTAAGGTCAGTGGTTCGAAACTACCAGCCGCTCCGCGGGAGAAAGATGAGGCTTTCTACTCCAGTAATGATTTACACCCTCGGAAACCCTGTACAGGGTCGCTATGGGTCAGAACCGACTCGACGGCACTTAACAACAACAACAACAGTAGGTATATGGTCCTACTGCTGACCACGCTGGTCACCGATAAGGAGAAGTGGGGGGGAAACAGCAATGAATTTGTGAACTAAGTCCAACCACATTTAATAGACTACTGTTAACCTGCATTAATACCTGGTTAACCAGCAGTATGACAAGACCTGGGGATTGCTGGGTCCATGGGCAGGGACAGGCCCCAGAGGACTAGAATGGAGTGTGAAGCATTCAGTTGATATAAAGTGAGTGAGGGGTGCACAAGAACAACCACACTTGCAGATAGTACCCATTTGACCTGGCATCAATGGCTGGATGATCAGAACACGAGTAGAGCAAGAAAGAAGAGGGAAAAAAAAAAAAAAGGAGTAAACCACTATAAGGAGATGACATTGACCTATGCTTGTGGATGCAGCATGACAAAGGAGCGGACAAATATCTACAGTGAGGATCATTCCCACCCCCTTAATACACGGGGTTGACAGGGAGGAGAAACTTAAACATTGGCTACCCAAAATGGGGAGACTACAAAGGCAAGAAGTGACTGGCTTACAAGCTTTCAATAGGGAACTTAGCTCCAGAGGATACAGGGAAAGTTAGAACTTCCACTGAATTGTTTCCAACCTGTCTGGATGGGGTTAATAAAAGATGAGGGGGAAAGGACTCCTGTGGTTCAATAGGGAATGGTTGCTATCAGTTCTAACAGTGAGTGTTGGAAAAGTAAATGTAAATCTTTGGTAACAAAAGGAGGGGAGTGGCTGATTTTGTAGTCCAGAAGCAGAGAACCAGGGTAACCATCAAAGGAGAAAAGCAAAGTGCGTGACCTGAGACCCTGTATGGAGAGTCAGTAAGACTAGGGATGGAGGCAGAGGTGATGACATGGACCGAAGGAGCGGCTGGGGACTCGGGACTCAGAGAGGGAGAGCTGTTGTGTGCTGGCGACCAGGAGGCAGGTGTGTGGGGTGTACCCTTTGGGTGTTTGATGATGCTTGCAGGGGATTGTGATCACTGCAATGAAACAAAATATGATAGGAGGTATATAAAGATAATGTTCATGCATGTAAACTAACACATAATTCACAATAAAAACTTAGGAAAAAAAAAAGAAATCTAATGGCCTATTGCTTTAGGCAGATCTGAAGACTGAACTAAAGTGTGCCTGCCTCAGCCATGGTATGCTCAATTGCCTTATATACATATGAAAGATGAGCAATAAATAAAGGAAGATCAAAGAATAATTGATTCCATTGGATTATGGTGTTGGAGAAGAATATTAAATGTCCCATGGACTTCCAAAAAAAAATGTTTTTGAAAGAAAGAAAAACAAAACATTAAGACATCATATGGAGAAGTTTACATGGTGTTGGTTCACCTGCAGTACTGTGGAATTTTAACTGTGTCCCCTTTTCAAGTGAAACAGTAAAAATATTCATCTACCATTATTGTTACTTGCTTTTTTGGAGCGGGTTGTGGTAATATTCTATCCTTATGACACTATAACAAACAAATTGGCTTTAACCATCTTGGCTTTAGTAGGTGTAGAAGACAATGATTATGGTCTTTATTGCTATAATGTGTTAAGCATTATATGCTAGTAGAATCTAGTTTCATGGTTTCAGGTGAAAGTATTACTTGAGTTTCCATTTTGAATGTGTTTGGACTAAACATACAATAAACTACTGATGTCTGCAAAAAAAAGAAGAAGAAGAATAGGTAATACAAGGGAAAAAAGTGCGAGTGGAATGTGGAACCCTATCCAGAGAAACAGAGACACCAAAGATGGAGACAGAGATGAGGGCATAAAGAAATAGAACAGCTGAGGACTCTGGACTCATGGAAAAAGAAAGGCTGTGTGCTGGCAGTCAGGTGCTAGTGGTCAGGAGGCAGGCTTGCAGAGTGTGACCTTTGGTTGTCTAAATGATTATATATTCCTGAGTGTTTGTTGTGTAACCCCCAAAAAAAACCAAAAAGCACAGGGAATAGAAGCAAACACTGTTGAATGATGATGCACGGAGATTCATCACTGCAATGAAAGGATGAATGTAAAACTGATGCTCCCCCATGTAAACTATCACTCAATTCACAATAAAAATAAAGAAAGAAAAAAAAAAGAAGAAGATGGAAGGAATGCAAAGAATCACAGTACCAAAAAGAAATGGTCACTGTTCAACCATTTCAAGCGGTAACATATGTTCCAGAGCCAATGATCCTGAAGGAAGAAGTCCAATGTGCATTGAAGGCATTGTCAAAGAAAAAAGCACTGGGAATAGATGGAATACAAAGTAAAATCTTTCAAAAAACTGATGTGGCACTGGAAGCACTCATTCATCTATGCCACGGAATTTGGAAGACAACTACCTGGCCAACTGACTGGAAGTGATCTGTGTCTGTGCCCATTCCAAAGAGAAGAGACCCAACGGAATGCGGAAATCACAAGATAATAACATTGATATTCCATGCCAGAAAAGTTTTACTAAAGATAACACAAAAACAGCTGCCACTATACATTAACAGAATTTCCAGAGGTTCAAACTGGATTCAGTAGAAGACATGGAACGAGGGATAACATTGCTGATGTCTGATGGATCTTGGCTGAAAGCAGAGAATACCAGAAAATTGTTTACCTGTGCTTTATTAACTATGCAAAGATTTTCGATTGTGTGAATTATGACAAACTATGGACAACATTGCAAAGTATGACTATTCCAAAACACTTAATTGTACTTATGAGGAACCTGTACATAGACCAAGAGCAAACTGTTCAAACAGAACACGAGAACACCAAATGGTTTAAAATTAAGAAAGGTGTGCACCAGAGTTGTATTATTTTACCACACTTTTTTTAATCTGAATGCAGAGCAAATAATCCAAGAAGCTGGATTATATAAAGAAAAACGTGGCATCAGGATTGGAGGAAGTCTCATTAACAACCTGCGATATGCAGATGATACAACCTTGCTTACTGAAGGCGAAGATGACATAAAATACTTACTGATGAAGATCAAAGACCACAGCCTTTGGTATGGGCTGCATATCAATGTAAACAAAAGAAAAATCCTCACCAATGGACCAATAAACAATATCCATAAAAATGGAGAAAAGATTGAAATTTTTAGACTTAATTTTTCTTGGATCAACACTCATGGAAGCAGCAGTCAAGAAATCAAATGACGTATTGCATAAGCCAAATCTGCTTCACAAGACCTCTTTAAAGTGTTGACGAACAAAGATGTCAGTTTGAGGACTAAGGTGCACCTGACACAAGCCATGGTGTTTTCAACAACCTCATATGCATTTGAAAGTTGGACAATGAATAAGGAAGACCTTAGAAGAATTGATTCATTGTTGTTGTGGTGTTGGAGGAAAATATTCAAAGTAGCATGGACTACTAAAAGAACAAATTGGTATGCATTGGAAGCAGTACAGCCAGAATACTCCTTGGAAGCCAGGATGGCCAGATTTCACCTCTCATGCTTCAGACAAATCATCAGAAGGAACTAGTCACTGGAGAAGGATATCATGTTTGGTAAAGGAAAAGAGGAAAAGAGGAAGATTCCCCCAAAAGATGAATTGGCACAGTGGCAGCAGCGATGGGCTCAAATGTAGCAATGATTGTGAGGTTGGCACAGGACTGGGCAGTGTTTCATTCTGTTGGGCATGGGGTCATTATGCGTTGGTCCCAACTTGATGGCACCTAATGACAACAACAGCATGTGCATCAAAAGATTTCACTAGAAAGATACAAAAGGGTGCCCACAGATTGGGATTTTTATTCTTCTTATTTATTTATTTATTTATTTATTTTGCAATGATGTAACAGACAAGGGATTAAGCTCTAAAATCTATAGAAAACTACAACAAAAAGGCAAATAACCCAATTGAAATAGGGGCATAGGACATGAAAAGACATTTCGCCAAGGAAGACATTCAGGCAGCCAAGATACATAAAGAAATGCTCATGATCATTAGCCATTGGTGGTGGTGGTGGTTATGTACCACGGAGTCAACTCCAACTCATAGGGACCCTGTATAGGGTTTTGAGGCTGTAAATTTTTATGCGACCAGAAAGACTTATCTTTCTCCTTTGGAATCACTGGTAGTTTTGAACTGCTGACCTTGAGGTTAGCAGCCCAACTCATAATCATTAGCCTACCAGAACTCTTTCATTAGCCATTGTTGTTGTTAAGTGCCATCGAGTCAGTTCTGACTCATAGAGACCATGTATATAGGGTTTCCAAGGAGCAGCTTGTTGGTTCACAGTCTAGTGCTGAACCTACAATGCCACACCAGGAGTCCTCATTAGCTATTTGTTGTTTGTTGTTGTTAAGTGTCATGGAATTGGTTCTGACCCATAGCCATCCTGTAGAGTTCTGAGCTTGAACTGCCGACCTTGCAGATCAAACTGACTTTGCAGTCCATAGCATTAACCCGCAGTGCCACACCAGGACTCATTATCCATTAGAGAAATTTAAATCAAAACAACAATGAGATATCATCTCACATCAGCAATAACAGATGATGTCAGCAATGATATCACTCATTCCACCTCCTGTTTTGAATCCACCTCGAATTTCTGGCAGCTCCCTGTTGATGATGTACTGTTGTGATCACTTTTTAATTATCTTTAGCAAAATTTTACTTGCATGTGATATTGATGATATTGTTCAATGATTTCCAAATTCCATTGGATCACCTGTCTTTGAAATAGGCACAGATATGTATCTTTTCCAATAAATTAGCCAGGTAGCAGTCTTCCTAATTTCTTGGCATAGATGAGTGAGCCCCTCCAGTGCTGCATCTGTTTATTGGAACATTTCCATTGCTTTTCTATAAGTTCCTGGAGTATTGTTTTTCACCAATACCTTTAGTGCAGCTTGTACTTCTTCCTTCACTATCATCAGTTCTTGATCATATGGTACATCTTGAAATGGTTGGACACAGACCAATTCTTTTTGGCACAGTGACTCTTTGTATTCCTTTCATCTTCTTTTGATGCATTCTGTGTCATTCAGTATTTTGCCTATAGAATCCTTCCATATTAAAATTTGTGGCTCTAATTTTTTCTAAGTATATACCTAGATGGAGGATATATCAGGGAAAAAAAACACAGTTTCACATTTTGACATTTTTGTTTAATGAATGTTTCTATTTTATAGCAATACTTTTTGACTTATCCTCATATTTGTTGTTGTTGTTGTTAAGTGCTATCGAGTCAGTTCCGACCCATAGCAACCCTGTACAGGATTTCTGAGGCTGTAAATCTTTATGGGATCAGAAAGCCTCACCTTTCTTCCAAGGAACTGCTGGTAGTTTCGAACTGCTGACCGTGAGATTAACAGCCCAACTCGTAACCACTATGCTACCATTACCGACAGATTAACGCAAATTTTATCATGATTCACTAACACAAAAGCAGCTTAGAAGAATACATATTGTACTAAATTTTAAAGTAATACAAACACCTAATTCAAAAGTTATATTCCCTATGAATTTATATGAATTTAAAAGCAATAGCCATGAAATAGCTTAAACTAACTCCGGCTTTATTGAACCTAGATCCATAACCTCTTGTGTGTAAAATGTTGTTGTTAAGTGTCATAGCGACCCTATACCCAACAGAATGAAACACTGCCCGATCCTGGGCCAACTTCACAATCGTTGTTACGTTTGAGCCCATTGATGCAGCCACTGTGCCAATCCATCTCATTGGGGATCTTCCTTTTATTCTCTGACCCTCCACTTTACCAAACATACTATCCTTCTCCAGGGACTGGTCCCTTCTGACAATATGTCCAAAGTATGAAAGATGAAGTCTGGCCATCCTGACTTCCAAACACAGATCTATTTGTTCTGTTGGCAGTCCGTGGTACTTCCAATATTCAAAACACAAAAGCCTTTGTGTAGTCAATAAAACACCTTTCTGGTATTCTCTGCTTTCAACCAAGATTCATATTACATTAGCAATGATATCCCTCGTTCCAGGTCCTATTCTGAAACTAGTTTGAATGTCTGGAAATTCTATGTCAATGTATGAGTGCAGCTATTTCTGTGTTGTCTTTGTTGTTGTTAAGTGCCATCGAGTCTGTAATGACTCATAGAGACCCTATGCACAACAGAAAGAAACACTGTCCGGTCCCAAGCTAACCTCACAATTGTTGCCATGCTTGAGCCCATTGATGCTGCCACTTTGCCAATCCATCTCGATAGGTTCTTCCTCTTTTCCTCTGGCCCTCCACCTTACCAAATATGATATCCCTCTCCAGCGACTGGTCCCTCCTGACAATACCTCGAAGTTTGAGAAACGAAGGCTGGCCATCCTGGTCTCCAAGGAGCACTTTGGCTGCACTTCCTCCAACACAGATCTGTTTGTTCTTGGCAGCCCATGGCATTTCCAATATTTTCCTCCACCATAACTCAAACACATCAATTCTTCTATGATCTTCCTTATTCACTGTCCAACTTTCGCATGTATATGAGGTTATTGAAAACATCATGGCTTGAGCCAGGAGTCACTTACCTCAAGCTGACAACTTAGTTCTTCAAGACTTTAAAAAGATCTTGTGCAGCAGATTTGTCTAATGCAATACATCTTTTGACTTCTTGGCTGTTGCTTCCTTGAGTGTTGATGGCTTATCCAAGAAGAATGAAGTCCTTGGCAACTTTAATCATTGCTCAGTTGATAAGAATGTTGTTTATTGGTCCAGTGGTTAGGATTTTTCTTTTCTTTACATTGAGATGCAATCCATACTGAAGGCTGTGCTCTTTGATCTTCATCAGTAAATATGTTAAATTCACTTCACTTTCAGCATGCAAGGTTGTATCATCTGCATATCACAGGTTGCTAATGAGTCTTCCTCCAATCCTGATGCCATGTTTTTCTTCATATAACACAGCTTCTCAGATTATTTGTTCAGCATACAGGTTGCATAAGTATGGGGAATTAATACAACCATGGTGCACACCTTTGCTAATCTTAAACCATTCAGTGTTCCCATGTTCTGTTCAAACAACTGTCTCTTGGTCCATGTACAGATTCCTCATAAGCACAAATAAGTGTTTAGGAATACTCATACTTTGCAATGTTGTCCATAGTTTGTCAAGATCCACACAATCGAAAGCCTTTTTGTAGTCAATAAAGCACAGGTAAACATCTTTCTTGGTATTCTCTGCTTTCAGCCAAGATCCATTGGATATCAGCAACGATATCCATCATTCCACGGCCTGTTCTGAATCTAGCTTGAACCTCTGGAAGTTCTCTTCAGTGTATGGTTGCAGCCATTTCTGTATTACCTTTAGTAAAACTTTACTCGCATGGGATATCAAAAATATTGTCTGATGATTTCCACATTCTGTAAAACTTTAATCACATGGGAAATCAATGATATTGTCAGATTATTTCCGCATTCTGTTGGGTCACCTCTCTTTGGAATGGGGACCAATATGGATCTCTTCCAGTCAGTTGGCCATGAAGTTGTCTTCCAAAGTTCTTGGCAAAGATGAGTGATTGCCTCAAGTGCCTCTTTACTTTTTTGAAAGATTTCAGTTTGTATTCCATCAATTCCCAGTGCCTTGTTCTTTGCCATTGACATCAATGCATCTTGGACTTCTTCCTTCAGGATCAGAGGCTCTTGATCATATACTACTACTTGGACATCAACTATTTCTTTTTGGTACAGTGACTCTTGTGAATTCCTTCCATCTTCTTTTGATGCTTTCTTCATCATTCAGTATTCTGCCCGTAGAATCCTTCAATACCACAAGTCGAGGCTTGCATTTTTTCGTCAGTTCCCTCAGCTTGAGAAACAATGAGCATGTTCTTCCCTTTTGGTTTTCTAACTCCAGGTCTTTGCACATTTTGTTATAATATTTGACTTTGTCTTCTCGAGTTGACCTTTGAAAGTTTCTATTCAGCTCTTGTATCACCTCAATTCTTCCATATGCTTTAGCAGTTCTATGCTGAAGAGCAAATTTCAGAGTCTCTTCTAACATCCATTTTGGTCTTTTCCTTCTCTCTTGTCTTCTCCATGACCTTTTGCTTTCTTCCTGTATGATGTTCTTGATGTCATCCCACAACTCTTCTGGTCTTTGGTCTTTAGTGTTTAATGCTTCAAATCTGTTCTTCAGATGATCTCTAAATTCGGGTGGGATATATTCAAAGTCATATTTTGGCTCTCGTGGACTTGTTTTCATTTTCTTCATATTCAGTCTGAACTTTCATGTGAGTAATTGATAGTCTGCCCATGGCCTTGTTTTGGCTGATGATGTGGAGTTTTCCACTGTCTCTTTCCACAGATGTAGTCAATTTTATTTCTATGTATTCCATCTGGAGAAATCCATGTGCATAGTCTTCTTTTATGCTGTTTAAAAAAGGTATTTGCAATGGAGAATTTATTGGTCTTTCAAAATTCTATCATGCAATTCCCAGCATTGTTTCTATCACCAAGGCCATATTTTCCAACTACTAATCCTACCTCTTTGTTTTCAACCTTTGCACTCCAATCACCAGTAATGATCAATACATCTTAATTGCATGTTTGATCAATTTCAGACTGGAGAAACTGGTAGAATTCTTCCATTTCAGCATCACTGCATGAATTTGAATAATATTGGTATTAAATGGTCTTCCTTGTAGGTGGATTGATATTATCCTATCACAGACAGCATAGTACATCATGACTGCTCTTGATATGTTCTTTTTGGTGATGAGTATGATGCCATTCCTCTTCAGTTTGTCATTCCCAGCATAGTAATCCATGTGATTGTCAGATTCAAAGTGGCCAATACAGGTCCATTTCAACTAACTATTGCCTAGGATATTGATGTTTAGATGTTCCATTTAATTTTTGACAATTTCCACTTTTCCTAGTTTCATACTTTGTATATTCCATGTTTAGATTTTAAAGGATTTTTACAGCTGTTTCTATTAATTTTTAGTTGTGCCCCATCAGCAAATGAAGGTCTCAAAGGCTTGACTATGTCTTTATGGTCAACTCTACTTTGAAGAGGCAGCTGTTCCCTAGTCACATTTTGAGTGCCTTCCAATCTAAGGGTCTCACCTTCTGGCACTATATCTGTCAGAGTTCAACTTCTAATAATGTTTTCAGTGACTAAATATTCAGAAGTAGTTCATCTCTCCTTCTTCCTTATCTGTCTTTGTCTGGAAGTTCATCTGAAACCTGTCAACCATGGGTGACCCTGCTGGTATTTAAAATACTGGTGGTATAGCATCCAGAATCACAGCAACACACAGCTACCACAGTACTGCAAACTGGCAGACGAATGGTGGGTTTTTGAATTAGTGGGAGAAAAATATATTGTTCATTAATAAATCATTCCTAGAAACCAAGAAGTAAGCAAGGTCCCAGTGTGGAATCATAATTTCCTGAAAACATACAACTAATCTAAAAATATTTTGCTACGTTTTTCCTCCATTGTGTATTAGGACCAATTCTCATCTTTTTGGCCACAATGCAGTCATCTTATCACAAATCTTCCATTCCTGACCTTAGTCATAAGTCACCCTCATAGTTTTATGTCAAAATCAAGAAGTCACAAAATATGGACTCAAAAGTGAGATGCTGTTGTTAGACATGCTTTGTTTGACCTAAATATTATTGTTTTAAATGTTGGATGTGAATGTTCTTAGATGGATAGATACTCTCTGGTTTGCACAACTCCCTGATTCAGAGTCAGTCAACTTCCAACATTACGTTATCCATTTGCCTAGTAAGTATTTGATTTTACCAGGGCCTGATGTTGACTATTTTGTTGTTTGGTTATTGTAACTATAGTCTTGTAGTACCTCAATCCTTCTGAAAACCTCAGAGTAACTGTAGAACTTTCTAACTATGCCCTATTACTTTCATCCCAGTGGACCCAATGCTCCCATATACTTGCTTACTAATGCCTCCATGTATCTCAACACATATGGCAGTAGTGGTATGCCATCAAGTCAGTTTCATCTCATAGCGACCCTGTATAGGGTTTCCAAGGCTGTAAAACTTTGTGGGAACAAAAAGCCTCACCTTTCTCCTGCAGAGCGTGGTTGGTAGATTCTAAATACTGACCTTGTGATTAGAAGCACAGCGCATAATCATTATGCTACCAAGGCTCCTTTCTCAACGCATAGTAAGCAGAAGAAAGAATGAACAAGTTAGATCTCCTCCAGAAACTAAATAACATGCTGGTGTTAAAAGCCCATACAAGCCAGGGTCCCATCTCAGAGGTCATGCAGGATCAGAAAGAGGGTAAGCACCAATTACCAGCTCTCAGGTGGCAAGGTCAGAGTGGGAAAGCATTGCTCGTTGAGGCACTAGTCTTCAACAGTACAAAGAGTCAGGCAAAAAATCTAAGTGAAAAACATCACTCATATTTGGCCCTCAGGGTCAGACTCAGTGAGGGAATCTAAGCACACATGAAAGTTTTAAACTAAATAAAGGGCTGTTGGATTTGGAATTATGTAAACTGGATGTTGTAGCTATTGTTAAGTTCCATCAAGTTGGTTCTGACCCATATTGTTGTTAGGTGCCATCGAGTCAACTCCAAATCTTAACAGAACAAAACACTGTCAGTCCTGAGTCATCCTCGAAATTGTTACTCTTGTTGTTACCACTGTTGTTGTACTCTTCTTATTACCATTGCCACTGGCACTATAAAAATCCATCTTGTTGGGGGTTTTCTTCTTTTTCACTGACCCTCCATATCACCAAGCATGATGTCCTTCTTCAGGGTCTGATCCCTTCTGATATAATGTCCAGAGTATGAAAGATGAAATCTTATTGAACTGATTTCTAAGGAGCATTATGGCTGTACTTTTTCCAACACAAAATTGTTTTTTTTCTGGCAGTCCATGGTATTTTCAATATTCTCCAACACCATAACTCAAATGCACCAATTCTTTTATGTTTTTTTTTATTCATTGTCCAATTTTCACATGCATATGATGCTATTGAAAATACCATAGCTTGGGTCAGGCACACCTTAGTCATCAAACTGGTATCTCTCCACTTGAATACTTTAAAAAGATCATAAGAAGCTGATTTGCCCAATGCGACATGCTGTTTTATTTCTTGGCTGCTGCTTACGTGAGTGTTGATTGTAGACCCAAGCAAAATGAAGTCTTTGACAACTTCAATCTTTTCTCCATTTATCATGATGTTATTTATTGGTCCAGTGGTGAGGATTTTTGTTTTCCTTACATTGAGGTGCAATTCATAAAGAAGGTGGTAGACTGTTATCTTCATTAGTTTGTACTTCAAGTATTCTTTGCTTCCAGCAACTAAAGTTGTATGATCTACATGTCACAGGTTGATAATGAGTATTCCTTTAAGTCTGATGCCAAATTCTTCTTCATATAATCCAGCTTCTCAGATTATTTGCTCAGCATACAGATTGAATAAGTATAGAGAAAATACACAATACTGACACACACTTTGCTAATTTTAAACCATTCAGTGTCACTTGTTCTGTTAGAAAGAGTGCCTTTTGGACTATGTAAAAGTTTATCTTGAGCATAATTAGGTTTTGGAATACCCATTTTTTGCAATGTTTTCCATAGCTTGTAATGATCCACACAGTCAAAAACCTTTGCATACTCAATAAAGCACAAGCAAACATCTTTTTGGTATGCTCTACTTTCAATCAAGAGCTATCTGATGTTAGCAATGTTATCCCTCATTCCATGTCCCCTTCTGAATGCTGCTTAAATTTCTGGCAGTTCCCTTTTGATGTACTGTTGCAGTCATTTTTTAATTGAATTCAGCAGAACTTTACTTGTACGTGATATTGATGATTCCTGCATTCCATTGGCTCACTTCCCTTTAGAATGGGAACAAATATGGACCTCCTCCAATCTGTTGGACAGGTAGCTGTCTTCCAAATGTATTGGCATAAATGAGTGAGTGCCTCCAATGCTGCATAAATTTGTTGAAATATTTCAATTTGCAGTCCATCAATTCTTGGAGACTTGTTTGTCACCAATGACTTTAGTGCAGCTTGGACTTTTTCCTTCAGTACTATCAGCTCTTGATCATGTGCTACCTGCTGAAATGGTTGAACAGCAACAATTTATTTTTTGTACAATATCTCTGTGTATACATACCATCTTCCATTGATACTTTCTGCAGCATTCAATATTTTGTCCATAGAATTCTTCGTATTGCAAGTTGAGGCTAGAGTTTTTTTCTTCAGTTTTTCAGCTTGAGAAATGCTAATAATGTCCTTAGCTTTTGGTTTTCTAACTCCAGGTCTTTGTACATTTCATTATAGTACTTTAGTTTGTCTTCTCAAACTGCTTCTTGAAGTTTTCTGTACAACTCCTTTATTTCCTTATTTCTTCTATTCTCTTTAGCATCTCTACGCATGAGAGTCTCTTCTGACATCCATTTTGGTATTTTCCTTACTTACTGTCTTTTTTGTTTTTTAAGCATAAGATTTATTCTGAGCAATTATTCTATCTGCTTACAGGAATGGTATTTTGATTCCAGAAAAAACAAATGGTTCTAAGAAACTAAGTGCAGTGGGCCTTATAAAGATAAAAAGAAGGAGAGATATAGAAGATCATCCATAGACTAATCTTTACATGATTAATTAAAAACAGTCTTCCCATTGTTACTGAGATTAACTGTTATCAGTTTATTTCTAGCCTATTGTTGTTAAGTGATGCCAAGTTGGTTCCAACTTATAGAAACCCTACATACAACGGAGCTCTGGTAGTGTAGTGGTTACGAGTCAGGCTGCTAACCTCATGGTCAGTAGTTCGAAACCACTAGCTGCTATGCGGGAGAAAGCTGAGGATTTCTGCTCCCATAAAGATAAGATTCTCTCCTTATCTTTGATTTTGGAGAGTTGGTTATGATATGTCTTAGTGATTTTCTCTCTGGGTCTCCCTGTGGTTCATTAAGTCTCTTGAATGCTTATATCTTTTCATTTTTCAGGATGTTAGAGAAATTTTCTTCCAGCAGTCCTTTAACTATCTCCTATGTGGTCTTCTGTGATTCCGCCTATTCCAGATTTCCAATAATTCTCATTATTCCTCTTCATGTTGTCCCACATGAATCTTAGATTTTATTCAGATTGTTTTAATCCTTTTTTCTGCTTGTTTTTCTATCTTAGCAGTATTGAGAGCTTTGTCTTCCAATTCACTAGTTCTGGCTTCCATCTCTTCAATTCCACACCTTTGCCCTTTCAGTGTATTGTCCATTATTGATATTTTATTATTAATCATTTGGACTTCTTTTAGCAGGTTTTGAATTGTCTCCAATGCTGATTCTATCTTATTTGATTGTTCCTGTAATGCTTTCATGACTTCTTCCATATTTTTCTCAATGTCTCTGTGGAGCATTTGGTAGCACCTCAATATCATTCTCATGAATTCCTTCTCAGGCAGTTCCAAATTCTGCCCTCCTTCCAATAGGAAATCTAGGTCTACCTGAAGCTCATTTATTTCAGTTACTCTATCTTGTTTCTGAACATATGCAAAATCTTCGACTGTCTCTTGGGCATCCTTAATAATTGGATATGTTTTGAATAGTTAGATGAATATATGCTGATGTATTATTAAGCTTTCTGATTTCCTCCAGGTAGATGTGATCGGGAGATAGGATTGCTTTTCATTTTTCTTATTACTCAATTAGAGTAACTGTAGCAGGTTTTGGCTGTCTAGGAGCTCTGGTAGCATAGTGGTTACGAATCGGGCTGCAAACCTTAAGGTCAGCGTTCGAAACTACCAGCCGCTCCGCGGGAGAAAAATGAGACTTTCTACTCCCGTAAGGATTTACACCCTCGGAAACCCTGTACAGGGTCGCTATGGGTCGGAACCGACTTCACGGCACTTAACAACAAAAACAACATCTGGTGTATAACAGCTGGTATTGGCTCTTGCCTGGATAGTGTTATTTTGTAGGATGCAATTGTAACTCGGTGATATAACTGCAATTATGGTCTCTTCTCTTCTTAGGGAGAGAAAGAGTTTCCCCAAGGTAAAAGGGGAACCAAAAATTTTTTTTAAATAAAATCACAACAGCAAAAAAAAAAAAAAAAAAACAGATTGGATACTACAGTCTATAATCGAAAAAACAAAGTAGCAAAATCTGAGTATGACTTTAATGCCCCTCACTCAGCCACAGCCAGCTGAAGAACCCCTTCTAGTCACCAGAGTGGAGATGCACAGACAGTGAGAGACCAGTGAACAGGAAAAAATGTTCACACCTTTATCTCCGATGATTTATCAGACCACTGATATGGGATCGCTGCTCTGAACCTGCTCCTGTTGTGTCATGCCCAAGATGACTGCTCCAGCACCCACTGGCAACCGCAGACCAGAAAATGTCACCTTTCTTGCTTCTGCTATAAATTACACTAGCAGTGAGTTTTTGATCCTTCTAAATATTCCTTTATATGTAGTTCAGAGTTCTGGGACTGACCCTGAACCTGCTTTGTCCAGTATTCTGTATTATTACTGCCGGAGGTTTGCACCACACTTCTCCCTCTCTTTACTATCTTTTTAATTACCTTTTGTTTTCTACCTATATGATGCTCTTGGTGTCATTCCATAACTTCTCTGATCTTCTATTATTAGTGTCTAATTTGTCAAATCTGTTCTTGAGATGGTCTCTAAATTCAGGTGGGATTTGATCAAGGTCATATTTTGGCTGTCATGGATTTTCTTTAATTTTCTTCAACTTCAGCCTAAATTTGCATAGTCTGTTCTATAGTAGGCATCTGGCCTTGTTTTGGATGATGATATTGAGACTTTTCACCATCTCTTCCCACAGATGCAATCAATTTGTTATCTGTGTATTTTATCTGGTGAAGTCCATGTGTATGGTTGCCTTTTATGTTGTTTTAGAAAAGGCAATTTCAATGAAGAAGTCATTGTTGTTGTTGTTGTCAGGTGCCATCGAGTCAGAACCAACTCATGTACAGCAGAACGAAACAATGTCTGATCCTGGGCCAACCTCACTGCCGCCGCCACACTTGATGCCATCAAT
>NW_006408569.1:16481917-16483494 GCF_000296735.1 Chrysochloris asiatica | reverse complement strand
TCAAGTCCGGGGTAAGTAGGACAGCCTGGACAGCCACTGCAGTATCTTCCCACTAGGCAGCGTCTCCCCATTGACCTGGTCTCCAGACACCTCTCACCCTGTCACTCCGTGGTCTGGGTTTCATTTAACACCTCCACCAGGTCTGCACAGTTCTCGCACATCATTTAGCCACCGCCCTCCATGGTAGAAGCCCTCGTGCATCATTAGGTTTGCAAAATTCTATCATATGAACTCCTGCCTCATTTATATTACCAAGGCCATATTTTCCACCTTCTGATCTTTCCTCTTTGTTTCCAACCTTCATATTCCAATCACCAATAATTATCAATATATCTTAATTGATTGATCAATTTCAGACTAAAGAAGTTTGCAGAATTCTTCAATTTTATCATCACTGGTGTGTAATTTGAATAATACTGGTATTAAGGAGTCTTCCTTTTACACATATGGATATTACCCTATCATCAACAGCACTGTACTTCAATATATCTTGAAATGTTCTTTGTGACAGTAAAAGTAACTCCATTTCTTTTTAATTTGTTGTACCCAGCAGAGTAATATATATGACTGTCTGATTAAAAATGGTCAATACCAGTCCATTTCAGTTCACTAATACTTAGCATATCACTCTTATGCATTCCATTTCATCTTTGAAAGCTTCCATTTTTTATAAATTCATACTTCGTACATACTATGTTTTGATTATTAATAGATGTTTGCAGCTGTTTCTCCACATTTTGAGTTTTGCCCTATCAGTAAAAGAAATTCCTGAAAGCTTTACTTAATTTGTGTCATCATGGTCAACTCTACTTTGAGGAGGCAGCTCATCTGTAGTCTTCCAACCTGTGGGGCTCATCTGCCATCACTGTATCTGACAATATTCTGGTGCTATTCATAATGTTTTCATCTAATGTAAGTATGTCCTCTCTTTTTTGTTGGATCCTGACGACAGGTACTCTATGTATATTTATTAATGTATGAATCCTTCTGGTAATAATATGGTTATAGTTTTATCAGATGATGCCAGAAATCCTTTATTATTGAGTCACAGCCCTTTACTGGGTGGAGTGATACATCAATTATGAGATTTTAATATATTTCAAAGTGCCACATTAACAAAACATAAGACCCTTGAGGACAATGGATGAGTTGCATAAGGCTAGAACCTGGTAATCAATCTACATATTAAGTTTAGGCAGATATTTCAAGGAATATACCAAGTTTCTGATGAGGAGAACAAAATCAATCTGGCAGGCAAAATACATTTGTTCAATTATCTTCTATCCATTTATGCTATGATAATAGGTGTGGCACTGTAGGATAAGCATTGGACTGCCAACTGCAAGGTCAGTGGTTCAAGACCACTAGCTGCTGCTTGGAAAACCTATACAAGGTTGCTATGAGGTGGAACAAACTCAATGGCACTTAACAACAACAACAATGGGTGGTAATCTAAATAATCAGTTGGTGTCAGGCAACCCAATGAAAAAGTAATAGCTGTCTTCTGATTGTATTACATTAATTAATTAATTCTCTTTCTTCTGGTAGCGTAGTGGTTACGAATCGGGCTGCAAACC
>NW_006408569.1:16480471-16481029 GCF_000296735.1 Chrysochloris asiatica | reverse complement strand
AGGAAAAGAGGGATACAGAGCTGACCATTAGCATCAGGTCCATGTGGATGGCTATAAAATTAAACCCTTTTGTAAAGTTTCTTGTACTTTGTGACTAATTTCTCTTCTAATTATGTTTGTATATTTGTATATTTTGTCCCCTTAAAGTGAAAGCCTTTCAGGATGTGGGGTAATGTTGGACTAATGCACCATTTTTGAGATTTCAGCATGCCCCACCCTGCTAGCTTCAAGATGTAATATTGAAAGAACAAAGGATAGTCATTCAAGGTTGCTTCCATTGCCTCACAAGGAGTCTTGGTGGTGCCATGGGCTAAGCATTGGGCTGTTAACTTCAAGGTTGGTGGTTCAAACTCACCAGAAGCTCTACAAGAGAAATATTAGACAAACTGCTTGGATCAAGATTTAGTCTTAGATGAGGTGGGGCTTAATGGTGTCTAGGGTAGAGGTGCAGTGAGGTTCTCAGTCAGCAATACCAGGCAAAGCAGATTCAGGGCAGAACTCCAAGGCTCTGAATCATATGTTGTTGTTGTTGTTGTCCGGTGCCATCAAGTTGGAACC
>NW_006408569.1:16478037-16478644 GCF_000296735.1 Chrysochloris asiatica | reverse complement strand
TTTTTTTTTTTAAGTTTGAAGATTTATAGCTAGTAGAACTTGAAGCTGAAGTAAGAAATCATGTGCTTTTGAATCTGCTGGGCTCGGAGGCCTGGAGCTGACAACTTGCATGAGACCAAACAGCAAGACCAAGAGGAGGAGCAGACACACCAAGAAAAATATGCCACAAGAACCTCAGCGCAATGGTGGAAAATACACTTTGTCGATTTTGCTTTGTTCTGGTTTTCTTTTATTTTATCTGTTCATAAGCACCCCACTGTTTGTACACCTCCATTATGGTGACTAGAGGGGGTGCCTGAGTCAGTGAACATCCCTCCACCCTCACCACTCATGGGTTCTTCTGCCATACGTATACACAGATACTCTCAGCTCAAGAGCTGGCCCTCAACTGTCTTTTTTTTTTTTTTTTTAATATGGAAAAAGCCAGAACAAGGGGTTTGGAGAGGGAAAGAGTTTAAAAACAAAACAGACTGAAAATTAAATTAAAACCTGAGGTATAGCATAACAACCAACAGTGCCATCTTGCAATCTATCAGACAGTTTTGAAAGCAAGAAGCTGAAAGAAGACATTAAAATCATACTCATATTAGGCTACAGATTTTTTTTT
>NW_006408569.1:16475154-16477160 GCF_000296735.1 Chrysochloris asiatica | reverse complement strand
TTTTGAAGAAATTCTAAGATTTATGTTGGACAACATGAAGAGGAATAACTTAAGAATGATCAGCATTCCAGAACAAGAAGAATCACACAAGTCCACAGAGGAAATAGTTGAAGAACTGCTGGAAGAAAATTTCTCTTAACATCCTGGAAAGTTAAAAGATAAACATTCAAGAAGTTCAATGAACCCAAGGAAGGATAGACCCCAAAATAAAATCACCGAGGCATATCATAATCAAGCTCTCCAAAAACAAAGATAAGGAGACACTACTGAAAGCAGCTAGGGAAAACAGATAAAATTTGGATCTCTCAGCAGAAAACATGCAAGCAGGAAGGCAATGGGGAGACACATATAAAACCCTGAAAGAAAAAACTGCCAAGCAAGAATCCTTTATCCAGCAAAGCTATCAATCAAATAAGATGGTGTAATCAAAACATTCCAGGATAAACAGAAGCTAAGGGATTTTTCCATAGCTAACCTTGCACTATAAAACATCCTAAAGAGAGTTCTGTGAACTGAGAACCAACAAGAACAGACAACAACCAGAGACTGACATAACGTGGCAGCACCTCCCAGAATTAAATGGACAGAAGGAAGAGTCGAGAACAGAAGAAAACTATAAGAACAAACTCAGAGGATCTGGGAGGTCAGTCTATGATCACAACAATTACAATGTAAAAGAAGGTATACACATAGGAACAGAGATCCAGATAGTGAGAAGGTCAGGCAGATTACAGGATAAAATAGACTGCACTAAATGGAGGGAAAAGATAATGGACTATAAGGTAACTTCAAAGAAAATTAACACTTTACAACATACCAAGAAAATGAAAATCCAAGAAGAACATGGAAATATTAAAACTATGAGGAAACTCACAAGAAAGAACACAAAGATTTAGTCTTAGAAACCCTAAGGAGAAGTTCCACTCTGTCCTATATAGGGTCACTATGAGTCAGAATTGACTCAATGGTAGTGAGTTAGGTTTGGGTCCATTGTCTCACAGTCCAAACAAGAGCGACACAACTATGCAGACAAATCTACAGCCATTCCAAAGCAAAGTAAGTCATTTCAAACCAGAGTAATACCTGGCATCAGCAAGACAGAAACCAAGAGAGTGCTTGGATTGGAATAGACATTATCAAAAAAGCAATAATAGCATTCATTCAGAACATATGACAAGGAGCACAGGGTGATGCCAGGACTAGTGTCTAAAGTATTAAAAGTCTCAAAATCAAGTTGAATTGGTGTCTGAAGTGAAGCTAATAAATGTATATATAAAGAATAAGAAACATGAACCACACAATAGGTCGTGGATACAGTGGCCCAATAACTAAAGCTAAGATAGTTTTCCGTGTAAAACCAGGGAAACCAGGATCATTGGTCACCCTCCATTCATCTGACCCTAGTTATCACTGGCCTATAACCAAGGTGTCAATAGGACCATTTTCTCACAAAAGGGTATAGGGAAGAATCTGTTCCCTTCATTTCCTAGTGTCTAGAGTTGCATTGGACTCTCCTGGTGTGGCACTGTAGGATCAGCACTGGACTGCAAACCACAAGGTAAGCAGTTCAAACCCATCTGCTGCTTCTAGGAAACCCTATACAGGGTCACTATGAATCAGAACCAACTCTACAACACTTAACAAAAACAAGAAAAGAGTGGCATTGAAGGAGTTCTGGCGGCAATGTGTTTAAGTGCTCAGCTGCTAAAAAAAAAAAAAAGTTGGCAGTTCTAACCCACCAGCCACTCCATGAGATAAGATGTGGCAGTCAGTTTCCCTAAAGATTGCTGTTGTTGTTAAGTGCCATCAAGTCAGTTTCAACTCACAGTGACCCTGTATAAGGTTTCTGAAGAGCAGCCGGTAAACTTGAACTACCAACTTTGCAGTTCAAAGCAACTTTGCAGTCCAGAGCATTAACTCATAGTGCCACACCTTGGAAATTCTTATCTGGCAGTTCTACTCTGTCCTAGAAGGCCACTATGAGTGCAAATTAACTCAACAGCAAC
>NW_006408569.1:16472695-16474249 GCF_000296735.1 Chrysochloris asiatica | reverse complement strand
GGGCTGATGAAATGAAATGCAGATAGGTCTCTTGTGATACAATAGTGAATAATTGTTATTAGGACTGATTGTGAGGGTTGGAAATGTAAAGGTAGACATTTTATAGCAAAGAGTGGAGTGATTAACTTTGCAGTCTAGGAGTAGAGGTTCCTGGGACCATCAATGGAGAAGAGCGGAAAACGAGACCCTACCCAGAGAAGCAGTGATGCCAGAGACGGAGGCAGAGATGATGAATGGAGAGATGGAACAGCTGGAGACTTTAGATCCAGAGAAGGAGAGGTGTTGTGTGCTGACAACTGGCGTGCAGACTTGTAGTGTATACACTTTGGTTGGTTGATGATGCATGGAGGGGATTGTAACCATGGCAGTGAAACAATATATGATAGAATGAATGTAAAACTAATGTTCTCCCATGTAAACTATCACATAATTCACAATAAAGCATTAAAGAAAAAAAAAAAAAAGAATTTCATCCTTTACATCTTTTGCCTCATGTTCTCTTCCTCCAGCTTCAAAGCCAGCAGCACAGTACCTTCAATCTCTCTGCTTCCATCTTCACATGGTCTTCTGTCAGTTTCTGACTCCTTCAGCATCCCTCTTCATATGCACAGCATAATTCTGAAAATGACTGTGTCCTTGTGTATAGTAGTTGGTGTTGGCTCTTGCCTTTTATGTTGGGGTTTTACAAGGTGCAAATATGGTAACCTGCTGTCTCTTGTTAGGTAGGACAAGAATAAAGGATCCCACCCAAGTGAAAGAGTCAACTTTAGGGCTAAGTCTCAGAGTCAGACATCATAAGAAGCAGCCAAAAGATTAGCTTGTGGGACAGCTGTGGCTTTCAAGGATTTGCTCTTTGCACTGTGGGAAAATTGTACCCTGTGGGTGCAATGCTGGACCCTTTTCGGGGTGTGCTCCCACATGCCTGAAGTTGCCCAGGCTGGGCATAGAGGGTGCAACAGGGAAGAGGAGGAAATAAAAATTTTAAAAAGTTGTCACACCTCTTTTTCCATGAGTCACTCCGAAGCTTTAGTGCTGTATCAGCCTGGCTGCAGCATCCCTCTTACAAGTATCCTTGCTGTTACACTGGGCTCACCTGGATAATCCAATATACTCTATTTATCTCATGGTCTTTAACTTGAATATGTTTTCAAAGTATCTTTTACTATATTAGGCAATTTCTCAGGTTCCAAGGATTAGGACTTGTACATACTTGAAGAGCCAAAGGACCAGATTAGGCAATTAGGTGGTATACATGCCATACATAGGAGTATCCATTCAGAATATGGGGCATGGAACTATATGAGTAGTGAAAAATGAGTTAGCATGGTACAGTGCTCCTTCACCTCCATCCAACCCTTCCCATGTTTCTCAACCACTAATAACTCTTAGATGTGGAAAAGAGGAGAAAGCAAGAAGTAAAGGAAATCAGGAGAGTGAACAGACGAGGAACACTGTTGTCAGGTGCCATCGAGTCGGAACCAACTCATAGTGACCCCATGCACAGCAGAACGAAACAATGTCCGATCCTGGGCCAACCTCACTACTGCCGCCACA
>NW_006408569.1:16459062-16472060 GCF_000296735.1 Chrysochloris asiatica | reverse complement strand
TCAAGTCCTCTTCACTTTCAGTGATCAAGGTTGTATCATCTGCATATCGCAGGTTGTTAATGAGTCTTCCTCCAATCCTGATGCCACATTTTTCTTAATAGAACACTAGGGGTTCTAAAATCTAGCCACACTTGTCACTCGCAGAAAATGCCTGGAATATTTCACCTCTAAATTTCTCTCCGGTTGTCTTCTCTCAGAATAGCATATGTTTGTAAAGTACTTTCCAATTATTATGTATTTTAACCTAAATTTTAATAATTCTGTTGCTGTTAAGTGCTGTCGAGTCAGTTCTAACTCACAGCAACCCTGTATAGGGTTTCTGAGGAACATCTGGTGAATTTGAACTGCTGACCATGCAGTTCAAACTGACTTTGCAGTCCAGCACATTAATCCACATTGCCACACCAAGAATCCTATCAAACACTTAATATTATGGAAAACTGAAGCTCAAACATCAAATAATTTGTCCAATGTCATCCAATTCCAAAATATAGAAACAGAGCTCAGAAGAAGAAAAAAGTGAAGAAAAATTCCTTAGAAGCATCTTTTACTTTCCACCCAGCACTTATTAGTGGGTAAACAGAAGACACACAGGAAAAATGGAACAAGGGAATAGAGGATGGGAATATGCTCACACTTGGGCTATTATTTAGCCTAAGCTATAAAAAAGCATAAGAAACTTTAGTAGTGTAGTGTATTATGACTGTGTTGCTAACCTCAAGGTCAGCAGTTAGAATTTACCTGAAGCTCCATAGAAGAAAGATGAGACTTTCTGCTCCTGTAAAGATTTACAGCCTCGGAAACCATATGCATGGTCACTATAAGACTATAAGCCGGAATCGACTTGGTGGCACACAACTACCACCACCACCATATATATACTTTGAAACTGTCTTGGAGAAATTCACTGTGGTCACCAAATTCTTGTTAATAAGTTAGTTATTCTGCTTTTTGAGGTTCTGAGAAATAGCGCATGTCAAATATTCCCTACTATATAAAAAAGGTTCAGAAGGTTAATGATTCAAACAGAGAAAGAGGGTATAGCTATGCAACATTATTGGCAGCCAAGATCAAAGGAATACAAAGAACCAAAACCAAAAAAATTAATACAATAACTCCAACAATTAGAAAAAGACCAGCAAAGGAAACCTACAGTCACCTGAAGAAATAAAGATTACAGCAGAAATAATCAAACAGAATACTGTGCCCTAATGTCATTCCTTTCTCAAGTATTTTGAATTTGGTCAGAGGTTTTTAATTCATGAAGGCAAATGATTGGGGATGCTATTGACTTGGAGGGCCAGTAGGAGTTTTTGGCTTTTCAGATTCTTCTTAAATCAAGTCTGTTCTAGGGCTTTGGGGATGTTGCAGCGTTCTCTCTACCTAGTCCAATGTCTGACATTTCAAGAGGACTTTGAGACCTGGGCCAAAACTGAGACCAGCATTAGAAATGCCTAGTCACCGCCACCACCACCAACACCCCCCCTTTAAAAGTTTGTGGTTTATGTTAAAATGTTGAAAGTGCTCTAAATTACCTAGTTAGTAACTATAAGCATTTAAACCATACCTTAGAAACTAATTTTAGTGACAATCACTGTTCTTTAAAAGGATTAAGAAAATCAACAAATAATTGGCAAATCAGACAAAAGACAAAGAACATGCAAATAACATGCATAAGAAATCACATGGGTGATGTTAAAAAAATCAATGGCAAAAAAAAAGGATGATAAGAGAATACTATGAAGAGTAGTACTTCAACAAATCTGAAAATCTAGAGGAAATGGATACATTTTTGGAAAACACTACCTATATAAACTTACACAGAGTGAAGTAGAAAATTTGAACAAACCTATAACAAAGGAAGAAATTTACCAGGCCATTAAAAAACTCCCAACTTAATATTGTAGATTACCCAAAGTAATCTACAGATATAATTCAATCCCAATCTTGATTCCAGCAACATTCTCTAGAGATGGAAAAAAATGATCACAAACTTTATATGGAAAGGTAAAAGACCTCAGATAAGCAAAACAATGCTTAAGAAGAAGAACAAAGATGGAGGCCTCTCACTCCCTGGTTTCAAAATTTAAGCAGCCACAGTGGATAAGACAGCCTGGTATTGGTACAATGAAAGATACATAGATCACTGGAACAGAATTGAGAGCCCAGAAGCAAATATATCTGCATGCAGTCATCTGATCTTTGTCGAAGAAATGAAATACATTAAGTTAGGAAGAGATAATCTCTTCAACAAATGGTGATGGCAAAACTGGAAATAGATTTGCAAGAGAATGAAACAAAACCCATATCTCACCCTACATACAAAAACTAAAGATTAAAGACCTAAATGTAAATCCCAGAACATTTTATAAAAATCATCAATGAAAAAACTGGGACAAACTTAGTGGCTATGGCATGCATAGACTATCAAACATTGGTCTATGGCATGCACAAACTATCAAACATTACAAAAAAAAAAACAACAACAAAAAATGGAAGACAAAATAGATGACTGGGACATACTAAAAATTAGAGACATATTTGCCTCAAATGTTTTCACCAAAAGAGTAAAATGAGAGCCAACATATGAGAAAAAAATTTTTCAATGGCATATTAGACAAGGGATTAATCCATAAAATGCATAGGAAACTATAGCACCTCTATAAGAAAAAGATAAATAATCCAATTATAAATGAGCTCAGGACATGAGCAGATACTTCACCAAACATATGATGAAATGTTCATGATCATTAGCCATTAGAGTGATGCAAACCAAAACAACAATGAGATATTATCTCACACCAGCAATAATAACAAAGTTCAAAAAAGCAGAGGACAATAAATGCTGGCAAGGATGAAGAGAGTTTGCAACACTCCGACATTTTTGGTGGGACTGTAAAATGGTTTAACCACTCTGAAAAATAGTATGGCACTTCCTCAGAAAGTTGAAAATAGAAATACTTTATGACCCAGCAATTCCTCTACTTGATATATATCCAAAAGCAGAACAATATTCATTGCAGCACTATTCACAATAGCAAATATATGGAAACAGCCTAAGTTCCCATCAATGGAAGAAAGGATAAACAAAATTTGGTACATACACACAATGGAATACTATGCAACTTTGAAGAATAAGGATGAAGCTGCAAAATACCTCATAACATGACATATCACCTTATGCTGAGTGAGATTAGTCAAGTACAAAAGGACAAATACTGCATGAGACTATTATTGTCAAAGCTTAAGAAAAGATTTCTATACTGAAAGAAAAATTATTTGATGATTATCAGGGGTAAGTAATTCACAGGATGTTGTTAATGATTATCAGGGTTAAGTAATTCCCAGGATGAGTATCAAGGAAAGAGTAATTCACAGGATGTTGTTTTTGTTATTAAGTACCGTGGAGTCAGTTCCGACTCATGGTAACCCTGCACAGGGTTTATGAGGCTGAAAATTTACGGGAGCAGAAAGCCTCATCTTTCTCCCACGGAATGGCTGGTAGTTTCGAACTGCCGACCTTGAGGTTAGCAGCCCGATTCATAACCACTACGCTACCAGATAGGGAGTACAAATGGTAGATTGGGCAATGGGGAGGGCAATACACAAGGAGGGGCAGGGCAATACATAAGAAGGGGGACTTGGAATAACAGTGTTCTGTGATACAGGAATCAAGACATAGTCTGAATAGACAAATGAGGGGGGAAATGTTTACTGGCTTGACTGTCTTGTGGATATTGGTTTCCCCTGCCAACTATTGTAAAATAGACATTTAAGTGTAGTAGAAATGAATATTGAGAAATGATTACAGAAAATCTGTAGCCTGTCTTTAGCCTATAACTGATTGGATTAGCTAAAGGGGGAATTAGAATTTGCCCAGGGATATGGGTTTTTTGTTAAGCCTTTAAGGAGTATGGGGCCTTAGGCCTGAGCCCCATTCAGAACCTTTTGAGGTGGGACATTTCCACTTGAAAGGACATGCAGACCAACCCAGAATGGCAAGAAGAACAGAAAATACTTTTTGAAAGAAAGGCCAGCAGGAAAAAAGCAGACTGTTTGGTTGTTGGAATATTAAGCAAACTATTTCCCCTGGAGGCATCAAGTCAAGAAATGTCAGCCCATCAGTGAAAACCCCCTTCCAACACTGAAACTCAAAGGGAATCCACAAGTAGTCTAGTACGCTCAGTGGTAACCACCCTGGCTTACTTGTGAGTAGAAGTGGGGAAAATGCAGCAATGGAGACATGGGCTGAGATTGGACATGTTCCACTGACACTTGTTGACTTAAGATGAGAAAGAGAAGAGAAAGGGCTGGCTGCTCTGAAGTTTAGAGATATGTGTGAAATACCGAGCCTATGGACATTAACCTAGCCACTGGGGGCTAGAGCTGAGAGTGAAGCTACCAGCTGGTCTGAAGTGTGGGGAGGCTTGCATGAACTCTCACACTTGCACATAGTACCCACTTGACCTACTTTGAATGGCTAGCTGACCAGAACTCAACCAGATGAAGATAAAGAAGTTTGATAATGTGAGCAAGCATAAATTGCTAAAATTTGATGAACTGGATGGACATTTACTTATGGATGCAGTTGCTCAAAATTCGAACCCAAATGGAAGGATTCAAAATATCGAGGATCAAGCTTGTTTCCTCAGTGCACTGGGTTGATAGCAATTTAGACCTTGGCTATCAAAAATGTTGTTGTTGTTGTTGTTGTTGTTGTTGTTGTTGTTGTTATGTGCCGTAGAGTTGGTTCTGACTCATAGTGACCCTGTACAGAGTTTCCGAGGCTGTAAATCTTTACGGGAGCAGAATGCCTCATCTTTCTCCCGCAGAACAGCTGGTAGTTTCCAACTGTTGCCCTTGCGGTTCACAGCCTGATTCATAACCACTATGCTACCAGAGCTCAAAACTGGGGGGCTATAAATATATGAAGTGGCTGGCTTACAAGCTTTCATGAGAATGCTTAGTTTCAGAATGGCGGGCGTAGGGTAGAATGCCCACTGAATAATTTTCCTTTTTTCCAGATGGATCTGGTGAAAGGGAATGGGGGATGATGGTGATAGGGATTAATGATTCAATTGTGAGTAATTGTTAGCAGGATTAATCATGATTGTCACAACTGTAATTGTAGAAGATATGTAACTAAAAGAGGGAATATTTAAGCTTTCATTTCAAGAACAGAGGACCCAGGTCCATCAGTAAGGAAGAGCATGAGTGGAGCATTAGATCTTACATAGAAAAATGGTGATAGCAGAGACTGTGGCAGAGGTGATGGCAAAAACAGAGCAGCTGAGGACTGAGAAAGGCTATATGCCTTTGGCAGGGAGCTGGCTTGCAAAATGCACCCTTTGGATATTTAAATGAATAAATATTTTTTGTTTTCTATCTAGCAAATATTTTTGCTTTGTTCATTTGTGAAAAATAAGATTTAAAGGGAAGCAACATGGTAGAAGTAGGATAACCGTTTTTACAGGGAGGGTAGTATAATCATTGAGATGAAACAAAATGTATGACTGGTTGAAAGTAGCTGATGATCTTGTCTGTTTACCTTCACTTAATTCACAATTAAAAAGTTGATAAAACAAAAAGATGAAAGGAATACAGAGTCACTGCACCAAAACGAAATGGTCGATGTTCAGTCATTTCAAGAATTACCATATGATCAAGAACCGAGAGTATTGAAGAAAGAAGTCCAAGCTGCAATGAAAGCATTTGTGAAAAACGGTGGTTTAAACTCTTCAGGAGAAAAGACCTGACATCTGCTCCTGTAAAGATTGTTGTTATTAAGTGCTATCGCGTCCATTCCAACTCATAATGAACCTTTATAGGGTTTCTGAGGAGTGACTGGTGAGTTAGAACTGTCAATCTTGCAGTTAGTAGTCTAGTGCTTATCTTACAGTTCCACACTAGGATTCCTGTGAATATTACAACCTAGGAAATCCTATTGTTGTTGTTGTTAAGTGCTATCGAGTCAGTTCTGACCCATAGCGACCCTGTATAGGGTTTCTGAGGAATGGCTGATGAGCTTGAACCTCCGATCTTACAGTTCAAACAGCTTTGCAGTCTGGCGCATTAACCCACAGCACCACACCAAATCCTATAGGTAGTTCTATTTTGTCATATAGGGTTGCTATAAGTCAGATCAGACTCAATAGCACACAACAGCAACACTTGAAAGACAGTATATTTAAGGCAGTATATTATACAGGTGGTGGAGGATATGAAATGCCAAATAGAAGAAAGGGAAGCAACACAGAAGTTAGCAAGAGCAGAGTGGGATGCTGCTACCACCCCTAGGACTAGAGAATCAGACGAGGTAGTGTTACCAGAACCCAGAGACCCCCAGAAGACACTAGAATTACAGTGGGCCTGTCCAGTGGCAGCTGAGTCACAGAGGAAAAACAGTCACTTCTGAAGGTGCTGCCTCAAGATGTGGGGTGAAGAGGAGGGAGTGGTGAGAAATACCCTTGCCTCTTCCTTCTTCTCACCCTTTAATCTCCAACATGCCTTTGGCTGAACATGGCTAGAATATAGGTATGGTGGGAATCTGAGAAATGTAACCTTCTCTATGCTACAAAGCAGGGTAGGGGAAAGGCAAGGAATGGATCTAGAGTCAAATAGACCCAGCTTCACAACTTAGTGAGATAATTTAATGAAAGAGCTTATGTAAAGTGCCTAACACTCACACAAAGCAGTATGTTAACTCAGTACATGTTAACTCACTTTCTTATTTCCAATATCTCAAGAAAAAAATTTTTTTTCCAAAATTCCTGGGTCCACTCCAAATTAAATGTTATATATTAAAAGGAGTCATGGTGTGAAACTGCAGATTAAGCACTGTGCTGCTAACATCAAGGTCAGTGCTTCAAACACACCAATAGCTCCTTGGGACTGCTATAAAGGTTTGCTATAAGTCAGAACAGACTTGACAGTACTTAACAACAACAACATATATTAAACACCTTTGTTTCTAATACACATTTAGGCAACAGAGAAAAATTTTTATTATATTTTTTTCTGATTTAACTTTCTTAATTGTAAAAATATAGATCACACATTTGCCAATTCAACATCTTTCACATGTACAATTCAGTGGCATTAACTACATCAATCATGTTGTGTAACCATCACCAATATCTGTTGCCAAATTTTCCATCACTGTAAACAGGAACTCAATGTTTCCTAAACAATGATTCTCCCTTTCCCCCCTTCCTTCCATCCCTGGTAACCACTAAAACACTTTGATCTCTATCAGGCCTTTGAAAAGAATTAAACATTTCTTTCCAAATGGGCATTTCAGACTTTTCATTTTCAGAACAGACTCCATTCCAGTTTGTCAAATAAGCACTATTTTGTACTGATTTTGCTGTCAGATATGTTCATGTAATTTATTTCTTTTAAGATATCAGTTTGTAATAAGCAATGTTCCAGATCCAAATGAGTTAATGAATTCTGCTAGTGAATACTAAAAGGGGGCTTTTGTAAAGGAATAAAATCCCTCAACAAAAGGCTAGCTGAAGATAAATATCCCCACTGTCAAACACCAGCTGGGCCCAAAGCCTCCTGATTATGTTAGAGAGACCTCTGTCTTATAAATGTGTCCTTCAGCCTCATAGACCAGGCATGAATATTTCAGCAGAGGAATTCTAGAAAACCTTTGCTAGCCTTTTCAAAAAATAAAAATGCAACAACTGAGACTGGGGGAATATTTAAGCTTCGTGCATTATTTGTAATTTGAGATGTTGATCATGAAAGAGAATTTGTGTTCCGATCTCCATTGCTGCCACTTAGGAAATTCAGTCTTAAGGGACTCGGGAATTGTGAGACTTTGAGCTGCTATTGACATTTAAGCTAGACATAGAAGATTGGTGACTACAGAAACTGTTTGTGAGGAAAATGTGATTTGCTGCAACAGAGAACCTTTTTAAACTATTTGTTCTTCATCTCTGTGCCTTCATACACAAAAGGTCTATATTTCAAGCCCATTAGCCAATCCACTGGAAAAAATGAGTCTTTCTGCTCCTGCAAAGATTTACAGTCTCTGAAACCTTATAAAGGGTCGCTATGAGTCTGAAGTGACTCAACAGCACTTAACAGCAACAATATATGCATGAGATATATATATATATGTATGTATGTATGTATGTGTGTGAGTTGTTGTTGTTGCTAGGTGCCATCAAGCAGGTACAGGCTCATAGCGACACTATGCACAACAAAATGAAACACTGAACGCATAAATATTGATTGATCCAAGCAAAATTAAGTCTTTGACAACTTCAATCTTTTTATCCAAAAAAGGATTTTTTGTTCTCTTTACATTCCAATAACCAATAATTATCGATATATCTTGGTTGCATGTTTGATCAATTTCAGATTGAAAAAGTTAATAGAATTCTTCAATTTCATTATCACTCACTTTAGTGGTTCATGTATAAATTTGAATAATAGTAGAATTAACTGGTCTTTCTTGTAGGCATATGGATATTATCTTATCACAAACAGGGTAGTACTGATGATGAATGTGACACCATTCCTCTTCAATTTGTCATTCCTGATATAGTAAACCATGTGATTGTCAGATTCAAAATGGCTAATGCAATCTATTTCAGCTCATTAATGCCTAGGATATAAATGTTTATGCATGCCATTTCGTTTTTGAAATTTTCTGATTTTCCTAGATTCATACTCTGTACATGTTCCAATTATTAATGGATGTTTACATCTGTCTCTCTTCATTTTGAATTGGGCTCCATCAGCAAATGAAGATCCCAAAGGCTTTCCTCCATTTGTGTTATCATGATCAAATCTACTTTGAGGATGCAGCTCTTCCTCAGTGGTATTTTTAGTGCCTTCCTACCTGAGGGGCTCATCTCCTGACACTATATCTGACAATATTCTGGTGCTATTCATTATGTTTCAATATTCAATAATGTAATGCTAACAGTGTTCTGCTGTGATTCACAAGTTTTCAGTGACTACATGTTCAGAAGTAGTCCATCTCTCCTTCTTCCTAGTCTGTCTTCATCTGGAAATTCACCTAAAACCTGTCCAATGTTGATATCCTGCTGGCATTTAAGATACCCATGGCATAGCTTAAAGAATCACAGCAACACACAAGCCACCACAGTACAGCAAAGAGCCCTTGTAGCATAGTGGCTTATGAGCTGGGCTGCCAATTGAAAGGTTAGTAGTTTGAAGCTACCATTTTCTTTGTGGGAGAAAGATGAGCTTTCTGCTCCTATAAAGATTTACAATCTCAGAAACTCTATGCAAGGTTGCTGGCATACAACCGCCACCACCGCCATACATGTGGATGTCATGTTAGCGTAGTGGTTATCATGGGGCTGCTAATTGCAAGGACAGCTGTTGAAATCCACCAGCCACTCCATGTGAGAAAGCACTTGACCATAAGGTCAGTTTTAATCACAAGATCACAAGGTTCAAATTCACCAGTCACTACATGGAAACACTATATAGGGGTTGCTATGAGTAGGAACTGACTCAACGGCACTTAACAATATATATATATATATATCCTGGTATGGCACTATGAGTTAATGTGCTGGACTGCAAAGTCAGTTTGAAACACAAGGTCAGCGATTCAAGTTCACCAGTTACTCCTCAGAAACGCTATACAGGATTGCTATGGGTTGGAACCAACTCAACGGCACTCAACAACACCAATATACATATATGAGCTCTGGTCGCTTAGTGGTTACGAATTGGGCTGTGAACCACAAGGTCAGCAGTTCTAAACTACCAGCTGCTCCGTGGGAGAAAGATGAGGCTTTCTGCTCCTGTAAAGATTTATAGCCTTGGAAACCCAGTTCAGGGTCGCTATGGATTGGAACAGACACAACAGCACTTAACAACAACATATGTGTGTGTGTGTAAATATATATTTACATATATGAGGCAGAACCAATGCAACGGCTCTTAATAACAACAAATACATATATATTACATTTTACCCAAAAAAGGCAATATATACATTGATGTTGTTGTTGTTGTTAAGTGCTCTTGAGTCAGTTCCAATTCATAGCAACCCTTTCAATTCTCATAGTGACCTTGCATAGGGTTTCTGAGAGCAGCTGATGTGTTTGAACTACTGACCTTGTGGTTAGCAATCAAGTAAAGTCACTAGAAGACTGGAATTAATAAAGATTTGAGTGGAAATAACTGAAACAGAAAAACAATACAAAATATCATCAAACAAGAAGTTGGTTCTTTGAAAGGATTTATAAAAATGATAAACCACTGGCAAACTTAACAAAGGAAAAGATACAAATAACATAAATAAAAATGAAACAGACAATGTCTCAACAAAACCTACCAAAATAAAAAGGGGATAATAACAGAATATAACGAAGAACTGCATTCCGAAAACCTAGTAGAAAAGGAAGAATCTCTAGAAACACACTACCTACCCAAATTGCATAATCTGAGGTAGGAAATTTGAAAGTATCCAGCACACACACAAAAAAAGAACAGGTCATTAAAAAAATAATAATTCACAACAACAAAAAGTCCTGCCCAAATGGCTTAAATGGAGAATTCTACTCAACGCTCAGAGAAAAGCTGGCACCAAGTCTACTCAAACTATTCCAAAACATAGAAAAGTATAGAATACTACTGAATTCATTCTATGAATTATGCATAAACCTGATACCAAACCAGGCAAAGACATGAGTAAATAACAAAAAGTATAGATCAATATCCCTCATAAACATCTACACAAATATTCTCAACAAAATGCTAGCCAATAGAATCCAACAACATATCAAAAAACAATACATCAGGATTACATGTGATTCATACTAGGAATGAAACAATGGTTCATTATTAGAAAAACCATAAATGTAAACCACTACATATATAAGACAAAGGAAAAAGCACTATATGATTTTTATCAACTGAAGCATTTGAGAATATCCAATACCTACTCTTGATAAAACACTCAGCAAAGTTGAAATAGAAGAGAAACTCCTTAACAAAATAAATGGTATATACACAAAACCAAAGTCAACATCACTCTCATAGGAGAGAGACTGAACACATTCCTTTTATAATGGGAACCAAACATGTCCTTTATCTCCATCCTTATTCAATATTATGGAATCCTGGTGTGGTGCTATAGCATAAGCACTGGACTAGAAGGTCAATTTGAAAGGCAACGTCTATGGTTCAAACTCACCAGTTGCTTCTCAGAAACCCTATACAGGGTCACTATGAGTTAGAACTGGCTCAACAGCACTTAACAACAACATTCAATATTATATTGGAAGTCACAGCCAGAGCAATAAAGAAAAAAATGGAAATAAAGGTATCCAAATTGGCAAAGAAGTAAAAGAATCTCTTTTCAGATACTATGTTTCTATACAGAGAAAATCCTATAGACTCAACAAGAAAATGACTGGATCTAATAGAAGGATTCAGTATAATGGCAGGGTACAAAATTAACATATAAAAATCTGTAGGGAAGTTCTTCCTCATCCAAGTTACATCAACTGAGAGTGAGAGAAATGTATTTCTGTACAGAAAATTGGGGGAAAGATGGTAGACTAGGCAGAAAGCTTATGTGTGCTTTCTGCAGCAAGGATACAGAAAAACAGACAGAAACAAAGGATGGTCTTGGAACTTTGAGGTCCAGAGAAAGAGATAGAAAAGTGGATAAAGTGCTTACTGGGAGAGAGAGTTGAATAGATGCAGCAAGACACGAGGTGATTAGCAAGCAGCTGCAGCCAAAAGAACCTGCCACAGCCATCTTGAAGGTTTGTGAATGGCTTTAGAGATGAAAAAATATATTTGTGTTACATAAACCTATCTGTGGCTTATGGAGACAAAGGCTCAATTTTATTTCATTTTATTTTCCTTTTTTTTTTTTTTTTTTTCTGACTAGCATACAACCTCAGGTAATCTCCCCCTTTGCAGGTAGTCAGAGTCACTTGGAAGTTGTGAGCCCTGGGGAGGATCTATATAAAATTATCCCACAAGGGCAGGCACTAATCTACATCTACAAAGTTGACTCTAGTCAACCCTGGACTAGCTCTCACTGAGAAAGGGGTTGAACAGATGCATGGGGTACAGAAAAAATGGGGCAAAAAAAAGGAAGAAAAGGAGGAGGTCAATTTGTGTGAGCCCACTGGATGTAATGTAGCCATTTTGAACTTTCTCAGATAGCTGTGAAGGCAAGAGGACAGTACGTAGCATAGAAAACCATTTATTGGAGGATAAAAAGCCATTGACTTTCATTTTTCATTGTGTGGAGTGTTGTTTTTCATGTTTGTTTCCTTATTCCTGAATCACAAAACAGGAGAGACTTCTGGTTTGGGTGGCAGTAGAGAAAGCCAGATAGGAATGGCTCCATGGTGGAGGGACTGTTAACTCGCAGAGGAAGCACTCACAGAACAACTCCAGAGTTCTGGATCTAACATAAGGTCCAGGACATCAGTTTCCTGCACTCGCAAGTGAAAAATTATGATATTAAGGAAAATACTGCAAGTTAAGAATCTGGAAATGGGACTCCCTCTGTGGCCATGCCACCCTGGCAGAGTTTAGAGGGTGGGGCTACAGCTAGACAAGCTCAGGAAACTGGTGCTAAAAGCCGGGCATTTGCAAAAAGAGGCGCAGGAAATACTACACATTTTTCCCTCCTCTTCCCTATCCGTGCCTTCTTTGCCCAGTCCAGATGCCTTCAGGTGGCATCACCCCCCAAAAAATTGGCAGCTATTTATGACGTCAGCTTCAGGGACACAGCCCTAAAATTGACCTGTGCAGGACTCTTGGTGGATATCCGCCGTGGAGTCAGTTCCAACTCCTGGCGACCCTGTGCAGGGTTTCCGAGGCTGTGGGACTTTGCAGGAGCAGAGTGCCTCGTCTTTCTCCTGCAGTACGGCTGGAGGTTTCAAGCTGTTGACCTTGCAGTTCGCAACCACATTTGTGGATGCTGCGCTACCTGAGTTACTTGTGCAGGACCCTTCTTGCCTATATAGCAAAAA
>NW_006408569.1:16456181-16456708 GCF_000296735.1 Chrysochloris asiatica | reverse complement strand
GACATAACCATAATAAATATCTATGATCCTAGTGAAAGAGCACCAAGATACATGAAGCAAACCCAACTAGAATTGAAGACAAAATAGATAAATCTACAATTATAGTAGGCTATTTTAACACACCACTTTCAAAAAGGGGCAGATAAACCAGAAGTTACAGAGGAACTAATTGACCTCATAGACACATACATAGAATTCAATCCAACAAGAGCACACTATGTATTTTTCTCCAGTGTGTATGGAACATTTTCCAGAATTGACCATGTGTTAGGTCACAAAGCAAGCCTATATAAATTTACAAGCATCAAAATTCTACAGAGCATCTTTTCAGACCACAATGCTATGAAACTAGAAATCAACAATAAGAAGACTAAGGAAATAATGTCAAATACATGGAAACTGAACAACACACTACTGGAAAGCAACTGCATTAAAGAAGAAAATAAACATGGATTCACAAAGTTCCTAGAAACAAACAAGAATGAAAACAAAACATACCAAAATCTTTGGGACACAGCGAAAGGAGT
>NW_006408569.1:16445774-16449326 GCF_000296735.1 Chrysochloris asiatica | reverse complement strand
TTGACAAAATCCAACATCCATTCCTGATTAAAACACTCAACAAAGTAGGTATTGAAGTGAAATTCCTCAACATTATCAAGAGCATAAATACAAAAACTACAGCCTACTTCACTCTCAAAGGAGAGAAACTGAAAGACTTCCTTCTGCGGACAGAAACCATACAAGGATGCCCTTTGTCACCACTCTTATTTAATATTTTTCTGGAAATTTTACCCAGAGCTATATGGTATGATAGAGAAATTAAAGGCATCCAAATTTGCAAAGAGGAAATAAAACACTATTTGCAAACAATATGATCCTATGCATATAAAACACCAAAGTCTCAGTAAAAAAAACTACTAGACCTCTTGGAAGATTCAGCAAAGTGGCAGGGTATAAGATCAACATACAAAAATCAGTGGGATTTCTCTATAGCAACAATGATAGCACTGAAAAGGACGTTAGGCAAGCAATAACATTTACAATAGCTGCCCAAAGGATGAAATATTTAGGAATAAACATAACCAGAGAATCAAAGTACTTGTACAAATAAAATAACAAAACACTACTACAAGAAACCAAAAGAGACTTATAGAAGCGGAAGAACATACCATGTTCCTGGATAAGAAGACTCAATATCATGAACATGTCAGTACTGCCCAAAGCAATTTATACATATAATGCGATCCCAATCCAGATTCCAACAACATTCTTCAAAGAGATGGAAAAGACAATTACTAACTTTATATGGACAGCACTGCTTAAGAAGAAGAACAAGGTTGGAGGCCTCTCTCTCACTCCCTGATTTCAAAATGTACTGCTTGGATACAGTGGTCAAAAGAGCCTGGTACAATGAAAAATACATTGATCAATGGAAAAGAATCGAGAATCCAGAAATGAACCATCCACATAGAGCCAAATTATTTTCAACAAAGTGCCTAGGCATACTGCATGGGGAGGAGATTATTTCTTTAACAAATGGTGCTAGCAGAACTGGAAAAGCGATCTGCAAAAGAATGAAAAAAGACCTTTACCTAATGCCCTATACAAAACGAACTCAGCATGGATTAAAGATCTAAACGTAAATCCCAAAATTATAAAGGTCATCGATGAAAAAATAAGGACAAATGTGAAGGCTCTAATTCAGGGCATACACAGAACAACAAACATTTTGAAAAGTACACAATGAAAATTGTAGATGACAAAATAGATGAGTGGAGCATACTAAAAATTAAAAACTTATGTGCATCAAAAGACTTCACCAAAAGAGTAAAAAGGGAACCCACGAATGGGAAAAAAAAAAAAAAAAAACTTTTGCAATGACACATCATATAAGGGACTCATTTCTAAAATATATAAGAAACTACAACACCTCTGCAAGAAAAAGACAAATAACCCAACTAACAAATGGGCACAGGTCATGAACAGACACTTCACAAAGGGGGAGATCCGGGCAGACAACAAACATATGAAGAAATGTGCACGATCACTAGACATCAGAAAAATGCAAATCAAAACAACAATAAGATACCATCTCACACCAGCAATAACAGCAAAAATCAAAAAAGCAGAGGACAACAAATGCTGGCAAGGATGCAGAAAGACGGGGACATTCCTACATTGTTGGTGGGACTGCAAAATGGTCCAACCACTCTGGAAAGCAATATGGTGCTTCCTCAGAAGGTTGAAAACAGAAACATCTTATGATTCAGCAATTCCTCTACTTGATATTTACCCACAAGAAATAAAAGCCATAACACGAGTAGATACATGCACACCAATGTTCATAGCAGCACTATTTACAATAGCAAAAAAATGGAGACAGCCAAAATGCCCATCAATTGAAGAATGGATAAACAAACTGTGGTACATGCATACAATGGAATACTATGCTACCTTGAAGAACAACAAGGGAGCTGCCAGCCACCGCACAACATGGATGAACCTTGAGGACCGTATGCTGAGTGAAAGCAGTCAGTCACAAAAGGAGAAATACTGCATAAGACCATTATTGGAAAAGACTAAGAAAAAAAACCCACCCAAAAGGGAGGGAAAAAAATCTATATATATAATTGGTGATCACTGGGATGTATGAGATGAGAGGAGGGGAGAAAGGGAGGGGAAGATTGAGCACAGGGTATGGAATAGACACAGGAGATCCTGGGTGCTGGGGGTGGTGGTGGTGTGGCAATACACAAGAAGGGGGAAGTGAAAAGAAGAACAAGGCAGATGGGAGAAGAGTTAAGCAGGTTCGCATGGGCTAGTTGGGACAGAGGTAAATGACGATGTATGCACAACCTTGGAATAACAGGGCTTCGGGATACAGGGATTGAGGCATGGCTTGAAAGGGTAAAAAAGGGAAATAATATTAGGATGCTTGACTGTCTTTTGAAGCTTGGTTTCCCTTGCTTACCATTGTGAAATAGACACTTGGAGGGGTGGATAGGCAGAAACATCACAATAGAAAACACGTAAGCCCATCTTCAGCCTATCACTGACTGGAATACCTTAAAAGGGGCTAGAAAATGCCCAGACCCAAAAGGAGGGGGGTGGGGCCTATAAAGGCAAGAAGTGACTGGCTTACAAGCTTTCAAGAGGGAGCCTAGTTCCAGATGGGGCAGGGGTAGGCAGAAGCTCCACTGAATGATTTCCAACCTGTTGGGACCGGGCTAATGAAAGGAAATGGGGATAAGACTCTTGTGGTATAACAGTGGATACCTTACATCAGAATTGACTGTGAGGGTTGGAAATGTGGAGGCAGATTTTTTATTTCTTTCTTTTTGGCAAAAGGAGGAGAGTGATTGATTTTTCAGCCCAGGAGAATAGGTCCCTGAGACCATCAAGCAAGAAGAGCAAAAAGTGTGACCCTACCCAGAGAGGCAGTGAAGCCAGGTATGGAAACAGAGATGATGATGTGAACAGATGGAGAGGCTGGGGACACGGGTTTCAGAGAGGGAGAGGAGCTGTTTGCTGACAGCCAGGGGGGTAGGCCTGTGGGGGTATATCCTTTGGTTATATGATGATGCATGGAGGGCACTGTAATCATTGCAATGAAATGAAATAGCATAGGTTGAATGTGAAACTGAAGTACGGCAGAGGCAAATAATGATATATGCACAACCTTGGAACAACAGAGTTCCGGGATACAGAGATTGAGACATGGTTGGAATGGGGAAAAGGGAGGAAATAATGTTAAGATGCTTGGCTGTCTTTTGAATCTTGGTTTCCCTGGCATACCACTATAAAATAGACACTAGAGGGGGAGAGAATGGAATAGCCAGAAATATCACCATAGAAAGCTTGTAAGTCCACCTTCTACCTATAACTGATTGGAATACTAAAATGGGGCTACAACGTGCCCAGTGAAGGAGGCTTCGTGCGGAGCCTCTGCATTACATAAGATCATAGGTGGAATCCTGAACCCCATCTAGAATCTTCTAAGGTGGGAAATTTCCACTTGAAAGGACAAGCAGACCAGCCTGGAGTGCCTAGAAGAACAGAAGATACTTCTTGAAAGAAAGACCAACAGGAAAAATACAAAACAATAATGGCAAACTGACTGATTACTATAAG
>NW_006408569.1:16441622-16444499 GCF_000296735.1 Chrysochloris asiatica | reverse complement strand
TAATCATTGCAATGAAAAGAATACGATAGGATGAGTGTAAAACTGTTGTTCCCCCATGTAAACTATCACTCAAGTCACAATGAAATCTTAAAAACAAAAAAAAGAAAAAGAAAAAACAGGAGACAGCAACTGTAGCCATACAGTCAAATGACAGCCATACCCCGTTAAACCCCAACAATTGGGCCAAAGACAAAATTAGCTGCTATGCATCAGAGCAACAACTTCACCCAACATCAGCTAAATCTACTCTGAATTGAATTATACAAACAGTGATCAGAGACGCTCATCTCCTTATCACACTCACCAGGAGGCAATTAGTGAGAGGCTAAGAATACACCAACATGCACTCATCAGCTTCATAAAAGTACAATGATGCCACAGTATCTAGAAAGCAACAAAAAAAAGTATGTTCGCATGAAGAAACAAGACAGAGTAACTCAAACAACCAAGAGGCAGATCTAGAAAATGTTTTGAGGAAGAAGAGACACTGGAACCACCAGAAAAATAATTCAGAAGAATGATATTGAAGTATATCCAAATGTTTCACAGAAATATCAAGGAAAATTGAATAATTCAGAAAAGCACTACAGGAACAATCAATCAAACAAACAAAAAACTAGCATTGGAGACAATACAAACCTGCAAACACAAATCCATAAGATCAATACTAAGATATAGAAACAAACAATACACTGAAAGGCAAAGTAGTACAATTGAATCTATGGAAGCCAGAATTAGTGTGCTTTGAAGACAAATCTCTCTAAATTAGTAAGATAGAAGAACAATCAGAAAAAAAGTATGAACAAATCTGAAGAAAGCCTAAAATTGATGTGTGACAAAATGGAGAGGATTAATATTTGGGTGATCATAATTCCAGAACAGGAAGAGCCAAAGAAAACCACAGAAAAATAGTTGAAGAGAAGGAAGAAAATTCCCCTAACGTCATGAAAGATAAGATAATAAATATACAAGAAGCTGAATAAACTCCAAACAGGATAGAACCCCTCCCCCCCAAAAAAAAATCACCAAGATATAATCAAACTCTTGAAAATTAAAGCCAAGGAAAGAATCCTGAAAGCAGCTCAGGAATAACAAAATGTTACCTACAAAAAAACCCAATGATATGAAGTTCAGGGAGCTATTTGAACTCCCAAGCCCAAGGACACTGACCTAGCCACTGGAGGTTACAATTAAGAGTGAAGCAGACAGCTGGTCTGAAGAGGAGGGAAGCATATAAGAACTCCCAGATTTTCAGACAGTACCCATTTGACCTAGATTAGATGGGTTGTCAATCAAAATTCAACCAGATGAAGATAAAGACGTATAATACATGGAGCAAGCATAAATTGCTACAACCTGATCAACTGGAACTTTGCTTGTGGATGAAGCTGCACAAAATTTCAACTGAATATGGAAGGATTCTTCATATCAATGATCATGCATGTCTCCTCAGTACACTGAGCTGATGGGAATGGGCAACTTAGACTTGGTTATCAAAATTGGTGGGGAGGGGGTGCATATAAAGGCATGAAGTAGCTGACTTCCAAGCTTTCATGATGGTGCTTAGTGTCAGAACAAAGGGACTAAGACAGAAACCCTATTGAATGGTTTTCTTCTTGTCCAAATGGGTCTAGTGATGAGGGTTATATGATTTTATGATTCAATTGTGAGTAATTGTTATCAGGTCTAATGGTGATTGTCACAACTGTAAATGTAGACAAGGTTGGCTGAAAGAAGAGAGAGTTTCAAGAACAGAGCAACCTAGGACCATCAAGAGGGAGGAAGATGAGAGGAGTAAGGGATCCCAACCAGAAAAGCAACAACACCAGAGATGGTTGCAGAGGTGATGGCATGGAGAGATGGAACAGCAGAGGACTATAGGTCCACGGACTGAGAAAGGCAGTGTGCCTGCGAGCAGGAAGATGGCTTGCAAAATGCACCTTTTGGAAATATATATTTTCAATGTGGTATATGTACATTGCTCATTGCTCCCAACCTTTGCATACCAATCATCACTAATGATCAATAGATCTTGATTACATGTTTGATCAATTTCAGATTGAAGAAGTTGGTAGAATTCTTCTATTTCATCCTTACTGGCTTTAGTGGTTGGTGCGTAAATTTGAATAAAAGTGGTATTTAACTGGTCTTCTCTGTAGGTGCCTTGATATTATCCTATCAGACAGCATTGTACCTCATGACTAATTTGGTTATGTTCTTTTTGACAATGAATGCAACATCATTATAATGAACATACCAAGATGTATTGATCATTAGTAGTGGCTGGAATGCAAAGGTTGGGAGCAAAAAGGAAGGATCAGTGGTTGGAAAATATGGCCTTGGTGATAGAAATAATGCTAGAGATTGCATGATAGAATTCCACAAAATCAATGATTTGTTCATTTCAAATAACTTCTTTAGACAACATAAGAGACGACTACACACACGGACCTCGCCAGATGGGATACATAAAAATCAAATTGATTACATCTGTGTAAAGAGACGATGGAAAATCTCCATAGCATCAGTCAAAACAAGGCCGGGGCAGATGGTGGAACAGATAATCAATAGCTCATGTGCAAATTCAAACTGAACTTGAAGAAAATGTAAACAAGTCCACGAGAACCAAAATTTGACCTTGAACATATCTCACATGCATTTAAAGTTCATCTGAAGAACAGATTTGATACATTGAACACTAAAGACCAAAGAACAGAAGAGTTGTGGCATGATATCAAGAACATCGTATATGAAGAAAGTAAAAAAAATCATTAAGAAAATAAGAAAGAAGAAAAGGTCAAAATGGATGCCAGAAGAGAAACTGAAACTTGCTTTCCAGCACAGAGACGCTAAAGCAAATGGAAGAAATGAGGAGGT
>NW_006408569.1:16439034-16440599 GCF_000296735.1 Chrysochloris asiatica | reverse complement strand
CTTGCTTGCTGAAAGTGAAGAGGACTTAAAGTATTTACTGATGAAGATCAAAGAGCACAGCCTTTGGTATGGATTGCATCTCAATGTAAAGAAAAGAAAAATCTTCACCACTGGACCAACAAACAACATAATAACAATGGAGAAAAGATTGGAGTTGTCAAGGACTTCATTCTTCTTGAATCAACTATCAGCACTCATGGAAGCAGCAGTCAAGAAATCTAATGATATATTGCATTAGGAAATCTGATTCATAAGACCTTTTCAAAGCATTGAAGAGCAAAGATGTCAGCTTGAGGATTAAGCCATGGTATGTGAAAGCTGGACAGTGAATAAGGAAGACCATAAAAGAATTGATTGTTTTAAGCTATGGTGTTGGAGGAGACTATTGAAAGTGCCATGGGCTGCCAAAAGAACCAATAGATCTGTGTTAGAAGAAGTTTGGCCAGAGTGCTCCTTGGAGGCCGTGATTGCCAGACTTTGTCTCTCATGCTCTGGACATATTGTCAGGAGGGATGAGTTGCTGGAGAAGGATATCATGTCTGGTAAGGTGGAAGGTGAGAGAAAAAGAGGAAGAGATGGTTGGCAAAATGGCAGGATCAATGGGCTCAAGCATGGCAACAATTGTGAGGTTGGCTCAGGACCGGGCAGTGTTTTGTTCTGTTGTGCATAGGGTCGCTATGAGTTGCACCAACTCGATGACACCTAACAACAACAACAACAACAATGTGTGCATTAAAAAAAAAAAAGGTAATAGTGGTAAATACTGTTGGCTAAGAGTGCATGGTAAGGATTGTAATAATGACAATGATTTGCTGAATGTAAGGCTGATAAGCTGCCCTGTAAGCCTTCACTCACTCAATAAACAATAAAAGCTTTAAAAAAGGAGGATGAAAGAAAAGATAACCAATGAGATCTCTCATTATAAACCATGCAGGCAAGATTGCCATTGGGAGACATATACAAAACTCTGAAATAACACAAGTCCAAACAAAAAACATATACCCAGCAAAACTGTGACTCAAATAAGATACTGAAATTGGAACATTTCCAGATAAACAGAAATTAAAAGAATTTGTTGTAAACCAACCAAATTTACAAAGTATACTAAAAGAAGCTCTTTGGACTGAGAACCAACAATAGTAGACAACAACTGTAGATTGGCACACATGGCAGCACCACTCAGAACTCAATCCAGATATAGAAGTATCCAAAGTAAAACAAAACTACAAGACTAAATATAGGGAATCAGAGATATCAATCTATAATGAAAACATCTATAGAACAACAAGAGAGCAAAATATAGTTACAGAATACCAAATGGCAAGGAAGTCAAGCAGATTTCAAGATAATACAAATCATTTAAATTTATTGAAAAAAAAATAATACATTACAGGGTAACCTTACAGGAATGTTATACACCTTCACATCAATCAAGAAAAGGAATATCTATGAAGATTTTGTAATCATTAAAACTGTGAAGAAATTGACAAGGAAAAAACACACATAAAAAAATGAAACCAGCATGGGCAAAAATGTGGAAAATAAACTAGCAGCACCACAAAAAA
>NW_006408569.1:16436067-16438158 GCF_000296735.1 Chrysochloris asiatica | reverse complement strand
TCCAATAATTAGAAAAAGACCAGCAAAGTAAGCCTAGTCACCAGAAAAAAAGAAATAGTAAAGACCAGAGCAGAAATTCAAGAATTAGAAAACAGAAAAACAATAGAAAGACTCAATAAGACAAGAAGCTGGTTCTTTGAAATAATTAATAAATAATTAATTAAATTGACAAATCATTTGCAAATATAACAAAAGAAAAGAGGGAGAAGACATAAATAATATGCATATTAAATGATATGTGTGCCATCACAATAGAACAAAGTAAAGAAAAAGGATAATAACAGAAGATTATGAGGACTTGTACTCCAATAAATTTGTAAATCTGGAAGAAACAGATAGAATTTTAGAAAAACACAACCTACCTAAACTAATGTAGAGTGGAGTAGAAAGCATGAACAGACCTATAACAAAAGAAGAAATTGATCAGGTCATTAAAAATCTCCCAACAAAGAAAAGTATAAGCACAGATGGCTTTATTGGTGAATTTTACCAAACATTCAGAGAAGATTTGACCAATTTTACTAAAACTATTCCAACGCATGGAAAATATCCAAATTAATTTCGTGAAGTTAACATAACCCTTGTACCAAAACCAGGCAAGGACATTACTAAAAAAAATGAAATTATAGAGCAATGCCCCTCATGAATACAGAGATAAAAATTCTCAACAAAATCCTAGACAATATAATACAAAAACATATCAAAAAATAATATATCATGACATGGGCTTCATACCTGGGATGCAAGGATGGTTCAATATTAGAAAAACTATCAATTTAATCCACCATATAATTTTTCCAAAATGAAAAGATCCACATGATCATAGTGATTGATGTAGAAACAGAATTTGACAAAATCCAATACTCATTTTTGGTAAAAAACACTCAACAAAGTAGGAAGTGAAGGGAAATTCCTCAAAATAATCAGGAACATATGTACAAAACCAACATCTAACACTACTCTCAATGGAGAGAAACTGAAAGCACTCCATTTGAAAACAGGAACTAGACAAGGATGCCCTTTATTACAACTCCTATTCAATACTGTGTTGGGAGTGTTAGCCAGAGCTCAAAGGAAAGAACAGGAAAACAAAGGAATCTAAACTGGCAAAGAAGAAATAAAACTGTATTTGCAGATGGTATGATCCTATATATAGAAAACACCAAAGAAAAATATTCTCACAAGAATATTATTGTAACTCATTGAAAGAATCAGCAAAGTGACAAGGTATAAGATCAATATACAAAAATCAGTTGGATTCCTCTATAGTAACAAAAACAGCTCTGAAAAGGAAATTAGGAAAACAATACCATTTACAATAGCCATCCAAAGGATGAAATATTTAGGAATAAATCTAACCAGAGAAACAAAGATCTACACAAAGAAAACGACAAAACACTACTACAAGAAACAAAAAGAATTTTGCAAAAATGGAAGAATATACCATGCTCATGGATAGGAAAACTTAACATTGTTAATATGTCAATACTACCCAAATCAATCTACAGATATAATGCAATCACAACCCAGATTTCAACAACATTCTTTAAAGTGATGGGAAAAATGATAACAAACATTATATGGAAAGGAAAGAGACCTCAGATGAACAAAGAACTGCTTAAGAAGAAAAACACAATTGGAGGCCTCTCACTCCTTGATCTGAAAATTTACTACATAGCCACAGTGGTCAAAATATCCTGGTACAATGAAAAATACATAGAGCAATGGAACAGAATTGAAAACCCAAAGTAAATCCATCCACATACAGTCAACTGATCTTTGGCAAAGAGCCAAAATACATTAAGTGTGGAAGAGAAAATCTCTTCAACAAATGGTACTGGCAAACTGGAAATATATTTGCAAAAGAATGAAACAAGACCCATGTGTCACACCATATACAACAACAAATTCAACGTGGATTAAAGACCTAAATGTAAAACTTAGAACTATAGAGATCATCAATGGAAAATTAGTGACACACTTAGGGGCTATAATACATGGCATACATACACTATCAAACATTGTAAAAACACACAAAGTGTAGAAGGCAAAATAGATGATAGGTACTTTCTAAAAATTAGAAACTTATGT
>NW_006408569.1:16431035-16435147 GCF_000296735.1 Chrysochloris asiatica | reverse complement strand
AATACACAGAGTCACTGTGTCAAAAGGAAATGGTTGATGTACAATCGTTTCAAGAGGTTGCATATGATCAACAGACAATGATACTGAAGGAAGAAGTCCAAGGTGCATTGAAGGAATTGGCAAAGAACAAGGCACCAGGAACTGATAGAATACAAATTGAAATATTTCAAGAAAGTGAAGCAGCACAGGAATCACTGACTCATCTAAGCCAAGAAATTTGGAAGACAATTATCTGGTCAACTGATAGGAAGAGATCTGTATTTGTGCCTATTCCAAAGAAAGGTGACCCAATGGAATGTGGAAATCCTCGAAAAATAGATGACAATAGACAATATCTTTGATATCCCATGCAAGTAAAGTTTAATGAAGATAATACAAAAACTGCTGCAAGCATACATTGACAGAGAACTTCCAGAGGTTCAAGCCAGATTCAAAAGAGGACATGGAATGAGGGATATCATTGCTGATGTCTGATGGATCTTGGTTGAAAGCAGAGAATACCAGAAAGATGTTTACCTTTACTTTATTGACTATGCAATGGTTTTCGATTTTCTGGAGCATGACAAGCTATGGACAACATTGCAAAGTATGAGTATTCCTTAACACTTAATTGTGCTCATAAGGAATCTGTATGTGGATCAAGAGGCAATTGTCCAAACAGAACATGGGAACATTGAATGGTTTAAAATTAAGAAAGGTGAGCGACAGGGTTATATCATTTCACCATACTTATTCAACCTGTATGCTGAGCAAATAATCCTAGAAGCTGAGCTATATGAAGAAATACATGGCCTCAGGATTGGAGGAAAACTCATTAGCAACCTGAAATATCCAGATGTTATAGCCTTGCTTGCTGGAATTGAAGAGGACTTGAAATTCTTACTGATGAAGTTCAATCACCACAGCCTTTGGTAAGGATTGCATCTCAATATAAAGAAAAGAAATATCCTCATCACTGGACCACTAAACAACACTCTTATCAATGGAGAAAAGATTGAAGTTGTCAAGGACTTCATTCTAGTGGGATCACCATCAACACTATTGGAAGTAGCAGTCAAGAAATCCAATGACAAGGGAGGTAGGGCTTGATGGCAGATAGGGTGGAGATGCAGGGAGGTTCACCATCAGCAATACCACAGAATACCAGGCAAAGCAGATTCGGGGCAGAGCTACAAACCTCTGAACCATATAGATAGGAATATTTAAAAGGTGTGAAGGCTTACAGCTATTGGAACTTGTAGCAAAAGTAAGAAATAGCATACTTTTGAATATTCCGGGCTCAGAGGCCCAGAGTCGACAACTTGGGTGAGCCCAAATGGCAAGACCAAGCAAGGGAGCAGACAGACCACAGAAAAACGCCACAGGATCCTCAGATCAAAGGTCGACAATACATTGTTGGGTTTTGTTCTGATTTTCTTTCTTTTTGGTATCTGTTCATTGGCTCCCCACTGTTTGTGCACCTCCATTCTGGTGACTAAAGGGGGTGCCTAAGCAAGTGCACAGCTGCACACACAACACTGGTGGGTTCTTCTGCCATGCATGCACACAGATACTCTCAGCCTAAGAGCCAGCACAAAACCGTTTTTGTTTGTTTTTTAATATGGAAAAGCTAGAACAAGAAGTGTGGAGAAGGAAAGAGAGTTTAAAAACAAAACAGGCCAAAAATTAAATTAAATCCTGAGGTACAGCATAACAACCAACAGTGGCAGTTTGAAATCTCTCAAGCAACTTTGAAGGCAAGAAGTTAATTGAGAATATTAAAGTCATACTCATATTAGACTACAGATTTTTTTTTCTTCTCTCCCTCCTCTCTCTTTTCTGCGATTATAGACCACAGTATCCAGTCTAGTTTTGTTGTTGTTCTTGTTTTCTTTTTTTGCTGTTGTTGTTTTGCTGCTTTATGCACCTTTGGGGGACTCTTCCACTTTTGGGGGACTCTTTCACTACCTATATTACCCAAGAAGAGACATCAACTGCTGCCATATAGTCAAGCTACAATTACACTCTATAAAACACCAAAATCCAGACAACAACCAATACCAACTGCCATATACCAAGGAGGCAGACAACACTTGTGAAAGTTACTCTGAGTTAAGCAATAAGAAGAGTGAAAAGGAAATCTCACATCCTGATCACACCTACCTGGGAGCAATCAGAAAGCATGAAAAATACCAAAACACATATTAAATTAAGTATTAAGGCCACAGATAAACACTAAACATGTCCAAGAAGCAAAAGCAGATGACCATATCAGCACATGTCCAGAAACAGGAAAAAATGTCTGAGACAAATGACCTAGAGGTAGACCTGTACTCCATTCTGGAAGGAGGCCAGGCCTTAGAAATGCCTGAGAAGGAATTCAGAAAAATGATTATAAAATGTTGCAAAACACTTTACAATGGAATTGAGAAAAATAAGGAAGAAGTCAGGAAAATGCTACAGGAGCAATCAAATAAGATAGACACAGCATTGGAAACAATTCAAAACCTACAGAAAGAGGTCCAAATGATCAACAACAAAATAACAGAAATAGAGAACACTCTGAAAGGGCAGAGGAGTAAAATAGATGAGATGGAAGGCAGAACCACTGATCTGGAAGACAAATCTCTCAATACCACTAAGATAGACGAACAAACAGAAAAAGGGATAAAAAAGTCTGAAGAAAGTCTAAGATTTATGTTAGACAACATGAAGACAACATTAAGAATTATTGGCATTCCAGAATAAGAAGAATCACACAAGTCCACAGTTCAATTAGTAGTAATACGCATCACCTTGGTATAGTAACCTTGCCCATAGCCCTAGGATTCATGTCCCTAAACGACATAGTAGACAGGTTTCAACTGAGTTTTCTTACAAAGACAGATTAGGAAGAAGACAAGATGGACTACTTCCAAATACTTAGTCACTGAAAATCTTATGAATAGCAGTAGAACACTGTCAGCAACGGAATTTGTCTAAACCAGCTGAATATTTTGTTGAACCAATAGATTCTTTTTTCTTTTTTAAAGTTTTATTGGGAATTATGTGACAGTTTACATGGGAGAACATCAGTTTTACATTCATCCTATCGTATATTGTTTCATTGCCATGGTTACAATTCCTTCCACACATCACCAATCAATGAAAGGGTATATCCTATAAGCCTGCTTCTCCGCCCCCCCCCTACCTCGTTGAAGAACTGCTGGAAGAAAATTTTCCTAACATTCTAAAAAGTGAAAAGATAACCATTCAAGAAGCTCAATGAACCCATTGAAGGATAGACCCCAAATGAAAATCACCAAGATATATCATAATCAATCTCTCCAAAATCAGAAATAAGGAGACACACCTGAAAGCAGCTAGGGAAAACAGAAGTGTTACATACAAAGGCAAGCAAGTAAGATTAAGCTCGGATCTCTCAACAGAAACCATGCAAGCAAGGAGGAAATGGGGAGACATATATAAAACGCTGAAAGAAAAAAAAACTGCCAACCAAGAATCCTTTATCCAGCAAAGCTATCAATCAAATACAATGGTGTAATCAAAACATTCCAGGATAAACAGAAGCTAAGGGATTTTGCCAAAGCCAACCCTACGCTACAAAACATCCTAAAGGGAGTTCTGTGGACTGAGAACCAATAAGAACAGACAAAAACCAGAGACTGACATACGTGGCAGCACCTCCCAGAACTAAATCGACAGAGGAAGAGTCGAGAACAGAACAAAACTATAAGAAAAAACTCAGAGAATCTGGGAGATCAGTCTATGATCAAAACAATTACATTGCAAAAGAAGGTAAACACGTAGGAAGAGAGATTCAGATGGTGAGAAGATCAGGTAGATTACAGGATAAAATGTTGTTGGTCAGTGTCATTGAGTCAATTCCGACCCATAATGATTCTGGATAGGGTTTCCGAGGAGCAGCTGGTGACCTTGAACCTCCAGCCTTGCAGTTGAAATGGCTTTGCAGTCTGATGCATTAACCCACAATGCCACACCAGGATAAATGGAGGGAAACGTTAATGGACTATAAGGTAACCTCAAAGAAAATTAACACTTCAAAATATACCAAGAAAATAAAAATCCAAGAAGAACGTGAAAATATTAAAACCATAAGGAAACTCACAAGA
>NW_006408569.1:16428293-16429524 GCF_000296735.1 Chrysochloris asiatica | reverse complement strand
GAAGAGCTATCACAATTCTACTCAAATTATTCCAGAAAATAGAGGAGGATGGAAAACTTCCTAATATATTTTATGAAGCAAACATAACATCATACCAAAACCAGGGAAGGACGTCACTACCAGAGCTCCTTAGACCAGTAGCATAGTGGTTACATATTGGGCTGCGAACCACAAGGTCAGCAGTTCAAAACTACCAACTGCTCCATGGAGAAAGATGAGGCTTTCTGCACCTGTAAAGATTTACAGCCTCAGAAACCCTGTTCAGGGTCACTGTGGTTCAGAAACCATTCGATGGCACTTAACAACAACAACAAAAAATCCCTCATGAGGGAGAGGGCCTGTGTGCTGACAACAGGGGGTTACAATTACTGAGATGATACAAAGTGTTGCATATATAAAACTGATGATCTCCTCTGTAAACCTTTACTCAATTCACAAGAAAAAGTAAATTTAAAAAGCTAGATTACACCCCCTTCCAAGACTAAGACTCAATGGGAATGCATGCTCTGATTGGTAACCAGGTTTGTCACCGATAAGGGGAAGTGAGGGAAAAACAACAATGAAGCTGCTAGCTAAGCCCTACAACGTTCAATAGACTTCTATGAACCAGGGTGGAGACCTGATCAGCCAGCAGTGTGGCAAGACCTGGGGACTCTTGGGCCCACAGTCAGTGACATAGCCATAGAGGACTAGAGTGGAGAGTGAAGGGTCCAGCTGATAAGAAGAGAGGGCATATGCACAAGAACACCCACACTTGCAAACAATACCCACTTGACCTGGCTTCAATGACTAGATGATCAGAGGTCAACTAGAAGAAGAAAGAAGAGGGGGGAAAAAGAGTCATCCGATACAATTTGATGAACCTGACCTACACCTATGGATGCAGTAGCTCAGAAGAGGGAACAAGTCTTTACAACAAGGATCATTCCCACCCCCTCCATACACAGAGTAGATAGGGATGGCAAGTTTGACATTGGCTATCCAAAATGTGGGGGGCTACAAAAGCAAGAAGTGACTGGCTTACAAGCTTTCAAGAGGGAACCTAGATCTAGAAAGCATGGAGGAAAGTAAAGTCTCTACTGAGTAGTATCCAATCTGCCTGGGGAGGGCTGATGAAAGGAGTTGCAGATAGGTCTCTTGTGGTACAATAGTGAATAATTGTTATCAGGACTGATTGTGAGGATTGGAAATGTAAAGGTAGACTTTTGTAGCAAAAGGAGGGGAGTGATTG
>NW_006408569.1:16421598-16424214 GCF_000296735.1 Chrysochloris asiatica | reverse complement strand
CAACCTGAGGGGCTCATTTTCTGGCACTAAATCTGACAGTGTTTCTCTGCTATTTATAAGTTTTTCAGTGACTAAATATTCAGAGGTAGTTCGTCACTCCTTCTTCCAAGTCTGTCTTTGTCTGGAAGGCCATCTGAAACTTGTCCACCATGGGTGACCCTGCTGGTATTTAAAATACTGGTGGCATAGGTTTCAGAATCACAGCAACTCATAAGCCACCACAATATGAAAAACTGACAGACGAGTGACTGATTAGAGAGATGTAAATCAAAATAACTATGTGATATAATCTCTGCCCAGCATTAATAGCATAGTTCAAAAATAGAGAAAACAATGGGGCTTAATGGAAGATTAGGGAAAAGTATGTGCAGACCTCTATCAGCTGTAACACATGAATACTGGATGAAGCAGTTTCAGGTATGGTCCCCAAACTGTGAATTACAAATAAAGGAATATTTAGAAAGTTTGAAGGCTTACAGCGAGTGGAATTTTGTAGCAATATCAAGAAAAGTGGTGTTTTTCTGAGCTGTGGCTGCCAGCTGCTCCAGGAGCAGCCATCTTGGGCATGGTGGAGCAGGTGAAGGATCAGAGGACAATTGTGTGGACAATTTTTTTCCCTCTGTTCATTGGTCTTCCACCTCCTCTCTGGTGATTAGAGACAGGGTCCTAAGCGAGTGGACACCCCAATCCCCACCCCTGGAGGGTTCTACTATGCATGAGCATGGATCTGCTCAGCAAAGTCTACTGTGCACAGAATCTAAGAGGGGGAAGAGACTGCTTAAAACTAAACAGTCTCCCAAAATGGCTACAGCCAGCCCTGAACTGTTTATCATTAGGAAAAACTCCTGAATGGGGGTTGTGGAGTGGGAGAGACACAAACTAAAAAGTAAACAGGCCGAAAATTAAATCCCAAGTTACATCATAAGGTGCAACAGTAAAATCTTGAAATTTCTCCGGTGATCTTGAAGGCAAGAAGTCAAGAGAGGGGTGTTAAAGTCATACTCATATTTTACCACAGATTTTTTTTTCTCTTCTTTTCTGTGATTATAGCCTATAGTATCCAATCTGGGTTTTGTTTGTTTGTTTTCTGCTGTTGCTGCTCTGTTTTTCAGTCTCCTTTTACCTTCGGGGGTTCTTTCTCTCCCTATGTTACCCAAGAAGAGAAAGGAATTGTGGTCATATAACCAAGCTACAATCACACCCTGTAAAATGCCACCATCCAGGCAAGAGCCAATACTGATGCTATACACCAGATAGACAGCCAACTACTGCTTCAGTTACTCTGAATTGAGTAATAAGAAATCAAAAAGGGAAACCCATGTCCTGATCACATCTACCTAGAGGCAATCAGAAAGCATAATAATAAATCACCATTTGTTGTTGTTGTTGTTAGGTGCCATCGAGTTGGTACCAACTCATAGCGACATTATGCACAGCAAACCAAACACTGCCCAATCTTGGGCCAACCTCACTACTGTTGCCATGCTCGAGTCCATCGATGCTGCCACTTGGCCAATCCATCTCGTTGGGGGTCTTCCTCTTTTTCTCTGACCTTCCCACCTTACCAAACATGACATCCTTGGAGGCCAAGATGGCCAAACTTCATCTCTCATACTTTGGACATATTGTCAGGAGGGACCAGTCCCTGGAGAAGGATACATAACCATACATTCATCTAATTATTGAAAACACACCTCATTCTTAAAGATGCCCAAGAAACAAGTGACCATATGGGCACATGTACAGAAAGAAGATAGAGTAACTGAGACAAATGATCTGGAGGTAGACCTAGACTTCACATTGGAAGGAGGGCTAGTTCTGGAAATGCCTGAGAAGGAATTCATGAGAATGATATTGAGATGCATCCAAACGCTCTACAGAAGGGTTGAGAAAAATAAGAAAGAAGTCAGAAAAGCACTACAGGAACAATCAAATAAGATAGATACAGCATGGAAAACAATTCAAAACCTGCAAAAAGAGGTCCAAATGATTAATAACAAAATATTATAAATGGGCAATACACTGAAAGGGCAAAGGAGTAAAATTGAAGAGACGGAAGCCAGAACCAGCGAGCTTGAAGACAAATCTCTCAGTACTGCTAAGATAGAAGAGATGGAACCCAGAAATAGCGAACTAAAAGACAAATCTCTCAATATTGCTAAGACAGAAGAGCAAGCTGAAAAAAGGATTTTAAAAATCTGAAGAGAGTCTAAGATTCATGCTGGATAACATGAAGATGAACAACTTAAGAATTATTGGCATTTCAGAAGAGGAAGAATCATAGAAGTCCACAGAGGAGATAGTTGAAGAGCTTCTGGAAGAAAATGCCCTAACATCTTAAAAGATGAGAAGATAAACATTCAAGAAGCCGAACATTCCCCAGGAAGGATAGACCCCAAAAGAAAGTCACCAAGACATATAATAATCAAGCTCTCCAAAATCAAAGACAAGGAGAGAAACCTAAAAGTGGCCAGGGAGAAGAGAAGTGTCACTTACAAAGGCAAGCAAATCAGATTAAGCTCTGACTATTCAGCACAAGCCATGCAGGCAAGAAGGCAATGGGGAGACATATGCAAAACCCTACAAGAAAACAACTCCTTATCCAGCAAAACTATC
>NW_006408569.1:16385767-16420285 GCF_000296735.1 Chrysochloris asiatica | reverse complement strand
CTCCCGTAAAGATTTACAGCCTTGGAAACCCTGTACAGAGTCCCTATGAGTCAGAACCGACTCGACGGCACTTAACAACAACAACAACACACCCCACAGCTCCCACCCCACCCCGGCTGTCAGCAAACAGTTCCTCTCCCTCCCTGAGTCCCGTGTCCCCAGCCACTCCATCTGTCCATGCCAACATCTCTGTCTCCATGCCTAGTTTCACTGCCTCTCTGGGTAGGGTCACACTTTCCACTCTTCTCACTTGATGGTCCCAGGGACCTCTGCTCCTGGGCTGCAAAATCAATCAATCTCCTCCCTTTGCAAAAAGAAAAAAAAAAATCTGCCTCTACGTTTCTGACCCTCAGAGTCAGTCCTGATGGCAGGTATTCACTCTTGTACCACAAGAGTCTTATCCCCATTTCCTTTAGTCAGCCAGGTCCCAACAGATTGGAAATCGTTCAGTGGAGGTTCTGCCTACCCTTGCCAATGGGCAAAGATTTTTGATGGCTAATTATTAAAGACACACAACAGAACCATTCCAGGCATAATATTTGACTTTCTGGTCTTTACAACATGGCTTTGCAAAATACATTTGGTGCCTTGATACAATTCATACCACAACAACCCTGTTAAGACACTAGAAAGCTAGGTGACAATAAAGCCCTATCAGTATCTCTCTTGGTAACAAGTAAGACCACAATATGAGATTGATCTATTTCAGCATAACCTCGTTCATTTGAATGGTAGAAAGAAGACTGCTTGCTATTAATTAGTATAGTTCAAACTGCATATTTACAAATCTACAGAAATTTAGGATATTCAAATGCATCCAGTGACTCCAGTAGATTGTTGTTGTTGTTAGGTGCCATCAAGTCAGAACCAACTCATAGCAACCCTATATACAACAGAATGAAACACTGCCTTGTCCTGGGCCAACCTTACAATCATTGCTATGCCTGAGCCCATTGCTTCCACCATTGTGCCAATCCATGTCTTTGGGGACTCCCTCTCTTCTCTGATCCTTCACTTTACCAAACATGATATCCTTCTCCTGGAACTGGTACCTCCTGATAATATATCCAAAGTATGAGAGACGAAGTCTCATCATCCTGGCCTCTAAGGAGCACTTTGGCTCTACTTCTTCCAATAGACATTGGTTTGTTCTTTTAGCAGACCATGGTACTTTTAATATTCTCTTCCAACACATTAACTCAAATGCATCAATTCTTCTATGGTTGATGAAGCTTTTGATAACTTCAATCTTTTCTCCTTTTATATGAATGTTGTTTATTGGTCCAGTGGTGTGGATTTTTATTTTCTTTATATTGAGGTTCAACCCATACAAAGGCTGTGGTCTTTAATCTTCATCAGTAAGTATTTTAAGTCCTCTTTGCTTCTTTCAGCAAGCAAGGTTGTGTCATCTGCATGTCACAGGTTGTTAATGAGTCTTCCTTCAATTCTGATGCAACGTTTTCCTTCATATAATCCAACTTCTCAGATCATTTGCTCAGCATACAGATTGAATATGTATGGTGAAAGAACGCAACCCTGGTGCACACCTTTCCTAATTTAAAACCATTTGGTGTGCCATTTTTATGTTTGAACAATTGCCTCTTGGTCTATGTACAAGATCCTCAGGAGCACAATTAAGTGTTCAGAATAGTCCTTTTCCATAATGTTGTCCATAGCTTGTCATGATCCACACAATTGAAAGTCTTTGTGTAGTCAACAAAGCACAGGTAAACATCTTTCTGGTATTATCTGCTTTCAGCCAAGATCTAGCTGACATCAGCAAAGATATCCCTAACAACACATCCTCTTCTGAATCTGGCTTGAACTTTTGAAAGTTCTCTATCAATGTATGGTTGCAGCCATTTTTGTACTATCTTTAGCAAAATTTTACTTGTATGCAATATTAATGATATTGTCAGATGATTTCCACATTCCATTGAAACACCTTTCTTTGGAGTGGGCACAGATCTCTTCCAGTCAGTTGGTCAGGTAGTTGTCTTCCAAATGTCTTGGCATAGATGACTGAGTGCCTTCAGTGTTGCATCAGTTCCTTGAAAGATTTCAATTTGTATTCCAAATTGTTCTTTGTCAATGCCTTCAATGCACCTTTGACTTCTTCTTTCAGGATCATTGTCTCTTGATCATATGTTACCTCTTGAAATGGTTGAACATCAACAATTTCTTTTTTTGTACAGTGACTGTGTGTATTCCTTCCATTGTCTTTTGATGCTTTCTGCATCATTCAATATTTTGCCCATAGAATCCTTCAATACCACAAGTCAAGGTTTGAAACTTTTCTTCAGTCACCTCAGCTTGAGAAATGTTGAGCGTGTTCCTCCCTTTGGGTTTTTCTAACTCCAGGTCTTTGCACATTTTGTTCTAATATTTCACTCTGTCTACTTGAGCTGTGTTTTGAAATTTTATATTCACCTCTTGTACCTCATTTCTTCCAATTGCTTTAGCATCTCTACACTGGAGAGCAAGTTTCAGAGTCTCTTATGACATCCTTTCTGGTCTTTTCCTTCTTGTTTTCTTAATGACTATTTGCTTTCTACCTGTATGATGTTCTTGATGTCATCCCACAATTCTTCTGCTCTCAGGTCTTTAGTGTCTAATGCATCAAATCTATTCTTCCGATGATCTCTAAATTCAGGTATGATATATTCAAGGTCAAGGAGCTCTGGTAGCGTAGGGGTTATGAATCGGGCTGTGAACCACAAGGTCAGCAGTTCTAAACTACCAGCTGTTTTGTGAGAGAAAGATGAGGCTTTCTGCTCCCATAAAGATTTACAGCCTCGGAAACAGGGTCGCTATGAGTCGGAACTGACTCCACGGCACCAAACAACAACAACAACATATTCAAGGTCATATTTTGGCTGTCATGGACTTGTTTTAAATTTCTTAAGCTTCAGCCTGAATTTCCCTGTGTGCAGTTGATGGTCTGTTCTTCAGTCTGCCCCAGGCATTCCAATCGACAGTAATGATCAATACATCTTGATTGCATGTTTGATCAATTTCAGACTGAAGAAGTTGGTAGTAGAATTCTTAATTCCTTCCTCATCGGTTTTAGCATTTAGTGCATGAATTTGAATAATAGTTGTTTTAACTGGACTTCCTTATAGGCATATAGATACTGTCTTATCACAGACAGCATTGACCTTCAAGACGGATCTTGAAATGTTCTTTTTGACTAGAATTTGACACTATTCTGCTTTAATTTGTCATTCCCATAATAGTAACCCATATGATTGGTCAATTCAAAATGATCAACGCCTGTTTATTTCAACTCATTAACGCCTAAGATATCAATCTTTATGTGTTCCATTTTGTTTCTGATTATTTTCAATTTTCTTAGATTTATTCTTCATACATTCCATGTTCTGATTATTAATGAATATTTACAGCTTTTTCTTCTCCTTTTGAGTTGTGTCTCTTCACCAAAAGAAGGTCTCAAAAGCTTCACTCCATCCACATCATTGAAGCTGACTCTACTTTGAGGAGACAGCTCTTATACAGTCATATTTTGAGTATTTTCCAACCTGAAGGGCTCATCTTATGGCATGATATCAGGTAATATTCTGCTTCTGTTCATAAAGTTTTCATTGGCTAATCCATCATTTGTGGACACCTCTTCCTTTTTCCTAGTCTACCTTAGTCTGGAAACTCCACTGAAATCTGTGCACCATGGGTCACCCTGATGGTGGCTGTGGCATCATAGCAACTTACAAGCCATGACAGTGTGATAAACTGACAGAGGAGACTATACTACAAATGAGTTGAAATTTAACCCTATGTGTGAATTACTCCTAAACAAGTACTGTTAGCACTATATCCTGTTACCACCCAAGGCAACTGTGGGAGATTCATTTTAAAATATGGGAATGTGCTGAAGGATCTAAATGTGACATCAGGGTGTTTGGTAGAGAATCACTGAAGTGTTTGATTTGGGAAGGTGAGAATGGTTGTGCTGAAAAGTTATGCTTTAGGATAATTAGTAAGAAATAACATTTTACAGGGTGTGCTGTGTGGTGCTATAAGATAAGCACTCAGCTACTAACATCAGAGCTGGAGATTCAAACCCACCAGTCACTACTCAGAAACCTTATAGGGTTTATATGAGTAATAATCAACTTTATGGCACTTAACAACATCAACAAAACATTTTACAAAGGAGCAAACTGAGACAAAGAAGGGTTAAGTAACTTGCCCAAAGGTTACACAACTTATAAATGATAGAATTGACATTTGAACACAAGCAGTGTGGCTCAGAAATTAATCTGATGGTTGGTGTGAAGGATGTGTGGTATGAAAGAATTTGGAAATAGGAAGACGAATTGGAAGATTATTATAAAAGTCTTGATCCAAGATGATGAGGTCTGGCTCTGAGTAATAGAGGTCTAAATGAAAGGAAAGGATCAATTTGAGAGACATTGGTTAAGGATCTCTGCTTCTCACTGTTTGGAGTGGGATATCTGCAGGGAAAGAGAAAGACAATGTCCTCTGTCTGCCAATTCTTTCTCAAAGCTATCCTTGTTCCCTGCTTATTCATCCATGGCTAAAACAGAAGGAAAAAATAAAGAAAGAAAAAAAGATAAAGAGTCCTATTGGTGTGTCTTGTGCTTTTCTATAGCAATAACCTAAACCCACATGACTTGTTCTTTCCAATCAAAAGGTAGTAATTTTCTAATCTCAAAGGACAGAGGCACTTGGTCTCACCAAACAACAGTCTAACTACCATCTATTGTATTTACTGGTGATTTATACACAATGGTTTCCCTAGTAACCAGGAACTAACAACTTGGTTGTTGGAAATAAAATGAAATCACAGACTTCAGAAATTACATTGTAAAAGGATGCAGTATCTCCTACAGAATCATACATTCTGCCTAGTGTTAAAACAGAAAATGGAATATACATTAAAGTAGTTATTCAAAATGTGTTTTATGAGTGTGGACAGATTCTAGCGTAACCAAAGGGCAAATATTTCACAAAATTTGAAGGAAGTTTAATTGAAACAGTTCAAAGACTAAGTTAACTGTAGACTGAAAATCTTCAAAATAGCTCAATTTGTCAAAGAAAAATTTACTTCTATTTTTTCCTACATATTATTCACTCATTTTTAAATGGAAGTGAAAGGGTAAGAAAAATGTTTATTAAGTGCCTACTAGCTAAGTGCTTTCTTTTTAGCTAGGTCTAAAGATTGTTTTCATGCCATACCTTCAGACTAATTATTTTGTCCCTTGCCTCCAGGCAAGATATTTCCTAATGAACACACTGATAACAGTAAAAAGAGAAAAGGAAAAAAAAGTGGCCATTGATTCTAGCAACCCCACATGTATCAAAGAAGAACAGGGTTTTCAAAGCTGATTTTCATAAATAGATGGAAGTGTCTCTAGGTGGACTTGATTGAACCTCCAAGGACATTTACATGCTCGCACCACCCAGAGACCCCACCACACTGATAAGTATCCTAAAACAGAATTAATAATGAACAAAGAGCCATCCATCTTCAAAAACTTCTGCTGAGACTAAGAGGTGGTGACTGAGAGATGTGATGTTTTCAGTACGTAGAAAGTTATTTCTGATGAAGGTCCTATTTGCCTGAAAATATTTATTTTTTTAATTAATGATAATATCAAGAAAACCATGGTAAAAACACATTTTACCAAATAAACTAATTTCTAAATGCTGAGAATTAGTATATATACCTGGATATTGAAGGAGGTCTGCCAAACAACTGTACTTTCCCAGATGGGATATCTTCTTTATTTTCTTTGCAATAAAGCCTTTATCAGGACAATTCATTGCAGAGCACCATTATTTTAGAAAGAAAAACTTGGATTTTCTTTCCTCAAGACAAATTCAATAGAAATCCCTGTCATCATCTTTATTCTATGTGAAGCCCCATGAGTAAGAGCATTCAACCAAAAGCAACAAAGTGGTCCTTCTCTTAGCTTTTCTCTATCCAATGTCCTGGGCCCTCAGGTGAAATTGCCACTGGCCCTTCAGCACTTACTCTTACTCTCCCATATCTTCTCCACACATGTTATCTCCTGCAAAGGAAATCATTGCTAAAAATAAACTTTTAAATGTTACCATGCATTTAAGAAGAACTGTTTCACCAAAATAAAATAAAATCCTTTGGAATCAGACAGTTTTGGATGTCAAGTCATTGTATTGATTGTATGAATTTAAGTAATTTAATGTCTGAATCTCAGTTTCTTCACCTGCAAAGTGGGGAAAATAATGTATTACTTCAGAAGATGTTGTGAGGATTAAGTGAGGTAATGCTTAAGCAGGTGAGGATTAAGTGAGGTAATGCATAGCGGAGTGCCAAGTAAGCAATCTAAGCACACCAATCTAATGTTAAGTGTTAGAATTTTAATAATAATACATTTGGCCTATTGAAAATTTGTATCTTTTTCTTTTGCCCTCCATTATAGTAAAGCTGAAGGAACAATAAGAGCTAATTACAGAGGTCCACATTTCCTCATGTTTCTCAGATTCATAGCAAGACAGCCTCTTTCCTGTTCATAGGGAAATAACTCAAAACCAATTGTGACTCAGACCTTCATATTTGTATGAGTACATGAGTATGACACATGGATCTAGGCCTAATTCTTCAGATACATCAGGTGAAGTCTAGGACAGAAATACAGGTATACCAAGCACGAATTTCCCTGGCCATACACTCAGACATGGAAAAGGTTAAATAAGTACCTCCCTCTGAACAACCATTCCGTCTAATACAGAAAATTAAAGCTAGTCACATCCAAGAAAATGTAGTCATTTCTTGTCAATTTAGTTTGAATGTTTTTATTGTCATTAGTTGTCATGATGAGGATTTACAGCCTCGGAAACCCTGTACAGGGTTGCTATGAGTCGGAACCGACTCCACGGCACGTAACAATAGCAACAGTTGTCATCAAATAGGCTTTGATCCAGTGTGACTTTATGTATAATAGAACAAAACATTTCCCAATCCTGAGCCATCCACAGATTGAATTATCATTGAATTATCAGCCATATTCATGATTACTTCCCTTTGTTTCATTTCTTCTTCCCACAGGCTTTATGATCAGTTATGAGTATGTTTGTGGTTGAGGAGGCAGGTAATGGGAATCCCACTGTGTTGCACTTGTTTACTTACTGCTTCAGATGTAAATTATCCCATCTGATCCCAGGCACACATGTTATATGATGCTCCTTTGAATAGTATATCAGTTAGCATTTGCTCTTTACAAGTCACATCAAACCTTTGTTGTTGTTGTTATGTGCTGTTGAGTCAGTCCCGACTTGTAGCAACCCTGTATATGGTTTCTGAGGAGCAGCTGGTGGGTTTGAACTGCCGGCATTGCAGTTAGAAGTTCACTGCTTATGTTAAAGCACCACTCTAGGACTCCACATCAATCCTTAAGAGGTAAAAATAACCATTTACTTAACTCACAACTCTGTGGATGTATAATTTGGGCTGGATTCAGCTGAGCTAATTTATGCATCTACAGTCAGCAGGCAGTCAAGGACCTCATTCACATATGTGATGATTGCCTGGCTGTCAGCTAGGATGACAGAGTAACTGGACCATATGTCTTTTATCATTCATCAGGCTAACTAAGGTTTTTTTCACAGAGTCATAAGAAGTTACAGCATAAGCAAGGGAAGGAAAACCTCAATATGCAAGCACTCCTTCAAGTCTAAAGTCACATGCTATATTGCCTCATTGGCCAAATCAACCAACATAGTCAAGTCCATGTATAAATGTATAAAAATGCATAAAAAGTATAAAAACAAAAAGGTATTAACAAATTAGAAGCCATTATTACACCAACTTGCCCAAAATGGAAGTTGGTTATTTTACGGATAATTAGATTTTATTCAGCTCTCTTGTGTGAGCTGAATGTGAGCCAGTGAGAGGTTGTTTAGCAACTCAATGGATGACAGAAACTGTCTAAATCATGTGTAGAACCCTCTCATGCTTGCTAAAAGCATCTTAGTTCTCTTTCTCTCGGGTAACTTCCTCACCAAATTCAGAGGATCACAGGAACTTTTCAGGTGATTCAGGAAACTTAGGAGTGGGGATTGGTGAGTAGTAAGGAAAAGATTTGATACACCTATGGAAGGAGTCCTGGTGTGGTGCTATAGGAAAAGTACTAGACCAATAAGTTGGTTTGAACCACAATATCGGCAGTTCAAACTCACTAACCACTCCTTGGAAACCCTTTACAGGGTCACTATGAATCAGAACTGACTCAATGGCACTTAACAACAACAACATGAGTAGTAGACACAATTATGCATTCTAGAATTTCCATCCATCAAAATATTATCCATAATTTGTTGACCCATGCAGTGAATACCTGTGCATAGTGAATAAAAAACAAGTAAATATCTTTCTGGTATTTCCTGTTTTCAGTCAAGATTCATCTGTTGTCAGCAAAGATATCCTTCATTACACATCCTAATCTGAATCTAGCGTGAATTTCTGGCAGTTCCCTTTCTGTGTACTGCTGCAGTTGTTTTTGAATTCTCTTCAGAAAATGCTTACTTCATGGATACCATTGCAAAGAATGTGGATTCCAGAACACTTAATTGTACTCATGTGGAATCTGTTCATAGACCAAGAAGCACTCATTAAAAAAGAACAAGAGGATAATGAAAGGTTTAAAATTATGTAAGGTGTCCTTTTATCACACTTACTCAATCTGTATGGTGAGCAAATAATCTTAAAAGTTGGACTAGATGAAGAAAAGTGAGGCATCAAACTTCAAGAAAGACTCATTAACAACATCTGATATACAGATGACACAAGTTTCCTTGCTAAAAGTCAAGAAGACTTGAAGCACATACTGATGAAGATCAAAGAATGCAGCCTTGAGTATGGTATATGCCTCAACATAAAGAAAACAAAAATCCTCAAAACCGGCCCAATAAGCAACATCATAAACAGAGAAAAGATTATGGTTTTCAAGGATTTCATTTTACTTAGATAAAAAAAATCAATGACCACAGAAGAAGCAATCAAGAAATCAAATGGTGTATTGCATTGGCAAATCTGCTACAAAAGACTGGAAGTGTTAAATAACAAAGATGTCACTGACTTAAGTCATGTTATTTTCAATCACCTCATACATATGTGACAGCTGGTTAATAAATAAGACGACTGAACAACAGCTGATGCCTATGAATAATGGTTATTGCAAAGAATATTGAACATGCCATGGACTGCCAGAAGAACAAAAAAAATCTGTCTTGGAATATGTACAGCCAGAACGCTCCTTAGAAGCTAGAATGGAAAGATTTAGTCTCATGTGCTTTGGACATGATATCAGAGGTGTTGTTGTTGTTAAGTGCCGTCGAGTAAGTTCCAACACATAGCGTTTCCGAGGAGCAGTTGGAGAGCTTGAACTGCCAACCTTGCAGTTCAAATGGCTTTGCAGTCTGGCGCATTAATCCACAGCACCACACCAGGACTCCATACCAGTACCAAAAAAAGGACATCATGGTTGGCAAAGAGGAGGGTCAGAAAAAAAGAAAAGAAAAAAAAAAATTAATACCTTTAATGATATGATTTGACACAGTATCTGCAACAATGGGCTCAATCATAGTAATGATCACACAGGACTGAGCAGTGTTTCATTCTGTTGTATATAGGGTGACTATGAATCAGAACTGACTCAACAACACCTAACAACAAAAATAGTGGAGATGTATCTCTGGTCTTTTCTGGCCTAGGCTTATCACACAAAATAGCTCTACTTTTCAATTGTTACACTGGATGAAAGGAGCTCTGGTAGCGTAGAGGTTACGAATCGGGCTGCGAACTTTAAGGTCAGCGGTTCGAAACTACCAGCTGCTCCGCAGGAGAAAGATGAGGCTTTCTACTCCCGTAAAGATTTACACCCTCGGAAACCCTATACAGGGTCGCTATGGGTCGGAACCGATTCGATGGCACATAACAACAACAACACTGGATGGAAAGGAAGGGGATTGGTCACCAAGCCTTCTCAATTCCTTGGTCCCCACTCAGGATAAACATAGATCATTTTTCCTTTGATTTCTTAGACCTTTAAGGAAGAATTTACATGATGCTTTATCACCCACCAAATTTGACCAAAGGATATGGGGAAATAAAACATATGAAACCACAAATTTATATCTAACGCTTCTCTTCTCTCCAAAAGCCTCTGTTCTTTTTATTCCCTACTTTATTCCCTACTTGAAAGGTGTATGTGTGTATTTGAGTGTGTTGTTTATGTGATGGGTAGATATAGGAAGATAGGAGATAAACTGTTCAGACTCATCTTGTATTCTTATTTTTCTCAATTATGCTTAATTAAACCTATGACCTTTTTTTAGTACAGAGGCCAAAATTTTGCCATTTTCATTCTTAGGGCTCATTCTGAATCTTTATGCATGGGAGCTGTTATTCTGGATTCATAGATCGTGATAAGAGACAGTTTCTCTCTGAATCCTGCTATAACCAAAGCAAAGCTTTCATAGGACTTAGATAGCCTTGCATAACTTGGGGCAGGGGGGTGGGGGGTGGAAACCTATGTTAAGGAGTCCAAATATAGTGATTTACTAGGGAGAAGAATGTAGAGCCATATTATCTTGAAGTATTAACGGATGGGTTTTCATTCTCTTTTTACCCCTCATTACCCCTCAATGTTTCCCATTAAAATTAAACCTTGAAACTGAAACTTATTACCTTGGGCAAGGACCCAATGCATTAAACAAAGATTCACATTCTTGGAGTTTACTTTGGAATTAGACCTCTGAAACCCTTAGCATAGGTACTATCTGAAGCAATAAAGTTTTGAATTACAAAAGCCAAGATTTTTAAGAAAGGGAAAGGTTTTTTTTGGTTTTTTTTTTTTAAGTTTCAAAAGTTTAAGAACTTAGTGTAAATAATTAGAATGTAAATTTTATCCTAGAAAGTTGGAAAGTATTTATGATGAGCCCAAACCAAAACCACTGCCATTGAGTCAATTATGACTTGTAGCAACTCTATATAGAGTTTCAGAGACTGTAAATCTTTATGGAAGCACACAGTCTCATCTTTCTCTCACAGAGAGAAACACCAATTTTACGGTTAGCAGTCCAACCACCTAATCCACAGCACCACCAGGGCTTCTTATGTATGATGCTAAAAGGAGAGTTTGTTTTCCCACATCCAAAATGAAATTAAGTTAGACTGGCTGAGTAGAGGAGAGTTCATACTAATTTCTGGGGGGAAAATAATGAAACTCACCCTCCAAATATTTGGGGAATATTGAAAGCTTGTGCTTCACTTGTCAGGAAGGCAGCAAGCCTTTTAAAACTGGTGATTGCACCACGTTTAGGTAGAATAGACCAGAAAGCCTTCCAAATCTCCTAAGACCCTCGAGTGTGCTAGGAAGATATGCCAAAATTATCTATGCCTTCAGGAAGGCTTCAAATGGTTGAGAGATGTATAGTAAATTAGAAAGGGCCTTGCAATGTTAACAAGGACACACTGAAAGTGATTTCCATGTCAACCACGTAATGTGTAGGTTTGGTAGGATTGTAGACATTATTAGACATGCAGTAAGGACAGAGACCAACAATCCAAATAAAACAGAAATTAGGTGCCCTTCAAAAGATACCAACAGAGAGTAGAGAGTGATCATAGACCAAATGTTCCTTCTTTCACATAGAGATTGTTATACAACATAGAAAAAAGGAAAGATAATTTTAAAAAACCTTAATTTGTATTGAGATTTTACCTTCAAAAAATTTTAATCACTAATTTGAAGGACAGTAATTTGAATTGTCAACATTAAGGTATCTGAGACTGCATATCAAACAGGGTAATATGAGCTGTGATCCAAGACTCAGTCAAGTCTTACCCTTATGTAGATTACTTGTAAGATCCCATAGAGTATAATGCCTAGGACCACAGTCTTCAACAAAAAGCTAATAGTTGGAGCCATTATGTACCTATGGGGCTCTATCAGTTGTTCACAGCTAGCATCCACACTGATTGGCTAGTATTTGGGATATATAAGTTGTTAAATATTTTTAATATTACCTCTGGAGACAATGACAAGATGAGAAATGCCACCCTAATGATGTGAGTAATTAGAGTGAATCCCTTGTACAAGGCAGCCTATATAGTTAAATCAACTGAATAAGGTAGAGTATTTGGATATTTAGGTGGGTGGAGGAGGTAAGTAAAATGATTACATTCTCTATACATGTATCTTGGATAAAATCCAAAACTGGTTATGATTTCCAACAAATAAAAACACACAGGACAATGATGTCAATACTTACATACTTGTAAAAAGTTGAATTGGCAAAAATGGTGTGATAGATGTATGTACAAAAATGACCAAAAAAAGTAATTGCTGAGCTACTTATGTACAACCAAAAACTTCATGGATTTGGTTCCTTGGTTTAGAGGTTTAGGGTTTTATGGAACATCCCAGTTAATTGACCTAATAATGTGATTTGTGTTTCTGTCCTATCTTCTAGTTCATTGCCTAGTGCCCAGGGTCTTGAAAGCTTCCAAGCAACCATTCAAGGTACATCAATTGGTCTCTCTCTATTTACCTGGAGCAACAGAAGAAAAAAGAGCATCAGGAAGAAAGACTGTGTGGTTAATTGTCTTTGTAAATAACTCTTTTTCTGTGAGACCAGGAAAACTAGATGATACCTAGATACCATTGCTGAGCACCTTGATTAAAAATTCCATAGAAGAATCCTTATCAAAAAGCAAAAATACAGAACAGAATTTCAAATTCTAATGGACTCCAGGCCTTCTTGAAACTATTGCCTTGAGATAATCTTTAAACCTGGATCTAAAAATACCCCCGAAGTCTTATTAAAATTAAAAAATACTTTGGCCTAACTAGTAAAAAAAAGTCCTGCCTTGAGCATTATGCTCTTTTAGGAAATGTCTATATGGGATCAAATTAACAAAAGTCATTCAAAATATTTTAGTGAGTTTATGTTAATGAAGAAGAAAAAAAAAAATCTTAAAACGAGGATAGGAATGGTTGTAAGCCCAAAGAATGTAATCAATATCACTGAACTACATATGTGCAAAGTGTTGAGCTGGTATATGTTTTGCTATGTATATTCTCAACAACAAAAGAAAAGACAAAAAGAAGAAAAGTACACAGTATATATCTCCCATGTCCTGTTCCCTGTGATTTCTAAAGATATTGATTTATTGTTGATTACTGCATGTCATCAAGTAAGTTCTGACTCATAGGGACCCTGTATAGGGTTTCTGAGAGGCAGTTGGTGGATTTTAACCACTGCCCTTGCAGTTCAAACCTACCTTGTAGTCCAGTGCTTATCTTACAGTGACACACCAGTGACTAATATCCTGACCTCATTATATAAAGTAATTCATTCCTTTTTTTCTTCTAGTATCTTTATTATTTTCTGCATGCCAGGAACTTCTCTAGGTGCTAGATATAGGAGTACACTGGTGAATATTAGGCAATCTAGAGTAGGGATCAGTGTGCAACAGAATTGAATAATAAAAATGCAAATTCTAGGACTGTTTTAAAAAGGCATGTTCCTGAATACCTCCCTTAAGAGACTCTGATTCTGAAGGTTTTGGTATAATCAGAAATTTTCATATTGTAAATTGTAGGAAGTGGGAAAGTTAAAGTGAAAAAGGGCTCACTTATGAAGAGGACTTCATCATACTGGTAATGACAAAAAAGATATCCTCCAGGCTAATCATTTATTATCCATCTTCATTTCTGATGACTCTTCCCATGAGTTGGGTCATACAAATTGCAGTGAGACTCAGTTTATACAGATGATACTATATCTACTTTTTCTATTTAAATTCCCATGTAATCATTTGTTAATAGACTCAACAGCATCTAACAAAACAAAGTTTAAACAAAAAATCAAAGGAGAATGATTCCTAGAAAGATGTCTGACTAGACATGCTGTATAGGTCCTCTATCAACCAACTATGGGAAACTGCCTGCCCACCCCCCATACCATCCTTCTTAATTGACAATATAGTCCATCATTTCACCTTCCTGGCTGCAGATGGTGTAGTGCTGTAGGATAAGAACTGATCTCACAAGATTGATGGTTCAAACTCACCATCTACTCCTTGGAACCCCTATACAAGTTTGCTGAGTCAGAACCAACTCAGTGGCATTTAACAACAATAATAATGACTACAGCTGTTTAGAGTCCTGGTGTGGCAATGTGGGTTAATGTGTTAGACTGCAAGGTCAGTTTGAACTACACGGTTGGAAGTTCAAGCTTACCAGCCACTCCTTAGAAACCCTATATAGGGTTGATAAGAGTCAGAACCAACTTGACAGCACTTAACAACAACAACAGCTGCTTAGATCACAAATGGACACTTAAACAAATACAATTCCACTATAGACTTATAACTCACCTTTGGCATTAACTGGAATAAAGAGTCCAGGCTTAAAAGAGTTTATCTAAACAAGTCACATTTCCTTTCTTGGTAGTTTAAACAAAAAATCAAAGGAGAATGATTCCTAGAAAGATGTCTGACTAGACATGCTGTACAGGTCCTCTACAACACAGGTATGGGAAACCAAATGAAACAGATACAGATTATAACACTGGACCCCTGAGTTTCAGAGGAAAGGATAGAGAAATGGATTAAATATCTACTAAATGATAAACTGATCACTAGCAGAGAACGAACAAGACAGACTGGTGAACAGTCTACCAACCATCTTGACATTTTGAGAGCAGCTTTGGACACAGACTGTGTGGCCTGGCAGTGCTGATATACACCAGAAACTGGCAACAGGAAAGATGTGATTCTTTATTATTTCCCATGTCCTCCTGGTGACTAGAGATGTGGCCAGTCCCCACCCAAATTGACCCCAGTGCAGTGCCTGCTCTTTGGGAGTTCAGAACTGAGAGGTCATGAGCCACAGCAAGGTGAGACAGGTGTCAGCTATGCCACTTTTGCACTTGGATTCAGGAGGGTTGTACTACAGACCAACAGAACCTGCAGAACTTGTCAAGCCAGCTCTAGACTAGAAGAAGCTCTCATAAACAGCTAACTTGCCAATAGTTGCTCTCTGATCCTGACAGACACTGACCCCAGTTACCTTAAGGGCATAAACTACTTCTAGATTGAATGCCCTGAACATAGACAACACCTACACCTATAAGAATGTCATATAGGGCCAGAAACTATTCTATCTCATCCCTCCACTACATGCTTTGAAAGCTTCTTGGATGGCAGGAGCTCCCCAGCGTATTTTTGGGAACTGAAGAAAAAAAATCAAGCCTTGGCTTTCATTATTGAAGGATTCTATAGGCAAATTATTGAGTGATGCAGAAAGCATCAAAAGAAGACAGAAGGAATACACAGAGTCACTGTACCAAAAGGAAATGGTTGATGTTCAACCGTTTCAAGAGGTGGCATATGATCAAGAGCCAATGATACTGAAGGAAGAAGTCCAAAGTTCATTGAAGGAATTGGCAAAGAACAAGACACCAGGAATTGATGGAATAAAAATTGAAATCTTTCAAGAAAGTGAGGCAGCACAGGAGACACTCACTCATCTATGCCAATAAATTTGGAAGGCAACTATCTAGCCAACTGATTGGAAGAGATTCGTACTTGTGCCCATTCCAAAGAGAGGTAACCCAACGGAATGCAGAAATCATCAGACAATAGCTTTGATATGCCCTGAGAGTAAAGTTTTACTAAAGGTAATACAGAAAGGGCTGCAAGCATACATTGACAGAGAACTTTGAGAGGTTCAAGCCAGATTCAGAAGAGGTTGTGGAACGAGGGATATCATTGCTGATATCCGATGAATCTTGGCTGAAAACAGAGAATACCAGAAAGATGTTTACCTGTGCTTTATTGACTATGCAAAAGCTTTCGATTGTGTGGATCATGACAAACTATGGACAACATTGCAAAGCATGAGTATTCCTGAACACTTACTTGTGCTCATGAGGAATCTGTACCTGGACCAAGGGGCAGTTTTTCGAACACAACATGGGAACACTGAAAGGTTTAAAATTTAGAAAAGTGTGTAGAAATTTAAAATTTAGAAAGGGTTGTATTCTTTCACCATAGTTATTCGACCTGTATGCTGAGCAAATAATCCAGAAGCTGGGTATATGAAGAAAATTGTGGCATCAGGATTGGAGGAAGACTCATTAACAACCTGTGATATGCAGATGATACAACCTTGCTTGATGAAAGTGAAAAGGGCTTAAAATATTTACTGATGAAGATCAAAGAGCACCGCTTTTGATATGGATTGCATCTCAATGTAAAGAAAATGAAAATCCTCACCAATGGACTAATAAACAACATTCTTACCAGCAGAGAAAAGATTGAAGTTGTCAAGGACTTCATTTTTGGATCAACCATCAACATTCAAGGAAGCAGCAGTCAAGAAATCAAACGATGTATTTATTGCATTAGGCAAATCTGCTGCACAGGACCTTTTTAAAGTGTTGAAGAGCAAAGATGCTAGCTTGAGGACTGAGGTGAGCCTGACCCAAGCCATGGTATTTTCAATAGCCTCATATGCATGTGAAAGCTGGACAATGAATAAGGAAGACCATAGAAGAATTGATGCTTTTGAGTTATGGTGTTGGAGGAGAATATTGAAAATGCCATGGCCTGCCAAAAGAACCAACACATCTGTGTTGGAAGAAGTGCAGCCAGAGTGCTCCTTGGAGGCCAGGATGGCCAAACTTCATCTCTCATACTTCAGACATATTGTCAGGAAAGACTAGTCGCCGCATAAGGATATCATGTTTGGTAAGGTGGAGGGTCAGAGAAAAAGAGGAAGACCCCCCAGAGAGATGGATTGACAAAGTGGCAGCATCAATGGGCTCAAGCGTGGCAACAAAAGAGAGGTTGGCCCAGAATCGGGCAGTGTTTCCTTCTGTTGTGCATAGGGTCACTATGAGTCTGTACCGACTCTATGGTACCTAAAAACAACAGCAACAAGATACAGGGCACATATAGACTATCAAACATTGCAAAAATTGCACAAACAAAAGAAGACAAAACGGATGATTGGTACATACTAAAAATTAGAAACTTTTAAGTACATCAAAAGATTTCAGCTAAAGTGTAAAAAGGGAGCTCACAGAATGGGGGAAATTTTTTTGCTATGTCATATCAAACAAGGGATTAATCTCTAAAATCTGTAGGAAACGACACCTCTACATGAAAAAGACAAATAATCCAATTTAAAAATGGTCACAGCACATGAACAGAAACTTCACCAAGGAAGCATTCTGGAAGTTAGCAAACCTTTGAAGAAATGTTCACCATCATTATCCATTAGAGAGATGCTAATCAAAATAATAATGAGATATCATCTTACAGCAGCAATAAAAAAGCAGAGGACAATAAATGCTGGTGAGGATGTGGGATGACTGGAACACTTCTACATTGCTGGTGGGACTGTAAAATGCTTCAACCACTCTGAAAAATGGTATGGCGTTTCCTCAGAAAGTTGGGAATAGAAAGACCTTATCATCCAACAATTCCTCTACTTGGTATATATCTACAAGAAATATGAGCCAGAACATGAGTAGATATATGCACACCACTATTCACAATAGCAAAATGATGGAGACAGCCCGAGCACCCATCATTGGAAGAATGGATAAACAAACTTTGGTACATACATACAATGGAATGTTACCTTGAAGAATAACGATGAAGCTGCAAAACACCTCTTAACGTGATGAACCTTAAGGACATAATTCTGGGTGAAACTTGTCAATCACAAAAGGACAAAAATTGCATAGGACCATTATTGTAAGAGCTTAAGAACAGATTTCCATATTAAAAGAAAAAAATTCTTTATTGGATACCAGGGGTGGTAATGAGGGGACAGTAAGTCACAGGCTAGGGGATAGTCGACATCATAGCTCTGGAGATGCGAAGGCAATATACAATGAAGGGGATGGCAATACATGAAAAGGGAGAGGAGGGTGGAAGAACAAGGAAGATAGGGGAACGCTTAGGTAGGTTTGCATGGGCTAAATGGGACAGAGGTAAATAGTGATGTATGCTCAACCTTGGAACAACAAAACACTATGACACAGGGATTGAGTCACAGTCTGAATGTTAATAATGTTAAGGTGCTTGACTGTCTTGTGGATACTGGGTTTCCCTTGCCTACTATTGTAAATTAGACATTTGAGTGAGATAGGAAGGTATATTGGGAAATATAATTACAGAAAGTTTGCAAGCCCATCTTCAACCTATAACTGATTGGAATACCTAAAAGGGGTTCTACAACTTGCCCAATGAAATAGGCTTCTTGTAGAATATAGGGCCTTAGGTGGAATCCTGAGCTCCATCCAGAACCTTCTGAGGTGGTACATTCCCACTTGAAAGGACATGCAGACCAACCCAGAGTAGCTAGGGGAACAAAAATACTTCTTGGAAGAAAGATTAGCACGGGAGACGGGGAAGCCGACTATTTGTAAATTACAAGAACAAGCAATCTGTTCTCTTGGGAGCCAACAAGGTAAACTATCAAGGCCCTTCAAGGCAAACTCCCTTCTAGGACTGAAAATCAAAAAGAACACACCAGCAGGCTTGTAAGCTCACTGATGACTGTGTTGGTCTACTTGTGAGTAAAAGTGGGGGAAAGGCAGTAAAAAGATATGGACCAAGCTTAACCATGTTTCATAGACTCCTGTCAACCTTGAGATGAGAGAGAAAAGAGGAAGGGCTGATTGGTCGAAAGTTTGGGGAGACCTGGGAACTCCTAAGCCCATGGACAATGCCCTAGCCACTGGATGCTAGAGCTAAGAGTGAAGCATCCAGCTAATATGAAGTGGAGCAAGGCACACTAGGATGCCCAAACTTGCAGATAGTACCCATTTGACTTAACATGGATGACTTCATGATTAGAACTTGGCTAGAGGAAGATACAGAAGTTTGATACAGGAAGCAATTGTAAATTGCTACATTTTGATGATCCTGACCTTTGCTTATGGATGTAGTTGCTCAAAATACCAACTGAGAGGGAAGGAGTCTTCACATCAAGGACCAAACCTATCCCCTCAGTACACATTGGCTACCTAAAGTGAGGAGGGCTATAAAGGTACGAAGTGTCTGGCTTACAAGGTTTCAGGAGGAACTTGAGTTTCAGAGTGTGTAGAGGAAGGTAGAATCCCCACTGAAGAGTTTTCATCTTGTCTAGATGAGTCTGGTGAAAGGAGACGGGGTTAGGATTCTTTTGATTCAAGAGTGAGTAATTGTTATCATGACTAATTGCTATTTTCACAACTGTAAAGGTAGAAGTTGTGTAACAAAAAGGGGAGATTAGATCATCTTACATTCCAGGAACAGTAGACCCTAGGACCATTAAGAGGTAAGAGCATGAGCAAAACATGGGATCCTAACCAGAGAAGCAGAGACAGAAGCAGAGATGATGGCATGGAGAGACAGAGCAGTTGAGGATTCTAGACTCATGAAAAGAGAAAAATTGTGTGCTGACAGGCAGGAAACTGGCTTACAAAATGTACTCTTTGGTTGTTTAAACACTTATATATCCCTGTGTGTTTTTATGTACACCAAAGGAAAAGAGAGAGAGAGAGAGGGAATAGAGGCAAAAATACTGTTTTTTGCATGGAGGGGATTGCAACCATTGCAATGAAACAAAATATTATCGGTTGAGTGCAAAACCGATGTTTTCCTATGTAAACTATCACTCAATTTACAATAAAAACTTAAAAAAAAATCTACAGAGCATAGTAAAAAAAAAAAAAGTGGAGAAGGTGTTGGGTTTTATGCAGCACTGAGTCTGCACCGCTGGCATAAAGGTAGTGAAGGTTTAGAAACAGAACAAACAACATTAAATATAAATTTAGGCACAAGGTCTTGGAGATGCTGAACACAAGTGAAGAGCCATGAAGTTTAAGTTCATTAAGCAGTGGTACTAGAGCAAGCTAATACCGACTTGAAAATAACAAATGTTAAGTTTGCAGGAATTTTGTAAGATTATTGATGTTATGTTTGTAACTTGAAATTGATCATGGTGGTAATATTCAAATCATGGAAATAAGTAAATGTAATAACTCATACTATTTCTCCTCTCTCATGCAGAAAAAGAGGGCCTGATGGCACAGTAGATTAAGCATTGGACTATTCACTGAAAGGTTAGCAGTTCAAACCCATAGCAGCACCACAGGAGAAAGATGAGGCAGTCTATTTACTAAAAAATTGTACAGCCACAGAAATCACTAATGCTGTGACTCTGTAGGATACAACTGGACTTCTAACCACAAGGTCAGTGGTCCAAACCCACCACTGCTCTGTGGGAGTAAAAGATGAGGATTTCAACTCCGTCAAAGACTGTATTACAGCCTTGGAAACCCCATACAGGGTCACTATAAATCAGAACTGACTCAATAGCACTTAATATCAACAACATAGTGCCACAGTGAGTTAAAATAAACTTGATGGCATTGGTTCTCACTCAGAGAATTGATTATTACCCATTTACATTAACTTCTGGATAGGAAATCTACCTTTGGTCATTAGGCAGATTTGGTTGCTGGGACAATCATAATAGCCATTTGCAAGGTAAGTGAGCAGATGATGGCAGAAGACAAGAGAAAATAAGAGGGCCTACACAAAGAGAAGCAGAAACCAAAACCAAAGGTTTTGGATAGCATTTTAGTGATACCACCTTTAATGCCTCAAATTACCCTTCCTTTAATTGCATTGGCTTGAGTGGATCTGTCTTCTTTCAAACCAAAACAGTCCTAACCCACACTAACAAAAGCCAAGTATTCTTTATGGACCTGACTCTTGGGTCACAGATTCCAGCCCTTATCCAGGCCAAGTCTCACAAATATATGCCATTCAATAAGCATATTCATTTTTAAAGGAATAACTATATTAAATATGCAAAGTTTGAGATGCCTATTATATTTAAGGTGGGCATTTCATGTTAATAATTTAAAATCTAGACTTTAGAGACATTGGGAATGGATACATAAATTCTAGTGTCATTGGAAATATTTTTGTTATTGTTAGGTGCTGTCAGTTTGGATCCAACTCATAGTGACCATATGCACAACAAAACAAAACACTGCTCAGTCCTGTGCCATCTTCACAATTGTTATGCTTGAGACCATTGCTACTGCCACTGTGCCAATCCATCTCACTAAATGTCTTCTTCTTTTTTGCTGACCCTCCACTTTTCCAAGCAAGATGTCCTTCTCCAGGGACTGATCCCTCTTGATAACGTATCTGAAGTATGATAGATAAAGTTTTGCCATCCTGGCTTCTAAGGAGCATTCTGTGTAGTTCTTCCAACACAGATTTGTTGGTTCTTCTGGAAGTCCATGGTACTTTGTTTATTTTTCTCCAACACCATGACTCAAATACATCAATTCTTCTAAGGTCCTCCTTATTCCAACTTTCACATGCATAGGAAAGTATTCAAACTGATATCTTTGATCTTCAACCCTTTGGCGAGATCTTGTGCAGCAGATTGCCTAATGCAGTACGCAATAGGCAATGCTTAAAGTTGTGAGACTAGACAAAATCACTGAAAGTAGAAAAGGCAGACTAGAACTGTGTTCTAGGACATTCCTACATTTAGAAGTAAGGCAGAGGAAAATATCCAGCAAAGGAGATTAAGAATAAACAGAAGCAAGTCAATAGGATAATATAGTGTCTTTGAAACCAAGAAAAGAAACAGTTTCAAGAGAAAGGTAGTGGTAAATGTTGTCGGATGTTTCTAAGAGGTCTATAAAAATTTTTAATTATTCACTAGATTGAGAACAGAAAGGTAATTGAGATATACATGTATAAACATGATATGGTATTTGGAGGGAGATGTTAGACCAAGGGAAATACAGGAATATGTCTATATGTATTGTGGGAATACTACAATATAAAAGAAAAGATGCTGATGTTGTAGAACAGAGATAGAACAATAGATGATTCAAAATTCTTAAGAAGTCAAGAGCAAATGGGTTTCAGAGCATAAGTGGAGTGAATGACCTTTGATAATCTTGTCCTTCATCAAATCTAGAAAGTTTTCTGTCATTATATTCTCATATATTCTATCTATCCCTTTTTGTCTTCTCCTTCTGGAACAGTCTGTTTATCCCTTTTTCTCCTTCTGGGATTCCCATAAAGTGTATATTGGTTCTTTGGTTGTGTCCCATATATCCTTTAAGCTCTGTTTAATTTTCTTCATTCTTTTTCTTTTAGTTCTTTAGATTTGATTATTTCAACTGGCTATCATTTTACTGATTTCATTCCTGAATACTGATTTTAATACTCAGACATCAAATACTTAGGCATCAAAAAAAAAAAAAATGGTGTATCATTTAAACTTTTACCACATGCCCACTGAACTGCATCCCACCCTACTATGTGTGCCCTGGGACTAGGTATATGGCTTTCCTCATTCTCAGAATAAAAAAAATAAAATAAAAAACCCACTGAAAACCTGATGCATATCAAGCAGTACACTGCTTTTGTCCTGTGGAGCTGGAAACCTCAATGATGCCCTCATCTATTAGTTTGGCAATCTTGGCAACAACTTCATCCTTGCTTGAACTTTAATGAATTTTGCTGAAAGTAGATTACTACTTTAAGATCATGGGTTAAAAAAATCCAGACTCCTCAGTTTAGTATTCTATACTTCCATAAAATAATTTTACCTTCACCCTACTCTCCAACCACCTACACCAATATTCTTCAAACAGAAAGTATTCCCCCATATGGACCCTTCACTCAAGTTAAACGTTGCATTATTATTACTCTTTATACATCATGCTCACTGGCACCTCAACAGCTTTGCTCTTGTTGTTGCTTCCATGGAGATATCTTTTCACTATTCCCCACCTATAATGAGTATACCTTTCACCTAAGAACTAACTCCAATCCTACTAGTCGATAAAACTTACCTTTGACATCTGAAATCCTCAGTGGTCTCTACCTTCCTTGAATTTGAGTTGCACCATTATAGGAAATAAGGATCTCTGGTGGCGTAATGGTTACGAATCGGGCTGCGAACCGCAAGGTCAGCAGCTCAAAACTACCAGCGGTTCCGTGGGAGAAAGATGAGGCGTTCTGCTCTGGTAAATATCTACAGCCTGAAACCCTGTGCAGGGTCACTATGAGTCGGAACCGACTCCATGGTACTTAACAACAACAACAATGATAGGGTATAAAGAAAATATTAATAGGTCTGCAGCCCATGAGTTAGAGAATGATGCATTCAGCAGGATCCAATTTTTATATTTTCACAACACTGATATTCTTGATAACTTTAAGTCAAGATAATCTCTCCATATTTATCTTTTTTATGATAATAAAATTGAGAGTAATGTAATCACTTATAGTGAAAAATTTATTTGAAACCAAACTAGCCCTTAAATAGAATTATTTTTGAATACAACTTTTAAGATAATGATGCAAATCAAAATGAATTAGCTAATTTGATTCTTAATCACCTTCTCAGGGGTCTCTTTGGTCTCAGTAGACACTCAGCCTCATTCCCAAAATCTGGGCATTCCATCCATTCTTGGAGAATGATCATTGTTTCCTAAGATGATGAGCCTGTGCATTTATAAAATTGAATATGTCCACTAGATTCCACTTACTAACACAGGAAAGGAGACTCAACTAAAAAATTTCCAAGAATATCGTAAAAAAACAAAATAGGATTTCAATTCCTCACAACATTGTTTAAAAGAAAGTAAGGGTCAAGTCACAATCTTGGTCTCTCTTGACATACAGTGGAGGCTCAGTAAAGTTTTCCAAATAGATTGTTTCACCAGAAATCCCATTCCCAGAGCCTTTCAATAGACAGATTAGGATTTTTTTTATTATTTAAAATCTTCTCAAAGGCTGAAAATGTCTGCTGTGAGTCTTCAGTTTAATTGCTTCATTTAATGTTTTAGGTGTGTTTAATTTCTTTCTCCATCTTGTCCTCTTTCTCATTGGCAGGCTTTTGTTTTCTTTTCCAGAGGCCTATTGAGTATGGTGCACTTTCAGTAATGTTCCATTTTTCTTCTTGTTTTTAAATTAACCACATGTACCCCCATTAAGAAGTGAAGCTCTGATGATTCTTGCTTCCCCCTTTGACAAGAGTTCTATTACAAAGAATAGAAAACTCACTCAGAGATCCAGGGTTCTCCTAAGAATGAAGATACTTTACATTAGCATTTATTAGACGCAATATTGCAAACTGGATATATGTTCACCCTCTCCAAAATTTCACCAAGCAAAAGCCCCAGTTCACAATGCCTTTACATTAATCAGAGTTCCTGGCAGCATAATGATGCTGGAAATTAGGAAAGCAATGGAGGATTCTTAGTTGGATTTAATAGGCTCGGGCAGTTTGCTAACACACTGCAGTGGATCAATTGGAGTTAATTATTATACAAGATTAAACCCCAAGTAACTACAGTACATCAAACCAATGCAAAAGACTCTGGCTCAGGAAGGAGGAAAAACAAACATGAATTTTGGAGGCAAGACTTTTCTATTCAGTCCTTAACTCATTACATTATGCATATGAACATAATGAACTACTACAATATGAAATCCAGCTTATTAAATTCTAAAAGCAAAATATAAGCATCTACTGTCTCTATGGAATATTTAACCTGGGGACCTAAAGGAATAACTGAATTTTCTTAACATTTCCATTTATTTTCTGATAGTGAATTTGTCTTCCACTGCTTGCTTAAATTAACATTTCCACTCACCAGGGACTCAACCTTTTGTCATCATTGACCATTCCAAGAAAAATAAGTATCTGAGGAAGACACAGAAGCAAATAAATGGGGTTTCACATTTATTCACTGTCTGAGTCACTTCAAAGGAGCAAGGTTGAGCTTAGAATAGACTTAATAAATAACTTTTGATAAGTTGAAATAAAGGTTCATTAAGTTCTTAAAGACCTTACTGGAAATAAGAAAATAATATACCAGAAGGAAGAAAATAATGGCAAGGCAACATGTATGGTAATTCATGGTCATTATGTGATACCTTTTTAGTGGACATTTTTAAAGTATTAGATTTCTACCTGAGAGTTCCTTTTTCTTCTTGCCCATCCCTCATTAAGCAGTTAAATAGTTCTCTACTTATTTCCTTTGACAGACAATAGAAAGCAGAAAGCATTTGGCATTTGGTCTTTAAAAGCTTAACAAAAGGCTCACAACACAGACAAATAATATTTGTAAGAAAACAAATATTATTGTCCCAATCACCCCAACAAGGTCAGAAAAAGATTCCCCAATATGAGAGAAGGAAGGTTAGTTGGAGAGGAAAGAAAGATGGTATAAATGTCGAATAATACTAGTGGTGGGAGTAGAAATAAAATACCACATAAGAATTTGATTTCAAAGGATTTGGGCTCTATTTTTAGGTAAATTTCTGGAGAGACAATAAGATGAACCAGAGATAAAATTTAATTTATCAGAAGTGTAATACACCTCATCATTGTGTAAGAACAGCTAGGTGATTCCTGTTAGCATCAGAGTGATACAGAAGTGGCAGATGAAACCGATCAACTTTGAGGAATCATGAAGATAAGAGCAAGGATCATCTCCCCCTCGCACTGTCTACAAGCTATTGATGGAGGCTCGGATGTGACAGATGATATCGAAGATATAGCTTGGCATTGTATAAGTTCTCCACCCATCCCTCAAAAACTTAGACACAGCCTAAAGGAAAAAAAATATGAAATCCCCAAACTGACAATAATTACATTTCCAACATCCTGTTTAAATTATGATTCTAAATTTACATTTAGTTGAAAAATTAACCTTCATTGCTTATACACATGAGTTTGTGGACTAAAATTCATGCCTGTGATACATAAAACAACAAAATTAAGGAGATGGCTATGAAAATAAGTAGTTTGTTCTATAAGCATTTATTCAGTTGTCACTGTGGCCTTGACTAGGGGTTATTGAGGGGAATATAATATCAGGAAGATCTGGTAGAAATAATGCAACCCCAATCTAAGAGTTGGAGGTTCAGGGACAGGGTAAGGTAGACTGGGTAAAGTAATAGACAAAAAGATAGAAAGAAGACATTGGCATAGGGAAAATGTGAAAATCCCTTAGCTATTTGCAAGTTTTGTGTTAAAATATGATTTCTCAAACTTAGTGAAAATAAGGACAATCTTTGATTTTCCCCCCACACACAAAACACATACATTCAGACCTCACTACCAGATATTTTCATTCCATGGATATAAAATAAGGACCAGTGCACTTTTTTTGTAAAGGGAAAAATGGTAAATATTTTTGAATTTGTTGATCTCTTTCTCAACTATTCGACCCTGGCATTGCAATGTGAAAGCAGCTATAAACAATACATAGATGAGTGGGTGTGGCTGTGTTTCAATAAAACTTTATTTAAAGATAAAAGTGGCCACTTGGATTTGGCCAACAGGCGATATTTTGCCAAACCTAGGGGAGCGAGTTTGCTCCATATGGTAAACACTGGATTGCAAACCACAAGATCAGTGGTTTGAGAACACTAGCTGCTCCCTGGGACAAAAATGAGACTTTCTGATCCTGCAAAGATGTACAACCTCAGAAACCCTATACAGGGTTGCTACGAGATGGAACCGACTCCATAGCACTTAATAAAAACAACAACAATAACAAGGTTTAGAACAAGATGTGGACACCTGTAATTTTTTTCTTCATTCTACAAGTGATTCAAATAAACAAAACATGTTGAAAAAACACTGAATTATAATAATTTTTTTTTGTAGAATGTTGTTTTTTAAATACAAATATGGTACCTATTTGTTGTTGCTAAGTACCATTGAGTTGGTTTTGACTCATAGTGACCCTGTATAGTGTTTCCAAGGAGTGGTTGTGAGTTTGATCCCCTGACCTTGTGGTTCAAACTGACCTTGTGGTCCAGTGATTTATCCCACAGCGCCACACCAGGACTCCATGCTATTTATGTTGTTGCTGCTGTTAAGTGCTGTTGAATCAGTTCCAACCCAAAGTGACCCTGTATAGGGTTTCCAAGGAGTGGCTGGTGAACTTGAACCACTAACCTTGCAGTTTAAACCTACTTTGCAGTCCAGTGCATTAGCCCACAGCACCACACCATGACTCCCCATGTTACCTATATTATTAAGTGCTGTTGAGTCGATTCTGACCCATAGCAACCCTGTATAGTGTTTCTGAGGAGCAGCTAGTGAGCTTGAACCACTGACCTTGCTGTTCAAATGGCTTTGCAGTCTGGTGCATTAACCCACAGCACCACACCAGGATTCCATGTTAAGATGTTACCTATAGGGGTAGCATATTAATCCTTTATCAACCCTTACCACATTTTATTTCATTTAAAAAAGAAAATTGAGGCAAGATACATTTGGGCTTCATTTATGAATTCCTATGAAAGGTTATGGATACAGAATCCAATCACATATAAAAGAATAAAATGTTTATGACTAAAATGGAGCTAATCTAGGAACACAAGAGCAGTTCATACCATTTATGCAAAAAATTAAATTTCTAGAAATATATCCTATACAAGTGTGCAGATATTTAAGTAAAAATTTATTTACTCATTGCAGCATTGTTTGGAATAAATAGCAAAAGAGGGAAAATCATCTAAAGGTTGATTAATAGGAAATTGGTTGACAATATATGCTTCAATATGGATAGAACGTCTCTGGAAGACATACAAGAAACTGGTACCAAGCGATTGTCTCTAAGGAGAGGGATAGATTGAAAAACTGGGTTGTAGAAGAATTGCTCCATGTACTTTGGGACTTTAGGATTTTATGTAATGTGCATATACTACTGTGATAATTAAGGTTTTGTGTCAACTTGAGTGGGCAGGATTCTCGGTGGTTTGACAGCTAAGATGCAACAATTCCCCATGATGAGATCTGCTATGTGCAGCCAATTAATTGAAAGTAAGTTTCCCTGGTGGTGTGGCCTGCTTCCAGTATCTTGAACACTTGGACAAAGCTTGCTTGCTTTCTACTGGTCCTGGATTCTGCATCTGGCGTATCATCTGACCTCTGGTTCTTAGGACTTGAGCCAGTGGCCTCCTCTATTGCCTGCTGATCTTGGGTGTCATCAGCAGCCTGCCATCTTACCTACACTGCCTGCCTGCCTGATGTCTGACATACCCATCTTAGTTCATAGGCCTTGCAGCTACAAGTCAGAAGTCTCCAGCCTGACATCTGACCCATAGACTGAGGATATGCCCACCTCTAAAACTGTTCGAGCCATTTATTTGGTATAAACCTCTCTTTTGTTGTTGTTGTCAGGTGCCATCAAATTGTTTCTGACTCATAGTGACCTTATGTACAATAGAATGAAACACTGCCTTTTGTTGTTGTTGTTTTTAAACATATATAAGTCTCACTGGTTTTGCTTCTCTAGAAAACCCAGTCTATGACATTGGTATTGAGAATGGTTCTACAGAAACAAAACTTTGAGGATGAGTTTTCTAAATTGGTTCTGAAGTATGACTAATTTTAAAGGCATTGATAACTCTGCCTCCACTAGTAAAGAGGGCCAGAGTGTGAGGTAGAAATATTGATATGCAAAATATCAGTATTTGACAGAAATATACCTCTGGGTGATCCTGTGTTTAATACTTTTCTGCAATTCTCTCATGATGAGAAGTTGATTTGTTGGTCTAACTTACAATAGACCAAGTAGTAAAGGAAAGAGATGAGCTCAGAGCTAAGAAGTCACATCTCAAGTGCCAAATAAAAGACCTCAAAGTTTCTACTTGTGCCCTGAAAGTCTTATTTCTTGTAGTGAGAGAGCTGATATTGCCATAAACCAAACTCAAAGTTTTATTGTAAAAGTGACTGAATTACAACACCAACTGATTTCCAAACTCAAATTGTTTCTGATGTTAATGTTAAGGCATTGATTGGAAAGAAATGGGATCCTGAAATGGGAAGGGGACATATGGACAAATAATCAGTAAACTAGGGATAATCGGCCCCTAAATTATGTGGAATTATCCTTGCTGACAGTACCACCCCACTCATCTGAAGACATTACTCCATCTTTGTCTGCTAATCCATTACCAGCAAAGCCATTGCCCCCTTTGATGAAACTAACCCAACTGTGCCTGCTCAGATGATGCCTGAGGCACTCATTGTCTGGAGCATTGCCTGAGGTATATTTTGAAAGATATAGCTGAATATTCCCAGGAACACCTGCACCAATTATTGCTTCTAAACATATAACCAGACATAAGTCCCAGCTAGTCCCAAAAGTTGAAGTACAAATTGTGACTCAGGAAGAATTACATTACACTTCAAAGAACTGCTTGATTTTTCTAATATGTGCCATGACTACTAAATGACTACTAAAGGTGTGGGATAATGGTGCAAAAACAAGATTGAATCAGTGTGAATTTATTGATATGGACTCACTAAGCATAGAGTCTTTATTCAATGTTTCAGCTTGAGAGAGCAGGAGAAGATCTAATAGTTGGTGGATTCACTGAAGCATGGATTGCATGGTGGCCTACAATACGTTGAATTGAAGTACCAGACTTGCCTTGGTATTCAGTAGAGGAATGTATCCAAAGAATTCAGGAAATTGGCATGTTACAGTAAATTTATCAGGATAGATCCAAAAATCAACACATTGAATGCCCAAAGGACACATCTTTTATCCCAACAGTGAGGAACAAATTTGTGAAGGGATTCCTAGGATCCTTGAAGACTGCTGTGATTGCTAGTTTATGTAAGTCAGATTTGAAAGTGGGAACTGCTTTAATTGTATTAGGGCCTTAACTATAGTGGGACTGATTGGACCCCATAGTGGTAGGAGCTAAGTGCCGGCACTTAATCAACAAAGACATGGTGGGTGTGGTTACTATAATGGACAGCAGAATCAAAGCAATAATTAAAACAGTCTGACTCATGTGGATTTATGGTGTTGGCTACTTAGGCAGGGTGTCCCTTGGAGCAAAATAGATGGGAAACTTACTAAATACTTTATCAGCACAAGCAGAATTTTAGGTCAAGTGAATGGCAGACCAAGTGAAATTACAAAAATAGAGCCACAGCCTTTCAATCAAGTCCAAGATTTGAGCTAGTTTACAAATCCATAACCCCTTGAATGAAGGGAAGATAGGTTTCCTTTGAGGAAGAACCCCATTATACCACCGAAAGTTGATACTGTTAGTCTTTCTTGAAGCCTTCCCCAAAGGGATCTACATGTAGCCTTTTACAAGAATGACTGTTCATTGGGAAAAAAGAGATAATCACACTTTTCTGGGATTACTGGACAGTGGTTCTGAATTGATATTAATTCCAGGGGATCCAAACAGAACTGTGGCCCACCAGTCAGAGTAAGGGCATATGGAGGTCAAGTTTTAATGGAGTCTTAGCTAAGATTAATCTCACTGTGGGTCCAGTGGGTCCCCAAACTCATGCTATACTGATTTCCCCTGGTCAGAATGTATAAACGGAACATAAATACTTAGCAACTGGCAAAACCACCATATTGAATCCTTGAAACGTGGAATAAGAGATGTTATGGTAGGAAAAGCCAAGTGGAAACCATTAGAACTGCCTCTACTTAGAAAATAGTAAACCAAAAGCAATACTGCATTCCTGGAGAGATTTCAGTCAATGACTCCAAGAATGCAGGCATGGCAGTTCCCACCACATGCTCACTTACCTCACCTATCTGGCCTGTGCAAAAAAACAAACAAAACCAAACAAACAAACAAAAAAAAAAACAGATTAATGAGATGGATGTTGGAGAATGACAGTGAATTATCATAAACTTAACCAGGTGGTGACTCCAATTGTAGCTGCTGTTCCAGGTGTGGTTTCATTGCTTAAGCAAATTAATACCTTTCCTAGTATTTCATATGCAACTATTGCTATGACCAATGCCTTTTTCTCAATTCAGGTTTCAAAGTATCCACAGAAGCAATTTGCCCTCAGCTTGCAAGGCCAACAATATATCTCTACTGTCTTACATCATGGTATAACAACTCTCCAACACTATGTCATAATTTAGTCCTTGGGGACCATGATAGCCTTCCCCTGCCACAAGACATCACACTGATCCATTACATTGATGACATTATGCTAAGGGAGAAATATCAAAGTCTAGTTGTTGTTAATTGCTGTTGAGTTAGTTCTGACTCTTAGTGACTCTATGAAGCGTTTCCAAGGAGTGGCTGGTGGATTTGAACTACTGATCTGTGGTTAGCAGTCCAGTGCTTATCCTACAGTGCCACACCAGGACTCTAGACTTTTTGGTAGAACATCTTCATGCTGTTGTTTGTTACTAAGTGCCATCCAGTTGGTTCAGACTCATAAAAACCCTGCATAGAATTCTAAGTAGCAACTGGTGAAGTTGAACTACTGACCTTGCAGTTCAAACCAACTTTGCAGTCCAGCACATTAACCCACAGTGCCACACCAGGACTCCATCTTTGTGCTAGAGGGTAAGACATTAACTCAACAAAAATTCCACCTTCAACCTCAGTGGAATTTCTAGGGGTTCAGTGGTGTGGGCATGTCAAGATATTCCTACTAAATTGAAGGATAAATTATTGCATCTGGCTCCTCCCACAACTACAAAGGATGCACAATGCCTTGTGGACTTCTTTGGATTTTGGAGGCACCATATCCCTCATTTGAGTGTGCTTCTCTGGGATATTTATTAAATTAGTGGAAAAACTGCTGATTTTGAGTGAAACCCAAAACAATAGAAAGCTCTGCAACAGGATCAGGCTACACAGTGAAAGCTGCTCTGCCTCTTGGGTCATATGACTCAGCTAATCCAATGATGCTTGAAGTGTCAGTGGCAGACAGAGATGCAGTTTGGAGTCATTAGCAGACCCCTAGTTGGTGAATCACAGCACAAACCCTTAGGATTTTCTAGCAAAGCCCTGCCACCCTGTGCAGATAGCTACTCTCCTTCTGCAAAACAGCTTTTGTCTTGTAGAGACTGAACATCTAACCATTGGCCACCAAGGCACCAAAGAAGACATTCAGGTGGACAATACACATATGATGAAATGCTCATGACATTTGCCATTAGAGATATGCAAATCAAAACAATAAGATATCATCTGGCCCCAGCATTAATAACAAAGTTCAAAAAACCAAAACAACAAATGCTGGCAAGGATGTGCAGAGACTGGAACCCTCAGATTTTGCTGGTGGGACTTCAAAATAGTGCAAGCACCCTGGAAATTGGTATGATGTTTCCTTAAAAATTTGGAAATAAAAATACCATATGATGCAGGATGCCAATACGTGGCATCTATCCTAGAGAAATAAGAGCTGTGACACGAATTCATGTAGCATACCCATGTTCATGGTAGCTGATGGAAAAAGCATAAATGCCTATTAGTGGAAGAGTGGATAAACAAACTATGGTACATACATACAATGAAATATGAGGCAACCTTAAAGAACAATAAAGAATCTGTGAAACACCTCATAATATGGATGAACCTGGAAGACATTATGGTGAGTGACATAATGTTATCACTAAGGACAAATCTTGTATAAGACAACTATTTTTAAAAAAAAATCAAGAAAAGATTTTTATACTAACAAATATTTTTAGATGATTACTAATGGGGAGGGAGGGTAAATTACTAACTTCTTGTTGTTAAGTGCCATAGAGTCAGTTCTGACTCATAGAGACCCTGGATAGGGTTTCCCAGGAGTGGTTGGTGAGTTTGAACTACCAATCCTGCAGTTCAAACTGACCTTGTGGTCAAATGCTTATCCTATGGCACCACACCAGGACTCTAAATCACTAACTATAGGGCACATACTATATTAACTTGGGTGAAGGAAAAGGCAAAAAACTTCAATTTTCTCATCTTTGGCATTAGTGGTTGATACATAAATTTGAATAGTAGTCATATTAACTTGTTTTTCTTATGTTTTTGTTGTTGTTAAGTACAGTCGAGTCGGTTCTGAGTCATAGCTACCCTGTATAGGGTTTCTGAGGAGCAACTGGTAAACCTGAACCACCGACCTTGAGGTTCAAACCGACTTTGCAGTCCAGAACATTAACCTACAGCACCACACCAGGACTCCTCATAGGCATATGGATATTATCTTATCACTGATAGTATTGTACTTTAGGATATACCTTAAAATATTCTTTTAAATTATGAATATGACACCGTTCCTCTTCAATTTGACATCCCAGCACAGTATACGGGCATGTCAAAATGACTCAAATTATTCAAAATGGACAATCAGTCCATTTTAGCTCACTAAACCTAGGATATCTATCTTCAAGTGTTCCTTTTTGTTTTTGATAACGTCCAATTTTGATAGATTCATACTTTGCACATTCTACATTCCAATTATTAGTGGATGCTTGCAGCTGTTTCTTCTTGTTCTAATTATGCCATGTCAGTAAATGAAGATACCAAATACTTTACTCCATCCACGTCATTAAGGTTAACTCTACTTTGTGGAGGCAGATCTTTCACAGTTGTATGTTGAGTGCCTTCCAACCTCAGTGGCTCATCTTTTAACACTATATGAGACAGTGTTCCAATGTTATTCATAAGGTTTTCACGAGCATTTTTTTTTTAGAAGTAGATCTCTAGGTCCTTCTTCCTGGTCTGTCTTAACCTGGAAGCTCTGCTGAAACCTGTCCATCATGAGTGACCCTGGTGATATTTGAAATACCAATGCCATTGCATGGTATTAATTGATTTATTCAGCAAACCCTAGTTGGTCTTCTATCCAAACAGGAAATCTAGCCTAGGAAACCATCAGTCAATCAATTAAGAAAATGGCAGGCTGAATGTATTTACAGAATTTTTTAATCTTCCTTACTCCATTCTGGAGAGACTCAACACAATCTCAACCATAACTGCACATTAGAATCATCTGGGGAAATTTCAAAACTACTTATGCCCAGTCCCACCACCAGAAATTCTGATCCAATGGAACTAAGGAACAAGAGGGAAGGAGATAATCATTATTTTTTAAAAGCTTCCAATATGATTGTAATATCTAATCATGTTTGAGGACTACTTAATGTAAGTATGGTTTGCTGGTGGAAAAGTTTAGAGAGAATCTTAATTGCATCTGAAGCTGCCACTCTTTCAGACAACATAACAGGTACATGGTATTATTATTTGCAACAGTGAGTGAGGGGACCATGGAGGGAATGCATGTCATCAACCGGTTCTGACATCTTCTGGGGGAGTCCAATGAAGAGAATTCATCCTGCTGACTGACCCCAGGCATCTATAGAGGAAAACATGTTCTCCTGTCATGTACAACTCCACTTGCACCTAAGAGAATTGAGAACAGAAAGGCCTCTCTCTCTCTCTCACTATAGAGAGATTCCCTCTTTTAATTAAGTAGATTTGTTAAGAGACTATTTGAACAATCTATTATAAGTATGGAGCTCTGGTAGTGTAGTGGTTACGAATCGGGCTGCTAACCACAAGGTCAGCGGTTCGAAACTACCAGCTGTTCCGCAGGAGAAAGATGAGGCTTTCTGCTCCCGTAAAAGATTTACAGCCTC
>NW_006408569.1:16382087-16383447 GCF_000296735.1 Chrysochloris asiatica | reverse complement strand
TGCATATTCAATAAAGCACAAGTAAACATCTTTCTGGTTTTCTCTGATTTCAGTCATTAGTCATTAGAGAGATGCAAATCAAAACAACAATAAGGTATCATCTTACTCCATTGTTGTTGTTATTGTTGTCAAGTGCCATTGAGTTGATTCCGACCCATAGCAACCCTGATAGGGTTTTCAAGGAGTAGCTGGTGTGATAATCCATGCAATCGAAAGCCTTAGCATAGTCAATAAAGCACAAGTAAACATCTTTCTGGAGTCCTGGTGCAGTGCTGTAGGTTAATGCATGAGACTGCAAAGCTATTTGAACTGCAAGGTTGGTGGTTCAAGCTTTGGGTCGGGACAGACTCAAAGGCACTTAACAACAACAACAAACATCTTTCTGATATTCTCTACTTTCAGTCATTAGATAAATGCAAATCAAAACAATGAGCTATCATCTTAGCCCAGCACTAACAATAAAATCCAAAAATACATAAAACAATAAACGCTGGAGGTGTGGCGAGTACGGGACTCTCCTACACTGCTGATAGGACTGTAAAATGGTGCAACACTGTGGAAAAAATCTGGTACTTTGTCTGAAGGTTAGAAACAGAAATACCATATGAATAAGCTGTAGAATAAGCACCAAACTGCAAGGATATTTGAACCACAAGGTAAGCGGTTCAAACCCACCAGCCACTCCTCAGAAACCCAATACAGGGTCACTATGAGTCAGAACTAACTCGACAGTACATAACAAGAACAACAGGAAAAAACTGTACTGTAAAAATGTATAACTTATTGGTCTATAAGTTATGCCTTGTAAAGGAAAATGTAACCATACAATATCTGCTGCCATCAAGTTGATTCTGGCTCATAGCAACCCTATAAGACAGAGTACAGCTGCCACTTTGGGTTACTAAGACTGTAAACCTATATAGGATTAGTCAGCCTCATCTTTATCCCATGGAGTAGTTTGTGGGTTTATACCAGTGACCTTGTGGTTAGCAGGCCAAAGTTTAAACCACAGTGATACCAGAGATCCTTAACCATATAATGGAAACAAAACATTATTTTAACAAAATTCAGGATTTGGCAGAGGAAAAAGGAAAAGTGGGAGGCATTCAAAACTTTGCAAATGGCTCACCTGGTTGGAGTTGTACCATTATTAAAACATTTTAGGGTTGAAAACCATAACTTTAATTTAATTTTCTGTATTTTTATAAAATAGAGCTTTAAGCATTACAAAAACATTAGAGTGAAACACTAGAAAAACAGAAAATTGACCAATCACCAGGAGGTACAAGAAAATTTTTCTCACCCTGTAAAATTCAGCAAATATCAGAAAGGGGGAAATAATAGAAAATAAAATAAATAA
>NW_006408569.1:16377025-16380953 GCF_000296735.1 Chrysochloris asiatica | reverse complement strand
AGAAGAATATTTAAAGTGCCATGAATTATCAGAAGAACAAACAAATCTGGGTTGAAAGAAGTACAACCTGGATGCTCTGTAGAAGCCAGAATGGCCAGACTTCGTCTCTCATGCTGCAGACATATTATCAGGAGGGACCAGTCCCTGGAGAGGACATCATGCTTGGTAAAGTGGAGGGTCTTTGAAAAAGAGGAAGAGCCCCAACAAGATGGAATGGCATAGTGGCAGCAGCAATGGGTTCCAGCATAGCAATGATTATGAGATTGGCACAGGACCGGACAGTGTTTCTCTCTGTTGTGCATAAGGTCATTATGAGTTGGTATAACAACAACCATTTGATAGATCTCCACAATGATATCTGCCTACTTGCTGACTCCTGAGGACTGACTGCCATGTGTAGTTGCAGAACAAGGTGAGTAAAAAATTATCCACATTCCGGCTATAGAATTTATCTTAAACAACTTTTTAAAAAGGCAAATACATAATTTTTCAACATAATCTCCTTGCTTTTAACTACACTTTGTCCATCTGTCAACAAATTTTTGTATTCCCTTATTAAAAAAATGTGAGCCACTGTCTTCACTTCTTCATCAGAGGTGGCTCTTCATCTTTGAAGGGCTGCTTTCAGGGGACCAAACAGGTGTAAGTCCGATAAAACAAGATCAGGACTGTAAAGAGGATGCTTTTAACACCTCAAATTAAGTTCTTGCAGAGTGTCAACAGTGTGGGCAGAGAAGTGTGTGGACATGCATTGTCACGCAAGATCACAACGCCCTTGAATAGCAGTATTCTGCATTTAATCTGAAGTTTAGGATTCAGCTCTTCAGTGAACATCTCACTGTGATGAGCACTGTTGATTGTTGAACCTTTTTCCAGATAGTGTTCCAATACTGGCTCTTGAGAATTCCAGAAAACTGTAAGCATCAATGTTTCAGCTGATGGTTGACTTTTTACTTTTTCTTGGTTGGTGATTGAGGATGTTTCCATTTCATACTCTGCTATTTACTCTCATGCTCGAAGTGATGAATCCATGTCTCGTCACCAGTAATTCTTTTCTTAAGAACCTTTTTCCTTCTTTTGAATATCAGTCCAAATTTTGTTTGCAGATGTACAATGGCTTCTGTTTATGTTCTTCCGTTAGTTGTTTCGGTACCCATCCACACAAACATTTCGAAACCCAAGTCTGTAGTAGATTATTTTATAGGCAGAGTTATGGCTGATTTGCAAATTATTTGTCACATAATCCATTGTCACTTTTCTATTCAATAGAATCATTTCTCATGTATGTTCAATGTTGTCATCAGCTGTGCATATAAATGAGAATTTTAATATAACCAGAGTGTGGATAATTTTTGACTCAACCTCATAATTGTTTACATTGAAACTTATCAGAATCCAAATGGGATGAGTCTGCCTTGATTTTCCTGATCTTGCAAGTGTTCCAATTTGACAGGGTGCAGTTTTACCACTTTTCTATTCTATTAGTAATGGAGTACTGGTGTGGTGCAATAGGATCAGCACTAGGCCACATGGTCAGTTTGAACCACAAGGCTGACAGTTCAAACCACCAGCCACTCCTCGGAAATCCTATAGAGAGTTGCTATGAGTCAGAATCGACTCAACATGCTTAACAACAACAGCATATTAGTGGAAAATATTTTCGTTTTCTGTCTCTGACAGGCTTCTGCTTGACACAGGTTTTGGCTTTTGCAGGTTTTACTGAGGGTGTTGACTGTTGCTTGAATTTGTTGTACTTCAGACATATGTACTTCTGAGCCCAGTCTTTGAATCCTAGGTTTCCCCAGCACCTGGCCTTCTCTGGACAGTGGGTTTATGACATATCTCAGGACTTGACAGTGCTTTTCAAATGTGAAATACTGGTGAGACCTGGGTAAGAAGACAGGAGCAGGATGGCAGCTACCACTTTTCAGTTGACCCGATCAGGCTCTATGAGTCAGCCCATTCATCCTTTAACCTCTGACCTTTGTATCATGAGTAATGATAACTCTTATATATGAGCATAACAGCTCATATATACTATACTATTTTGTATTTGTATGCTGTTAAGTGCCACCAAGTTGGTTCTGATTCATAGTGACCCTGTATAGGGTTTCTGAGGAGCAGTTTGTGTGTTTGAACCACCAACCTTAGAGTCAACAGTCTAGGTCTTATCCTACGGTGCCACACCAGGATATACATTTAATTCTTCCAGACATTTTCACATTGTTATTAATATTTGCACCTGTTATTTTATTGGATTTCATAGGAGTGTTAGAAGATAAATAGAATAGGTATTAAGAGAATTATAAATCTCTTAAGGGTACACTGACTCTTACACTTCATATCCTCCCTAGAACCCAATAACATAATTTTTTTTCAAAGTACATGCTCAATAAATATCTATTACTTTATAATCTGCACTGATTTATAAATTCAGAAAGTAAGGCTCAGAAATGTTAGGCAACATTCAAGATCCCACAGCAAGTTAGATACATTCCTCATCTCAGACTTTATGCCTATTTCATTAGACTAAGGGTTTTCGAACTGTGTTTCCTGGAAATCTGGAGCTCCTTAAAGACATTCAGGAAGCATGAGTAGGAGGCCAAGTGAACACCATATAAATGCTCCAATCAGAGTAACTTTGCATATTCCATTTAATGTATTGAGATTTTGCATCAGCTTGTATATGAATCAAGGATTACATTACTAGTTTGCCATATTGATTTAAAATGTCTTTTATTATGAAAAATATTGCTCATTTGATGTTTAGAATTGAAGAGGGAACAGGAAAGTAACAGTAATCCAATCAGTTGGAACTAGTAGCTATGAGTGGGATCCAGATTCTCAAATCTTCAGGCACAAGGCAGAGCAGGCACATCACACAGTTCCTGGTGGCACCATTCACATAGACAGCAGCATCCCTGCCTTCAGGATTAGACTCCACAGATCTAGAAAAGCACTCCTGAAAAATATCACTGTATCTCTAATTTGTTGATGTTAAATTCTCTTGAGTCAGTTGTGGGATCAAACCACTGACCTTGTGGTTCAAAGTCCAGTGTTTATCCTACAGAGCCATGCATTCTCATTATCCTTGATAGATACTCAAAACGTACGCTACAGTTTTGTTTAGAGCACACACAGTTAATAAGAGCTATTGTTGAGACTTTCAGGATGATTACTGCTACTATTTTGGAGTCCAATCACCTAGAATGCTTTGTTGCCTTAGTTACTATTAGGCACTTTAAGCTCAGAAGGGAAAGAGAGAAAAGAAGTATGTTTGCAAGTACAGGCTGTGCAGGAGTGAAGTATTGGTATTGGTGTAAATTTCACTCCAAAAACAAGTGCAGAGAATACAAATCGGCAATTCACAAAATAAAAATGGTCAAAAACATATAAAAATGTTCAACCTCACCATTAATAAAATGAAAACCAAGCCAAGGTAATTTTTAACTGACAAAGTCAGCAAAGGTTAAAAAATATGATAAACCAAATTAGTGAGGTGCAAAGAAATAGACATTCTTATATATTGTTACTGGTGTCTAATTGATAAAAACTCTTATAGAGGAAAATTTAACAATGAATATCAAAAGCCATAATATTTTATATATCTTTTGAATCTGCAACACCAAATCTAGGGATTTATTCTGTAGAAAACATCACAGATATATGTTAATGGGCATGCACTGCAGCATAATTAGCCATAGTGAAAAAAATTTTTTTAATGTGCTATTGTGGATTATGTGATAGTTTACATGGGAGGACATTAATTCACATTGATCCCATCGTGTATCGTTTCCTTGCCATGGTTACAATCCCCTCCATGCATCATCCATCAAGCAAAGGGTATACCCTCGCAAGCCTGCCCCCTGGTGGTCAGCACACAACTCCTCTCCCTCTCCGGGTCCAAAGTCTCCAGCAGCTCCATCTC
>NW_006408569.1:16375922-16376925 GCF_000296735.1 Chrysochloris asiatica | reverse complement strand
GAAACCCTGTACAGGGTTGCTATGAGTCGGAACCAACTCCACAGCACATAACAACAACAACAACATTATAACTATAGTCCAACACTTTCCAGTTCACTGTTGCTAGAGAAACCCAAAAGAGCTTGGCCTATATGCATGCTAAATTCCTGGCATGGTGCTGTCAGATAAATACTGGACTGCTAACCAAAAGGTCTGTGATTCAAACCTATCAGCTGCTCCTCAGAAACCCTATACAGGTTTGCTATGAGTCATAACCGACACAATGGCACTTAACAACAACAACATATGTGTACTGAATGAATTGAGCCATAAGCAAGCATTAAAAATTCAGAATTGACAACACTATCTAAAACAATCTAGAGATATAGCATAATCCCAATCCAGGTTCCAACAATGGTTCTTTAAAAAGATGGAAAAACAAATCACCAACTTCATTTGGAAAGGAAACAAATCCCAGATAAGCAAAGCATTACTGAAAAATGAGAGCAAAACAGGAGGCCTCTCACTTCCCGATCTCAAAACCTACTACACAGCCACAATAATAAAAAACATCCTGGTATTGATGCAACAAAAGACACATAGATCAGTGGAAAAGAATTGAGAGCCCAGAAGTAAATCCATCCATGAATACTCAGTTGATCTTTGACAAAGGACCGAAACACATTAAATGAAGAAGAAATTGTCTCTTCAACAAATAGTGCTGGCAAAACTGAAAATCCATTTGCAGAAAAATTAAACAAGATTCATATTTCACACTATATACAAAAACAAACTCATCATGGATTAAAGACCTAAATGTAAAACCTAGAAATATGAAGATCATCAGTGGGGAAAAAAAGAAACAAACTTAGGTGCTCTGATTCATGGCATAAATACACTATTAAACATAACTGAAAGTGATCAAATAGCAGAAGATAAAATAATGACTAAGACCACCTGAAAATTAAACACTTTTGTGTATCAACAGATTTCACCAAAAGAGTTAAAAGAAAACCCATGGACT
>NW_006408569.1:16370183-16371647 GCF_000296735.1 Chrysochloris asiatica | reverse complement strand
GCAGAAGACAGACTTACAAGCTTTCTATGGTGATATTTCTGGCTATTCCTTTCTCTCACCCTCCAGTGTCTATTTTATAGTCATATGCCAGGGAAACAAAGATTCAAAAGACAGCCAAACATCTTAACATTTTTCCCCCATTCCAACCACATCTCAATCTCTGTATCCCAGAGCCCTGTTGTTCTAAGGTTATGCTTACATCATTATTTGCTTCTGTCCCACTTCAGCTTCACGTTCATCCTATCTTATTTCATTTCATTGCAATGATTACAATCCCCTCCATGCATCATCAAATAACCAAAGGATACACACCACAGACCCGCTCCCCCTGGCTGTCAGCAAACAGCTTCTCTCCCTCCTTGAGTCCCGTGTCCCCAGCCACTTCATCTGTCCATGCCATCATCTCTGTCTCCATACCTGACCTCACTATCTCTCTGGGTAGGATCACACTTTCCATTCTTCTCAATTGAGGATCCCAAGGACCTCCGCTCCTGGGCTGCAAAATCAATCACGCGCCTTCTTTTGCCAAAAAAATCTGCCTCTACATTTCCGACCCTCACAGTCAGTCCTGGTGGCAGGTATTCACTGTTGTACCACAATAGTCTTATCCCATTTCCTTTCGTCAGCCCGGACCCAAAAGATTGGAAATCATTCAGTGGAGGTTCTGCCTACCCCTGTCCCGTCTGGAACTAGGCTCCCTCTTGAAAGCTTGTAAGCCAGTTGTTTCTTGCCTTTATAGCCCACCCCGCATTTTGGGTCTGGGCAGTTTCCAGCCCCCTTCCAGGTATTCCAGTCAGTTATAGGCTGAAGACAGGCTTACATGTTTTCTGTTGTCATGTTTCTGACTATCCCCACATACACACACCTTAAGTGTCTATTTCACAATGGTAGACAAGGGAGACCAAGATTCAAAACATAGCCAAGCATCCTAACATTATTCCCCTCTTTTCCCCTTTCAAGCCATGCCTCAATCCCTGTATCCTGAAGCCCTTTTATTCCAAGGTTGTGCATACATCTGTCCCACCTAGCCATGCAAACCTGCCCAACTGTTCTCCCATCCACCTTGTTCTTCTTTTTCCCCTCCACCTTCTTGTGCATTGCCAGCACACACACATACCCAACCCCCAGCTCCCAGGCTCTCCTGTGCTCTTTCTTCCCCTCTCTCCCCTCCTTTCATTCCATACATACTGGTGATCGGCAATTATATATAGACATTTCCCCCCCCTTTTGGGTGGGTTCTTTTCCTTAGTCTTTTACAATAATGTTATTATGCAGTATTTCTCCTTTTGTGACTGACTAATTTCACTCAGCATAATGTCCTCAAGGTTCATCCATGTTATGCGGTGGCTTGCATCTTCCTTGTTGTTCTTCAAGGTAGCATAATATTCCATTGTATGCATGTACCACAGTTTCTTTACACATTCTTCAATTGATGTGCATTTTGGTTGTCTCCATTTTTGCTGT
>NW_006408569.1:16351682-16353028 GCF_000296735.1 Chrysochloris asiatica | reverse complement strand
TCACTCAGGTCCCTCCTCTAACCACTAGAGTGGAGGTGTGCAGGTAGATATTGAGTAGTTAATGGGAGAAAGATTGTCTTCTATTTTTTGTTTCTCATGGTCAGTTAGGTATCTGCATGTGCACAACACAATTCTCGAGATGGCTGAGTCCTTTTATTTTGGGGATTTACAGATTGCTTTATAAGGGTCCCGCACAGGGAGCTCAGGTAGCACACTGGCCATGATTGGGGCTGTGAACCACAAGTTCAGCAGCTCAAAACCACCAGCCATACCATGGGAGAAAGGCGAGGTGCTCCATTCCTGCAAAGAACCAAAGCCCAGCACAGGGCTGCCTGGAGTTGGAACTGACTCCACGGTGCACAGCCACCAAGTGTCCCACACAAGAAAATTTTAGGGCTGTGTCTCTGCAGCTGACGTCATAGGAGCCAAGCTCCTTCTCTCCGTACTGTGGAAAAACTGTCCTGACTGATGCATCCCGGCTGAACAACGAAGGGGCAACAGGGAAAAGGAAGGAGAAATATGTAGAGTCTCACGTGCCTCTTTTTTTTTTTTTTTTTTTTTTTTTTTTTTTGTCAAATGTCTCTGCACCACATTTAGAGCCGGTTTTCTGAGCTGGTCTGGATGCATTCCCACCCTCTAAACTCTGCCAGGGCAGGGTGGCCACAAAAGGAGTCCCAGCTCCAGATTCTTAACTCACAGTATTTGCCTTAATATCATGATTTTTTTCACTTGCAAGTGCGGGAAACTGACATCCTGGACCTTATAGTAGATCCGGAGCTCTGGAGTTGTTCTGTGAGCGCTTCCTCCATGAGATCTCAGTCCCTCCACCACGGAGACTTCCCTACATGGTTTTCACTACTGTGGCCCAAACTAGAAGTCCTTCCATAGTGAAATACTGTAAACAACTTAAATAGCCACTAATAAGGGAATGATAACATAAATCATATTACACCCATATATTCAGCTATTAAAAAGCACATTGTAAGATGAATTCTTAAAACTGTTGCCCTGAGATAACCTTTAACCCTTAAACCAAAAATATTCCCAAAGTCTTTAAACCAAATAACAGTTTTGTTTAAATAATAAAGATGTCTACCTTGAGCATTGGGCTATTTCTAAAAATATAAATCTAAATACATATATATGTTGTTCTTGTTGTTAAGTGCCGTCGAGTAGCTTCAGACCCAGAGTGACCCTGTATAAGGTTTCCAAGGAGCAGCTGATGGGTTTGAATTGTTGACCTTGTGGCTAGCAGTCCAGTGCTTATCCTGCAGTGACATACCAGGACTCATATATATGTTGTTGTTGGGTTTCATTGAGTTGGTACTAACCAACTCATAGTGACT
>NW_006408569.1:16342869-16349712 GCF_000296735.1 Chrysochloris asiatica | reverse complement strand
GGGATTGGAACCATGGCAATGAAATGATGGAATGAATGTAAAACTAAAGTTCTCTCATGTAAACTATCATATAATTCACAATAAAACATTAAAAAATAAAGGTTAGATAGGAAGTTTAGGAACAATTTCTAAAAGGAAGGTGAGAATGGTCACACAACTTGAAGAATATAGTCAATGTCAATGAATTGTACACATTTAAATTGTTGATTTAGACTATGTTCTGCTGTGTATATTTCTAACAAGAAAAATAAAATCAATGACTTTTTCAAAAGCACATTTTAGGAGATGATATATGGAATGGAAACTTCTAAAATATATTATCTTATAAATATATTGTGCTAAAAATCAGGTTACAAAATAGTATATAGAATATGACACTATTTTAAAAATATATAGATGCAGTGAATGTTGGGACTGTTCATAAGTATTCTGATGTTCTTCTTCATTGAACTTGGTATGATTATGCTTCCCCCTCTCCTTTGAAGTTAGAAAGAGCATGGATAAATGAAATGTAAATTCATAATTTAAGAGCCAGTACTAAATTTATCAAGAAGTCTTGATAGCATAGCAAGTTGAGCTGCTAACTGCAAGGCCAGGAGTTCAAACCCACCAACTGCTCCATGGGGAAAAGATGTGGCTCTCTGCTCCCATGAAGATTTACAGCCTCAAAAACCCTATATAGGGTCGCTGTGGGTCAGAAGCAACTCAACAGCATACCACTACCACCACCACTGCACAATTTGTCATATGCCCCTTTTCCTGCCTTGACAATATGGAAGCATATGTTGAGATGGCTCAACCTTGGTCCCTGAGTGATTATGATGCTCAGAGGCCCTCTGCCCATAATGTTGGTCATGTAGCATAAGCAGGAAAAAGAAGAAAAAAATGTGTACACCCACTCTTCACTTATTTACATGGTTAGACTCCAAAGATAAGGTCGTTATGTGAAAATCAGCATTATGTGAAAATGGAGGATGACTACATAATTACATAGCTGCCAAATAATACCATAGCATAACTGCTAAACCACTGAGAATCATGTCCAGCCAAGTTGACAAATAACCTTAACCATCACAGCCAGCATTACCCTCATCTTGTATCTTGGTGGTCATCATTGCCAAATGTACATTGTTAATGCCCAAAATAGTCAGATAAGAAAGTTTTTACCATTGTCATAGATGCAAAATGTCAAATGAGATAACTGAAAAGTGAGAATGAATGTATTAGGTTACTGACTTTTGGAGTTGCTTGATATCACAGCATAGGCTAACCCATCCTAGCTCATATCGTGTGTGTGTGTGTGTGTGTGTGTGTGTGTGTGTGTGTGCATGTTTGTAGGAAGAGAGAGAATGAGAAGGAGAATGAGAAATAGGATGACTAGATGCATGAAAATGATAAAAACCAGACTTATGGATGATTTTCATGTTCTTATTATTATATGTCTTCTAAATTTCTAACAATGAATATTTGTAATTTTTATATTAAGAAAAATGTTTTTTAATGTGTGTGAAATTACTTCTTCCTTTTCTCATCTACCCTGTCCTAACACAATTCTCCCAAGCCATTAATAGATGAATATGAACTGTGTAACCCTAGTCTCTCCTGATTTTACTCCTACCTATGGGGCTGTAGGATGAACACTGGGCTGCTAATCACAAGGTTGGTAGTTCAAACCCGCCACCTACTCCTTGGAAACCATATACAGATTCTCCATGAGTCAGACCCAACTCAACAACATTTAACAACAACAATGACTTCTAATTCTTAATTGTTTTCACAGACTTATCTTTATCTCACAAATGGCTCTTCTTTTCTACCTCTTCTCCCTAAGTGAATTAATTTACTCTTCTTGTTTTGAATACCATCAATGGACTGCTTACTTTTAAATATATATCTCTGGCTAGATCTTTCCTCTGAGCTACAGAATCCCCTGTGCAATTGCCTACCTGATCTTTCCACTTGGATATCTCACAAACATTTCAGACTTAACATACTGAAGCAGAACACTTGAATCAACACTCACACTTCTGCCAAAACCTGTTCCTCACCCAGTCTTTCCTATCTCAGGAAGAGGAAGAAAAAGAAGAGACTATTACCTAACCAGTTTTTCTCCCTCCACCACCCTGACCAAATTTAAGTCATTAGTCTTGCCAGTTCTACTTATAAAATACATCTATCAACTTTTTTCTACTTACATTACTACTTCTCAAATTACCTGGACCATTACAACAACATCCTAATCAGTTTCCAAATTCTACCCTGGCCCACCCTCCAATTCTTTTCCTATATAACAGCATGATTGATTCTAAAATATAGATCTTGTCCTGCACCTATTTAAGACCTCTCAGTGAGTTTCTAACTGCACTTAGAAAAAATCTTAAATTTGGCATAACCTGTTGTTGTTGCTGTTGTTGTTGTTTTTAAGTGCTTTCAAGTTGGTTCTGACTTATAGAGACCCTATATAGGGTTTCTGAGGAGTTGCTGGTGAGTTTGAACCGCTGACTTTGCAATTCAAACCAACCTTGCTGTCCAGTGCATAATCCTACAGTGCCACACCAGGACTCTGTCATGCCCTACAAGGTCCTAATTATTCCAGTCCCATCTCCCTACTGAACCTCTTTTTATTGCCCTCTCTTCTTTACTTGTTACATTCTAGTCAAACTGGTTCTCTTTCAGGTCCTTAAAGATGTCAAACTCTTTCAATCTCAGGTCCTTTGCAGATCTTTTCTCTGCCTGAAAGTCTCTACCTTCTACATTTCATTCAATTGATTCCATCTCACCCTTCTTATCTCACTTGGCATGTTATTTAATCAGAGGGGACTTACCTGACTGCCATACCTTAGAAGGGACATTTTGGCTACCCACACAACAGCCATCCCCACATACCCTTCATCGTCTCTGTTCAAGGTTATGGTTGCCCTATGGTCAGGAGAGGTTAGCCCCTTCCCAGCCCCAGAAGGTGAATCAAAATCATTCTTAGCTAATCATGATCATTGCTGTTATTGTTAGGTGCTATCGGTTCTGTCTCATAGTGGCCCTATGTACAACACAACAAAAAACTGCTTGATCCTGCATCATCCCCAAAATCATTGATACTCATGAACCCATTTCTGTTGCCACTGTGCCAATCCATCTGGTTTGGGGTCTTCCTCTTCTTCATTGACACTCCACTTTACCAAGCATGGTGTATTTTACCAGAGACTGGTCCCTCGTGACAATATGTCCTAAGTATGAGAGACAAAGTCACACCATCCTGACTTAAGGACTATTCTGACTGTAGTTCTTCCAACACAGATTTGTTTGTTCTCCTGGCAGTCCGTGGGACTTTTAATATTCTCCACTAACATCATAACTCAAATGTGTCACTTCTACTACAGTCTTCCTTATTCATTGTCCAACTTTAATATGCCTAAGGAGCTCTGGTAGCATAGTGGTTATGAATTGGGCTGTTAACCTCAACGTCAGCAGTTCGAAACTACCAGCTGTTCCATGGGAGAAAGATGAGGCGTTCTGCTCCCATAAAGATTTACAGCCCTGGAAACCTTGTACAGGGGGTCACTATGAGTTGGAACCAACTCCACAGCATACCACCACCACCACCATGAGGTGATTGAACATACCATGGCTTGGGTCAGGTGCACCTTAATCCTCATACTAACATCTTTGCTCTTGAACACTTTAAAGAAGTCTTGTGCAGCAGATTTACCTAAATCAATAAGTCATTTGATTTCTTGATTGCTGCTTCCATGAATGGTAATAGTGTATACAAGCAAAATGAAGTTTTTGAAAGCTTCAATCATTTTTTCATTGATCATGATGTTATTTATTGGTCCAGTAGTTAGTTTTGTTTTCTTTACATTGAGGTGCAACTGAAGGCTGGTCTATGATCTTCTTCAGAAAGTATTTTAAGTCCTTTTCACTTTCAGTGAGCAAGTTTGTATCATCTGCATATCACAGGTTGTTAATGAGTTTTCTCCCAATCCTGATGCCATGTTCTTCTTCATATAATCCAGCTTCGCTTAATACATGCTCAGCATACAGATTGAATAAGTGTGACAAAAGAATACAACACTGGCACACACCTTTCCTAATTTTAAAACATTCAGTGTCCCCTTGTACATTTTGAACGACTGCCTCTTGGTCTATGTACAGGTTCCTCATGAGCACAACTAAGCATTCTGGATTAGCCATTCTTCGTAACGTTATCCACAGTTTAAGCCACACAGTTGAAAGGCTTTGCATGGTCAATAAAACACAGGCAAATTTCTGCTTTCAGCCAAGATCTATCTGACAGCAAGAATGATATCCCTCATTCCGCTTCATCTTAATCTGACTTGAACCTCTTGTACTTCCCTGCCAATGTACTGTTGCAGTTGTTTGTGAATTATCTTTAGAAAAATTTTACTTACATGTGATATCAATGATATTGTATGATGATGTCTGCATTCCATTGGGTCACCTCACTTTGGATAGGCACAAATATAGATTTCTTCCAATCACTTGACCAGGTAGCTGTCTTCTAAATTTATTTGTATAGGTGAGTGAGTGCCTCTAGTGCTGCATCAGTTTGTTGAAATATTTCCAGTTGTATTAAGTAATTCCTGGACACTTGTTCTTTGCCAATGCCTTCAGTGCACCTTGGACTTCTTCCTTCAGTACCATTGGTTCTTGATCATATGCTATCTGATGAAATGGTTCAGCATCTACCATCTCTTTTTGTACATCGACTGTATATTCCTTACATCTTTTTCAGATGCTTTTTGAATCATTCAATGTTGTTTGTGTTGGTGTTGATGTTATTGTTAAGTACCGTGGAGTCAGTTCTGACTCATAGTGACCCTGCATAGGGTTTCCGAGGCTATAAATCTTTACGGAAGCAGAAAGCCTCATCTTTCTCCTGCAGAACAGCTGGTAGTTTTGAACTGCTGACCTTGAGGTTAGCAGACCAATGCGTAACCACTACGCTACAAGAGCTCCTTATTTTGCTTGTATAAACCTTTAATATTGCAAATAGAAGCTTGAAATTTTTCTTCAGTCCCTTCAGCTTGAGAAATGCTGAGGATGTTCTTCCTTTTAGGTTTTCTCATTCTAGGTCTTTGCACATTTCATTATAATAATTGATGTTGTCTTTTCTAGCTGACCTTTGAAATTTTCTGTTCAGCTCTTTTACCTCCTCATTTCTTCCATTTGTTTTAGCATGTCTACAATGGAGTGCAAGTTTCAGAGTCTCTTCTGGCAACCATTTTGATCATGGCTTCCCCTTTTATCAGTGAGTAGCTTAGAGATTGGCACATGACCCGTGTCTGACAATCAGACACAATGGGAAATCTACTTGGGAGCTTTTTAGAAAGACCTTTCTTAGTGAGAAAGAGAGAGATACAGCAAGAGAAAGCACTGGTGTCCTTTAACTATTGTGCTTGCAACTGTGGCAGATATCTTGAAACTCTGAGAGAAGCATTTCTTGGGTTCTAAGGAGTCCTGGTGTGGCGCTGTGGGCTAATGCATCAGACTGCAAAGTCATATGAACTGCAATGTCAGTGGTTCAAGCTCACCAGCTGCTCCTTGGAAACCCTATACAGGGTCACTATGGGTCGGAATTGACTCAATGGCACTTAACAACAACAACAAAGGCGCTCTGGTAGCGTTGTGGTTACGAGTCAGGATGCTAACATCAAGGGCAGTAGTTCGAAACTATCAGCTCGTCCACGGGAGAAAGATGAGTCTTTCTGCTCCCATAAAGATTTATAGCCTCAGAAACCCTATGCAGGGTCACTATGAGTCAGAATCAATTCCATGGCACACCGCCACCACAACCAAGGATGGCACAGAGTCCTAGTGTCATGCTGTAGGACCACTAAACACAAGGTCAGCTGTTCAAACCCACCAGTTGCTTAATGGAAACCCTATACAGAACCAACTCAAAGCACTTAATAACAATAACAAGTATGGTATAGGCCTCGGGCTGGTGCAAATGGTTTGTACTACTTGAATATTAACTTACAGGTTTCCAGTTTAAAGCTATCCAGTGCTGCCACAGATAGACTTCCAAAAAAAATTATAGCCAAGAAAATTGTATGAAGTAGTTTTACTCTATAACAAACATATGGGGTCTGCATGAGTTGGAATTGACATGACGGCAACAAGTTTGGATTTTTTTTGGTTAAGGATATAATAGAAAGATGGAATGTGCCTGCACCCCTCATGATAACTATACTGTATATCTGAATAAATTTGGATTTCTTTATCTCAGACTTATTTCAATGATATAATAAACTCCTTATAGTATGACCTACTTTTAGTTGGGTTTTCTATTGTTGGTAGGTAAAAGTTGATCCTATCATTCTATTTTCCATTGCAGCAACTTAATGGTTTCCTTTTATGAAACAGTTAATATATGTTCTTACTATATTTATTACTTTTTGTTTGTTTAATTTCCATGAGAGCAGAACATGTGTCGGCTTCATTCACCAGTGTCGAGCACAGTCTCTGGCCCATAATTAACATTCAAGAAATATTTGTTAAATGAATGAACCAAGTGTCACACCCATAACATGCATAAACAAGTTGGTTTAGATGATGATTGTTAGGGTAGAAGATATGTACAAACACTAGAAAACAAATCATAATTGTCTTTCAGAAATAATTTCCTAAAGATCTTATTGCCTGATGCTTTAAACTTTAGTTTCAAAAGGTTAGGGGTGGGCCCAGAATTATGAAGGCCATCAATGAAAAAATAGGAACAAATGTGAGGGCACTAATCCAGGGAATGCACAGACTACCAAACATTTTGAAAACTACACAAACAAAAGTAGACAAAATAGATGATTGGGACATACTAAAAAA
>NW_006408569.1:16339529-16340264 GCF_000296735.1 Chrysochloris asiatica | reverse complement strand
AAAGCTAATGTTCTCCCACATAATTCACACAATTCACAATAAAACATTGAGAAAAAAAGATAGGGGTAGGGAAGATAACTAAAATAGAGAGCTGGGAATTTTAACTACTAGAGTTCCTATCCATTCTCCAGGAAAATCTATGACTCATCATAACAAGAAGAAAAAGGTAGCTCTATTTCCAAGAGCAATCATTTCTGGACCTCTACCAAACTGAGTTGAGTTTATTTATGTTCCTGTTTGGAACAGATCAGCACAAACCTGGATTATTTTACTTTTTCATTCTTTCATCAACTTTTATGGTTATGAAAAGCACTTTTATTGCCTTTTCACAAATTCAAATAAATCTAAAATGATGGCACAACCCCATAAAGTGTGTCTTCTAGATGGTAGCAATAGTCTTATCAGGAGATAGTATAATTTATACAGTTTTGAAAACCCTGACCAAGACAGACCCTATGTGGTATGAGTTAGGTTACCCTGAGAGGTTATATCTTATAACCAAGAAATAACACCGCCCAGTTTAGCAAAGAGGCAAAATTTACGTCATTATCCCTGCTTCATTAGACAAACATAGTTATATCTCAAGAAGTTGGCTATTTAAATGTGGATGCACTACTTAGATAAGCTAATAGTTCATCTTTCAGCATTCATTTTTAAATGTACGGCAAAGTCCTAAGGGAATAGAACACTATTTGTTGTTGTTGTTAGGTGCCATCAAGTCGGTACCGACTCATA
>NW_006408569.1:16338275-16339429 GCF_000296735.1 Chrysochloris asiatica | reverse complement strand
GTCGTTTGATTTCTTGACTGCTGCTTCCGTGAGTGTTGAAGGTTGATCCAAGAAGAATGAAGTCCTTGACAACTTCAATCTTTTCTCCATTGGTAAGAATGTTGTTTATTGGTCCAGTGGTGAGGATTTTTGTTTTCTTTACATTGAGATGCAATCCGTACCAAAGGCTGTACTCTTTGATCTTCATCAGTAAGTATTTTAAGTCCTCTTCATTTTCAGCAAGCAAGGTTGTAAAATTGGCATATCACAGATTGTTAATGGTCTTCCTCCAATCCTCATGCCACATTTTTCTTCATATAACCCATCTTCTCAGATTATTTGCTCAGCATACAGTTTGAATAAGTATGGTAAAAGAATACAACCCTGTTGCACAGCTTTGTTAATTTTAAACCATCAGTGTTCCCATGTTCTGTTTGAAAAACTATAGAGAACTGGAAAGCTTTAATGGATGTGAGAGGGGTAAGAAATATCTGGATATGAGGGAACAGAGGCACCAAGAAGCTAGTGAAGCAAGGAAGATACCAAGAGGAAGGAAGTAACAACTCAAATATCACCAATGTGTCCCTGAGTCCCAAATGGTCCTAGAGCTACCTGATGGCTCACTTCTGATGGAAACCTAAATGGGAAAAACAACATTTAGTCTCTTATTTTTCTCTTCATCTGTGAAATGGAAACTGCAGCAAAAAAGAATTATAGTAGGTAGCAAAGTGGCAGCATCAATGGGCTTAAGAGTGGCAACAATTGTGAGGTTGGCCCAGGATCAGGCAGTGTTTTGTTCTGTTGTGCATGGGGTCTCTATGAGTCGATACTGACTCGATGTCACCTAACAACAACAGTGTTTGTATAAATAGAAAGACAGATAAAGTAAAGGTCTAATGGAGCAAACGAACTATCGAAGTACACGTTTCAGATGTCTGGTCTCAGTAGTGCTAGTCTGGGAAATTAATCTAGGTTAAGGTATGATTGACTAGGGGGGCTACATTTCTTAGACTGTACAGTTTGTCTTGTGTCCTGGCCTTATCATTAATAGTGCTTCCCTTCCACTCTCAAAAGTATCCCCAATTAGACAGAGGTAAAGAATGATGTATGTACAACCTTGGAACTACAGGGTTCTGGGATACAGAGATTGAGACATGGTTGGAATGGGTAAAAGC
>NW_006408569.1:16330756-16336767 GCF_000296735.1 Chrysochloris asiatica | reverse complement strand
AGAAAGCCTCATCTTTCTCCCACGGAACGGCTGGTAGTTTCGAACTGCTGACCTTGTGGCTCGCAGCCCGATTCGTAACCACTATGCTATATAATTCACAATAAAACACTAAAAAAAAAAGTATCCACAATTGAACAAGAAATTATATGGTCACTCTTATGAAAGACTGATGGTGTCATATGTATAGTTTAATGGTATGTTGAGTTACCCTTTTCTTTCAGGTATGAAGACCTGGAGTAGCCAGAGTTCCCAAACTTGTTAACTCTAGGTTTGAGTAGCTGCCTGTGTACTATGATGTAGAAATATTGGGGAGCAGGTATCAAATGCAGGCAGCACTGTCATTTTAACAAAGGGCTCCCCTATTGTAGAAAGTGAAAGTGAGAATTTCAGAAACACAACACATGTGGTAGAAATACAAAGGGGCTAAAGTGAAGCATTGGAAGTCCTTTATATTAAACTCATAGAAAGCATTCAATCACTCCACATACACATAGAGCTGGAATTGATCTCTGTATCCTCCATTCATATCCAAAAAGGAAACCTCTAGATAGGATCACTCAGACTAGGGCTGAGCTAACAACTATAGATGATCTGGTCACTAACTTAGTACTTGGAGTTCTGGTGTGGGCACTGTAGGATAAGCACTGGGAAGGTCATTCCTCGGAAACTCTATACAGAGTCACTATGAGTTGAAACTGACTTGACAGCACTTAACAACAACAATAACAATTGGTTAGAAACAGAATGGTCCTAGTACGATACCAATTCTAGAGCAGCAACAACCATAACACCAAACCAAAAAACTAAACTAAAATAAATCAATAGCCTATATACAGAGAGAATGCAGTATGAAAGATGATCTGTTTCATCTGATGTAGTAAAAAAAAAAAAAAAAAGAAGAAGAAGAAGAAGATTTGATTATATACATTGGATTCCAGTTCTCATCTTACAGCACCAGAGAGGAAATTGTTCTAAAATTGATAACTTGTGTTTTTCCTTCCCAAAGTTTGTGTTCCCATTCAAATTGCACTAAATCTTTAGAGACATTGCATTCTGAGCCTAAAACCTATTTCCCCACCTAATTCTCATCTCTGGGTAAATACTTGTAATGTATCTAGGAAATCAAAGACATAATTTCTTTTTCAATATATGCAAAGTCATTCATCTCCTGTAGTTGAGAGGATGAGTTAAATGCTACAAAGAAATTTGAAGAGTGCATATAGGGGGGCTTCAGTGTAGCTCCTTGCCCCTCTGGCACTATTTTTATTTCCCTGCAACAGCACTGACATGTGGGAAGAAAAAAACAAAACAAAACAAAACAAGGTGCTGCCTTCTCGGCTGCTCCCAGCAAAAGCCAGCATTATCTCAGGATACACTGAGGAGCAGGTGAGAAGAAAAAAAAGAAAATCAAAGCCCCTCCCCCTATAAAGTCTTAACGTAGAGCCCCAGACTTTGCTATTCTATCTTCTTCTTTGTGCACAGAGAGCAGGTAATCAGCAAAGCTAATCAAAAATGCATTCATTACTGCAGAGCAGCAGTGGGTGAGAGCAACTGCAGCTTTTTCTTTTCTTCCTTTTTTTTTTTTTTTTTTTTTTTTTTTTTTTTTTTTTTGGTAAATGGTTTCTAGTTTGGTACAATTCAATCTTTGTGGTTCTTTGACAAGCCTTTTGCATCCCCCTATCCTCTCCCTCCACCTCACCATCCCAGTTATCTCTGCCATACTCAACTCTGTTTCTCCATTAAAGGCAATCTATCTAATTTATACACTTGACAATGGTTTCCCCTCAATAACCACAACGTTGCTCTGTAAAATCAGTTTTCTGCCTCATGAGTCTTCTGAGTATGTTTTTAAAATATTTTAAAGGTGTTTCTTCATTTTAAAAACTACATTTTTCTTTGTTTTCAAAATAAGAAGCCATTTCTTGCCAGAGCTAAAAAACTCAAATCCTGACTGATTCTGCAAATACACAAACCTTTCTTTCTCCAATTTAGTAAAATGGACTCTCTCAGAGCCCCCAGAACAAAAAGAATCTCAGTGGGAACTATAACAAAAAGTATGCTGATAGGCCTGGGGCTAATAACTATAGCTAACATTGTTGTTGTTAAGTGCCATTGAGTTGGTTCTGACCCATAGCAACACTGTATAGAGTTTCCGAGGAGCAGCTGGTGAGCTTGAACCACCGACATTGCAGTTCAAACGGCATTTATTATGTCCTTGGCATCATTCTGAATCCTGGTGTGGTGCTGTAGTTATCCTACTGAACTGCTAACTGCAAGGTTAGTGGTTCAGATCAACCAGCAGTCCCTTGTTAACCTTATACAGGGTCCTATGAGTCAGAACTGACTTTTAAGTACTTAATAATAACAACAGGCATCATTCTATGCACTGTAATGATCTCATTCAATCCTTACAATAGCCTTGTGAGGTACTTGTTACTATTATCACCACTATTGTACAGATGAGTAAGGTGAAACCCAACGAGGTCAAATCACTCTAGTGCTAGTAGTGAATGGGAATGTTGTTGTTAAGTGGCTGTCGAGTTGATTCCGACCCATAGCAACCCTGTATAGAGTTTCCAAGGAGCAGCTGGTTAGCTTGAACCACCAACCTTGCAGTTCAAACAACTTTGCAGTTTGACGCATTAGCCTACAGTACCACACCAGTGAATGGGATTATGTTGTTGCTGTGAAGTACCATGGAGTTGGTTCCGACTCATAGTGACCCTGCACAGGGTTTCCAAGGCTGTAAATCTTTATGGGAGCAGAAAGCCTCATCTTTCTCCCTCAGAACCACTGGTAGTCTCAAACTGCTGACCTTGAGGTTGGCAACCCAACTCGTAACCACTATGCTACAAGAGCTAGGGGTGAGGATATTTGACTCAAAGCAGTCCTTGCTTTTAACCAACAATCAACCCACTGTTCATCCCCTCTCAGACAGTGAAGCTAAGCTTTTAAGGGCATGTTATAACTACCATCTAGGACATATAAAGAGAATTTCATATCATGAAAAGAATTCATCTGTTTTAGCTAAGGTGGAGAGAGCGATTTCTAAAAACACAAAACTCTTTTCCAAGCCTTTGTTTATCCCAGTCAGTTTATAATGTAGTTAAGGGGCCACTACATTTGTATGGTATGCTGTTGGTATGTGTCATTGTGTCTATTTCAACTCATAGGGATCCCCTAAGACAGAAAAGAGTTATCCCATAGTGTTTTCTATGCTGTAATCTTTATGGGAGCAGAGCATCAGATGTTTCTCCCATGGAGTCTCTAAGTGGGCTTTTGGTTAGGTGTCAAGCGTTTAACCATTGAGTAACCAGGACTCCTTTTGTAAGGCATAGAAGCAACTATCTAACTGTTCTCTGCCCTTTCGGAACCCACAAACTAGTTGGGATGTCAGAATACACACACACATGCATGCAGTACGATGTGGAGGAGGAATGATATAGGGGCTTTGAAGTCAGACAATCCTGAACTTGATCTCACCTCTACCACTTAGAACTGTGTGACCCTGGGAAAGTTGATTAATCTCCCTCTGTATCTCAATGTCTTCAGTTGTGAAATAGAAATAAACTTTGTACCTACCTTATAGGAGATGTGAGAATTAAAAGAGTTAATGTACTGAGGCAATTAGCACATGTCTGGCACATAGCAAGAACTTGATAAATAATAGCTCATTTTATAATTCCTTTCCAATTGACATGAAATTTATAGTTATGCTGTTCATCCAAAGCTTCAGTGAAAAAGTAAATGATGGTAATTTGGAGCAGGAGAGAGTATTACTGTATATGTTTCATTAATACTTTCATTTTGTCCCAAATAAACTGGCAAATATCCAAACCTACTTCAGAATTGTACTATGAAATGATACACATTACATGATTGGAATACTTGGGACTGGGAAGACCAAATATTTCCCATTTAAACTTTGGTAAGGGGTCCTAGTGAGGCACTATAGAATAAGCACTGGAGTGCTAACCTTAAAGTTGGCCATTCAAACCCACAACCCAATCCTCAGAAACCCTATACAGGGTTCCTATTAGTCTGAATCAGCTCTATGACATTTAATAATAACAAATACATATGCATGTATTTTATTTTGTTTATTTTTTAAGGAACACTGGTGGTACAGTAGGTTGAATGTTCATTAGCCAATCTTCAGGAGAAACACAAGGCAGTCTAAGTGCAAGATGAGTAGTTCAAATCCATTAGCCAATCTTCAGGAGAAATACAAGGCAGTCTGCACACACCATCACTTCCACCACCACCATATATATGGTGTGGCTCTGTAGGATAAGAACTGGATCACAGTGTCAATTTGAACTTCAAGGTGGCAGTTCAAACCCACCAGCTGGTCCTCAGAACACTCACTATGAAATAGCATCAACTAGACAGCCAGTGCTTATCCTACAGTACCACACCAGGATATATGTTGTTGTTAAGTGTCGTTGAGTCAGTTTCTGAGGAGCAACTGGTAAGCTTGAACTGCCAACCTTGTGATTCAAACTGGCCTTGCAGGCCAGTGCATTAACCTGCAGTGCTAAACTGCCGAGTCAGTTTGAACAGCAAGGTCAGTGGTTCAAGCTTATCAGCCACTCCTTAGAAACCCTATACAGGGTCACTATGGGTTGGAACTGACTCAACAGAATTAACAACAATAACAACATATTTCTATTTATACACACACACAACATGAGGGAATTCACAAAAATTACAAAATAGCCAATTTTTCTCTTAAAAAAAAGATTTACTTCAGATTTCCTTTAGTGCCAAGTGCCTGTCCTTGAATTAAAACTGGACTCAATTTACCTCAAATTATTCTCCACAGAAATTTTTAGATGTATGCCCATTCCATAAAGCAAAATTTGTCTGTATTATAGGTTATAGCAGCAAATTACTGATGTCCCTTCTCATTTTGTCAGCATTTGCCTTATCGTGTTGTGGTCAGCTACAGGCATAGTGAATCAGGAAGTTACACTAACTCAGAGACTTTCAGTTCTTAATTGTCACTCATCCCTTGATAGTAACAGAAATATTCAGACCTCAAATAAACTCACTGTCATTGAGTGAATCCTGACTCATATAAATATATATATGGTGGTGGTTATGTGCAGTGGAATCAGTTCTGACTCATAGTGATCCTGAACAGGGTTTCCCAGGCTGCAAATCTTTAAGGGAGCAGAAAGTCTCATCTTTCTCCCACAGAACAGCTGGTAGTTTCGAACTGCTGACCTTGAGTTTAGCAGCCTGATTCATAACCACCACTCTATCAGAGCTCTCTCTCTCTCTCTCTCTCTCTATATATATATATATATATATTCATTTTTATCCAGTGGAATAACTGATGATTTGAACTACTGAGCTTTCAGTTAGCAGCCAGTGTTTACCTAACAATGCCACTATCCCATCCCTGCCCCACCTTACGTAATATACCAACATACTTTATCAGAGTCCTGAAAAGAAGAGGGAAAGGCTGGGTAAGTTTTTACAGAAAGAAGTTTAGAAGTTGTGCTGGTTATTCTTCTTGTCACCTTCAAGAACTACCCTTACTCCTCCCCACCCTGCTCTACACCCCAAGAGGCTATTTTATCAACCAAGCTCCCTTGTTCTGGTTTCTGATTTGGTTTGGCCAATGGAAGGCAAGAGGAGAGACACCAGGGTAATTATTCCCTTAGTTTCCTCTGCCAGCTTGCAGTTTTGTAATGGTTACATTCCTCTACTGAGATCCACAGCTCCAGTCACCATACTGCTACCTTCTGTTTTTACAAATCTCTCCTCTTGCCCTTCAGGCCTAGAAATGGCAAAGGTATCCTGCTGTTACTAGCTACTAGCCCATAGGGTTTCATTATCTTTTTTCTTTTGGTAAAGCTTTTATTGTGAATTGAGTGATAGCTTACATGGGAGGACTTCAGTTTTGCACTCAACCAATCATATGTTGTTTCATTGTAATGATTACAATCCCCTTCACACAGCATTGGTTAACAGTATTTGCCTCTATCCTCCTCCCCCCCCCC
>NW_006408569.1:16324980-16328256 GCF_000296735.1 Chrysochloris asiatica | reverse complement strand
TGCTGCCCACCAGCACACAGCCTTTCTCTTTCCATGAGTCTAGAGTCCTCATCTGCTCTATCTCTCCATGTCATGACCTGTGCCTCCATCTCTGGTGTAGCTGCTTCTCTGGTTAGGTTTCCACGTTCCACTCATGCTCTTCCCTCTTCATGGTCCTAGGGTCCTCTGTTCATGGAATGTAAGATTAACTACCCCCCCCCCTTTTTGTTACACATCTTCTACCTTTACAGTTGTGACAATTGCAATTAGTCATGAAAACAATTACTCAGTATTGAATCAAAGAACCCTAACCTCATCTCCTTTCACCAGACCTATGTAGACAAGATAAAAACTCTTCAGTGGGGATTCTACCCTCCTACTCCCTCGCTCTGAAACTAAACTCCCTCTTGAAAACGTGTAAGCCAGTCACTTTGTGCCTTTAAACACCCCCCTCCCCCACCCTTTTTAGGTAGTCAATGTCTAAGTTGCTCATCCCTATCAACCCTGTGTACTGAGGGGATAGGCTTGATCTTTGATGTGAAGACTCCCTTCTTCTCGGTTGCTATTTTGAGCAACTACATCCATAAGCAAAGGTCAAGTTCATCAAATTGTAGCAATTTACGGTTGCTTCCTGTATCAAACTTCTTTATATTCCTCTATTTGAGTTCTGATCATCAAGTCATCCAAGCTAGGTCTTCATTAACTTTTGTTGGTTATCTTTTATCTCTAGCAACACCTCTAAAATTCACTCCTTTATTAAACTTTTCTCAATTTCCCAGTTTGAGAGTGTCATTTGTATTTACTGGACCCCAGCTCATATAAGAGTCTGTTGTTGTTGTTAGGTGCCATCGAGTCGGCACCGACTCATAGCGACCTTATGCACAGCAAAACAAAACAATAAGAGTCTAGGGTGATATTAAGTAAGATAGTAAGGTGTGGTACTGTAGGATAATGCACTGGACCACAAGGTCAGTTTGAACTGCAGATAGGCAGTTCAAACTCACCAGCTGCTCCTCAGAAACCCTACACAGGGTTGTTATGAGTCAGAACCAACTTGATGGTACTTAACAACAACAATAACAACAGTACAATATAGGTATAGATGATATTGTCCTAATCACAAGGGCCACGTTCTCTAAAGGCTTGCTGAATCACTCATATAGGTGGGCATTTGGTCTCTTCTTTCTTCAGGCAAGGAGCCCTGATGGCACAATGGCTAAGTATTGGTCTGCTAATTAACAGCTGCTCTGCAAAAGAAAGATGAGGCAGTCGGTTTTATGGCAATACTTTGTTTCAGGCCATCCATGTAATCAGAAATGTAATGATAAATGCAAAGCCATTGGATCTTGCTTTTTCATTTATTCAGTCACATGGGGAAAAAATCATTTAGCATCTATTATGTTCCAGATACTATATTAGGTGCTGAAATTATAGCAGTCAGAAAAACAGGCCTCCCTGCTCCCCACCCCACCCCAAATTCTTCCCTTATGAAGTTCACTATCTACACAATCAAAATAAGAGTAAGTAATACTTCCAGTTGTACTTAAAATACAAGATTCAGGACTTAATTGTGTTCCCAACAAATATGTGTTCTAAATCCTAACCTCTATGTCTAGAGCACTGGTGTGTTTCTGGGGGCTAATGCATTGGACAGCAAGCCACTCCTTGGAAACCCTATACAGGGTCACTATGAGTCAGAACCAACTCAAAGGTACTTGACAACAACAATGCCTATGGTTTAGAGTCCTGGCATGGTAATATAGGATAAGCACTGGACTGCTAACTGCAAAGTCAGAGGTTCAATCCCACCAGCAACTCCCTGGGAAACCCTATATAGGAGCACCATGAGTCAGAACCAACTTGATGTAACTTAACAACAACAACAATGCCTATGGTTATAATCCCACTTAGGAATGGACTGTCTTATTTATGCTAATTAGACAGGATTCTTGAAGGGTGTGTTGTTGTTGTTAGGTGCCATCCAAACTGTTCCAACTCATAGCAAACCTATGCACAACAGAACAATGCACTGTCCAGTCCTGCCCTGCGCCATCCTCACAGTCATTATTAAGCTTGAGCTCACTGCTGCTGCCAATGTACCAATTCATCTTGTTGGGGGTCTTCCTCTTTTCTACTGACCCCCCACTTTGGCAAGCATGATGTTCTTCTTCTGGGACTAGTCTCTCCTGATAACATGTCCAAAGTATGAGAAACCATCCTGGTTTCTAAGGAATAGTCTGGCTCTACTTCTTCCAACAAAGATTTATTTGTTCTTCTAGCAGTCTATGGTACTTTGAATATATTTCTCTAACACCACAACTCAAATGCATCAATTGTTCTAAGGTGTTCCTTATTTATTGTCCAACTTTCACATGCGTATTAAGCTATGGAAAAATACCATAGCTTGAGTCAGGCACACCTTAGTCCTCATACTGACATCTTTGCTCTTGAACACTTTAAAGACATCTTGTATGGCAGATTTGCCAAATGAAATAAATAATTTGATTGCTTGACCATTGTTGCCATGAGTGTTTATAGTGAGTGAATACACCAAAATCCAACCAAGTCTTTGAAAATTCTGATATTTTCTCCATTGATCATGATGTTATTTATTGGCCCAGTTGTAAAGATTTTTGTTTTCTTTACATTGAGGTACAACCCATACTGAAGGCTGTGATCTTTGATCATCATCAGAAAGTATTTTAAATACTCTTTACTTTCAGCAAGCAAGGATGTATCATCTTCATATTGCAGGCTAATGAGTCTTCCTTCAATCCTAATGCCATATTCTTCTTCATATAATCCAGTTTCTTGGATTATTTACTCAGTGTACAGTGTAAATAAATATGGTGAAAGAATACAACCCCAGTGACCACCTTTCCTTATGTTAAACCTTTCAGTATCCCCTTGTTCTGATAAAACAACTGCTTCTTGGTCTGTGTATAGGCTCCTCATGAATATAACTAAGTGTTCCATAATATTAATTCTCTGCAATGTTGTCTATAACTTGTCATAATCCACACAGTTAAAATCCTTTTCAGAGTCAGTAAAGCACCAGTAAACATCTTTCTGGTATTCTCTGCTTTCAGCCAAAATCCATCTGATGTCAGCAATGATATCACCCTCATTCCATATCCTCATCTGAATCTGGCTTGAACCTCTGGCGGTTCCCTGTCAATGTACTTTGCAGACATTTTCAAATTATGTTTAGCAAAAGTTGTATGTGATATCAATGATGCTGTCTGATTTTGTAGGCTGTATCTTGAGTCAATTTTTCCATTTGCTTTAGCTTCTCTA
>NW_006408569.1:16315425-16322184 GCF_000296735.1 Chrysochloris asiatica | reverse complement strand
ATGGACTCAAGTGTGGCAGCGGTAGTGAGGTTGGCCCAGGATCGGACATTGTTTCATTCTGCTGTGCATGGGGTCACTATGAGTCAGTTCCAACTCGATGGCACCTGACAATAACAACAACATCTTGAGTCAATTGCTTTGAGATGTAAAAGAAATTAAACAAGTGAGCTAGAAGCAGAGATGGGGTAGACAGATGCCAAGACACATGGAGATCTCCAAAGAACTAGGAAGCAGAAGCTGAAGAGATAAGGACCATCCTCCAGAGTCTACCCCTAGAGCCAGAAGTCTAAAGTTGGACTGTAAAATACTAAATTTGTTTGTTCAAACCACCCACTTGTGGTATTTTTGTTATAGTAGCACTAAATAACTAAAATACATACAGTTAAAGTGTATTCCAATACCTCATGTTTCACTCTGCTTAGGACAATAAAGTTTTAATGTTGTCACTGTTAAGTTCAGTAGAGTCAAAGTTCTAACTCATAGTGACACTGTATAGGGTTTCCAAGGAATATCTGGTGAGTTTGAACTGCCAATCTACTGGTTAGTAATCCAGGGCTTATCCTACAGCACTACACCAGGATATAATTTTAGAATTGGATTAGGCTAGAAATTTAAGCATTCTATTTCTTCATGCATTTATTAACATTGCTCCTAATTCCAAGAGGTACCATGAACTGCAAGATCGGTGGTTCAAGCTCACCAGCGGCTCCTCGGAAATCCTATACAAGGTTGCTATGGGTTGGAACTGACTCGACGGCACTTAACAACAACAACACAATAAAACACATAGAAATGTTTTTCATTGATTTATTGTCCATAAATCTAACTAAAACAAAAGTCAAGCAATGCATTGGAGAGGAAGCATAAGGTTCAGCGGTCAAGATGCTGTTAACTTTCTGTTTGGTTAATTTTTCTGCAATTATTGGAAACTTCCACAAGGTGGTGATAATGATACCTTAGTTAATAATCACATCAGAAAGGCTAATTTTGGTTTGTATTGAATATGGAGACAATAATAGCACTTACCTCAAAGGATTGTTGTAAGGATTCTGTAAGACAACACATTTAAAACATTTAATAGAGAACCTGGCATGTAGTAAGAAATAAATGTTAGCAATCATCATCATTGTCATCATCATGATCATTGGCATCATCTTCATCATGAGTATGAAATACCAAATAAATCTGTATTTATACCAGAAATTTGAGTAAAAGGAATTCAGAATTGGGAAGAAGTCACTGCTATTAACCAAATGTGACCATTTTCTAAACCCTTAACCAGACCTTTGAGAGGGAGGAAATGTTTGTTTGCGTTTTATTTTGAATTTAAAGATAATTCCTCACAAGAATGCTCCCAATGTGGTGCCTCTGGATAAGAACCATCTTCCCCCTAGGGAGCTTAATTTGAGTTTAGATAACAGGATACGTACAACATCAGTAGGACCACTTTTTGGATTCTTTCTAGATAATGTGATTTTCTCTTTCTTAGTAACATGGATCTTCCTTGGTATTGAAGTTACCCACTGAAGGAGGTCAGGAAACCTAGAAAGGAGCTGTTTGGGGCCTCCAGTAGAGGAAGTCCCTGCATTTCCTTTGGACCTCACAGGGCCATTAATGGCTGAGTTTACTCAAGAGCCAGGGAACTAAGATGAGAAGTACTCCATACTTCCCTTTGTCTTCTGGAGTAGGTTCTACTCACATAGGCCGTGTAGTTGCACAGAGCTCCCACTAAGAATGGACCCAAACTTGCTTTAAAGCTATGCTGTTGTGTTGTTAAATGCTGTCAAGTAAGTTCTGACTAATAGCAACCATTGTTGTTGTTGTTAAGTGTCTTGGTGTTGGCTGAAACTCATAGCGACCCTGTAGAGGGTTTCTGAGGTGTGACTGGTGGGTTTGAACTGCTGGCTTTGCAGCTAGCAGTCTAGTGATTACCATACAGCACCACATCAGGATTCCTTTGCTGTAGCTACCTTGAAATTATTCATGTTTGAACATGAGGCCTAGCATTTTCATTTTGCACTGAGCCCTGCAAATTATGTACAGGTCCCTGCCTTCCCTGAAGATTCTCCAAACAATACTGGGTGGACCTTGTTCTTAACCTTCCTCTTTCCTGCTGCTACTTAGCAGCACTCATCCCACTCTCCACCCATGCTTGAGTCCAACTAAGTGATGGTGGCTCAGTGGGAACCCATTTCCTGCCTATCCCTGAGCTCTGAGGATCACGACAGTGATATTTTAGTAATTGCTCCATCCTCTCCCTTGAAACAATTTCTACACTTAAAAAAGAGCAATAATAATATTCTCTGTAGCACTAGTGACTAGTAGCAGGCACTGTAAGTAGCTTGCAGTGAATTGAAGCAAAAGAGTCATCATAGAAGTCAGAAAGCCTTGGCTTTTGCATCTGACTCTGACTCAGTTTCTTGCCCTGACTCTGCTTCTTCATCAGTGAGCTATTTTGGTAGAATGTCTAGGAAATTAAAAGTAATTTAAAACTCCCAGAAAGTTCACATTTCCTTACTCCTATGATTTGGATTCTGTGATTGAGCTAATCTGCTCTACCAACCTGAATGCCACAGTTTATGGAAAGCACCCTGGTCTCTACCCACTAGATGCCAGTAGCACCCTTCCTCCAGTAATGACAGTTAGAATGATCTTCAGACATTGCCACTTGTCCCCTGTGTGGAAAAATCATCCTCAACTAAGAGTCACTGAACAAGAACAGTTCACTGTTTAAAGAAAACTGTTAGAGACTCTTCCTGTAAACTACAAAACTCTCTCCAAATTTACATTTCCACACTGGATTTTATTAAACTAGTGAATATCTATACTTTCAAGGAGAAAGCCACTTATTTTTATTGTGTAGGTAATTACTCTGAAAATTTTGGAATGGTTAATATGCTTTCCTTTTCCCTCATAATATTATGCTCATAGAAATGATACCACAAAGAATCAACAGAATATGCCTACAGCACACAGATTAGGAGAGACTGAACTTTAGGAAAACCAGCAATTCCTCTTTAAGAATTAGCCACAGGCAAGTATGTTAAAATTCAACTGTTTCCGTTATCTTTCCATTCCTCTAAATACTCTGAATTCTCTTTCAAAGTAGGAAACCATGAACTTCCTAAATCTAAGAGTGTTAAAATACCTTAGCCCTCAAGATAGCTAAAGTCAAATCCCCAGCAGACAGATTAGGAAGCAAAATTCTGAAGGTAGAAATGGCAAACAAACAGATAGCAAGTCTTCCTTAAAACACCCCCATAAGTCACATATTGCCATTGCCTCAATTAAATTGACTATACATTGACCATACAATTTATCATACAAACTAGGATATGTTTGAGAGTGAAAGGGCTGCTAGTAAGAATTGGGCAGGGCCAATAGGCATAAACTGGATGGTCTTAGGCAAACTAGCAAGCTTGGTAAGCTTAGCTTTAGATCACTTATAGAAACACACCTCTGGTGCCCAAAACCTCAATGGCTTAACACAATACTCATTTTTTATTGCTCGTTCATCTTCAGATAGGTTGTTGTTCAACTGATCTAACCTGGGTTCAGCTGGGAAACTCTGCTTCATACTCCAGGTTGATGAGTCAACTGGAACAGCTCTGTCCCACATGTCTCTCATTCTTATTTGACCAGCAAACTAGCTGGTACATATTTTTCTCATATCAACAACAGAGGTGAAGATGGCAAGAAGAAATGCATGAGGCGTCTTAAAATGTAGGCTGGAACTGGTGTACTGTCATTTCTATTCACATCCCATTGACCAAAGCAAGTCACATAGTCAATGATAAGGGGCAGGGAAATACACCGCCCACAATGAGACCATGCCAAAACTACAGATACAGGGAGGAGTGAATAATTGGATCACTCATTCAATTTAGCACATGCCCATCACCTATCTTAACCCCAGCCACTAGTACACACATATACATGCACTTCATAAAGAAAAATAGATTCATAAACTATTTACCTTCTTATGATGTAATCTGGCATAGTGCTTAGTTCCTGATGCCCAGTCATGTAAATTTCAGAAGGCAGAGTCAGTTTCCTATGCTTATAGGCATTACCAAAAAAATTAAAACCATTCATTCCTCATCCAATTGGCACACAGAATTCCCCAACATCTCTAAAACTTTCAAACCTACTTAAAAACATAACAACCCCACCAACTAGGGGGTGAGGTTTAATTAAAACTAGGAGGGATGGATTCAAACGAAGACATGGAATGAGGGATATCATTGCAGACATCAGATAGATCTTGGCTGAAAGCAGAGAATATCAGAAATATGTTTACCTGTGCTTTATTGACTATGCAAAGGATTTTGACTGTGTGGATCACGACAAGCTATGGACAACATTGCAGAGAATTAATATTCTGGGATACTTAATTGTGCTCATGAGGAACCTGTTCATTAATCAAGGGGCAGTCATTCAAATGTCAAGGAGATACTAAATAGTTTAAAATCAAGAAAGGTGTGTCCCAGGTCTGTACTCTTTCACCACACTTATTCAATCTGTATGCTGAGTCGCTATGGGTCAGTGCCAACTCAATGGCACCTAACAACAAAAAAATGCCGAGCAAATAATTTGAGAAGGTGGATTATATGAAGAAGAATGAATGTACCATCAGGATTGAAGGAAGACTCACTAACTACCTGCAATATGAAGATGGAACAACCTTGCATGCTAGAAACAAAGAAGACTTATAATACTGATGAAGATCAAAGACCACAGCCTTCAGTATGGGCTACATCTCAATGTGAAAAAAAAAAAAAAAATAAGTCCTGAAACTGTAATATGAAGATGGAACAACCTTGCATGCTAGAAACAAAGAAGACTTATAATACTGATGAAGATCAAAGACCACAGCCTTCAGTATGGGCTACATCTCAATGTGAAAAAAAAAAAAAAAACAAGTCCTCAAATCCTCATAACTGGGCCAATAAATAAAATCATGATCAATGGAGAAAAAATTGAAGTTGTCACAGATTTCATTTTAGTTGAATCCACTATCAACACTCATGGAAGCAGCATTCAAGAAATCAAATGATGTATTGCATTAGGCAAATCTGTTGCACAAGACCTTTTTAAGTGTTGAAGAGCAAATATATCAGTATGAGGACTAAGGTGCACCTGACCCAAGTCATGGTATTTTCAGTAGCTTCATATGTATGTGAAAGTTGGACAGTGAATAAGGAAGGCCACTGAAGAACTGATGCATTTGATTTATGGTGTTGGAGAAAAATACTTAAAGTACCATGGACTGCAAGAAAAACAAACAAACAAAAAATCTATGTTGGAAGAAGTACAGCCAGAATGCTGCTAAGAAACCAGGATGGCCAGATTTCATCTCTCAAACTTCAGACATGTTATCAGGAGGGGCCAGTCCCTGGAGAACGCTATAATGCTTGGTAAAATGGAGGTCAGTAGAAAAAAGAAAGAACTTCAATGAGATTGGTACAGTGACAATAGCAATGAACTCAAGGATAACAATTGTGAGAATGGCACAGTGTTTCATTTTGTTGTGCATAGGATCACTATGAGTCGGAGCCAACTCGGCAACACCTAACAACAAGAGGGACTAGTTTTAGGTTAAAGGGTTAATTTTCCCCTGACTTGGCTATGCTGTTTCACAATGACAGTTTTTAACATTCCTAAATGGGTAAAGAAGTGCGTATTAATAAAAATGTCAACAATATCATCTCTGAGAGTAACCTGGAATAATTAATAATAAATTAACATTTTTCATCAAAGACATTGCAGCTTATAAGAATGCCACTTTGTGGGAAGCCAGAGTCCCCAAACCATGTGCTTTCCATCTAAAATTTTCAAGTCCATTAACTTCCTAAAATTCTACAAATAATCATCTACCTATAATGTATCTTTTCAGCAAGTTGTCAAGGGCTTGTGGGTAGTTCAAGAGTAAGATCGTTCCCACCCACAATTCTCTGGAAGCAGGCTTTCAAGAGAACAGGATTTTAGTGGTTATTGTGATTGTTTCCCAACATCCTATTTCCTTTCTCCATTGTGTGTTAATTATGTGGCTTAGTGGTAGGGAGGACTGACCTTATATCCAATTTTACGGATGAAGCATAATCCTGTTCCCCTGTGCCATGGTGATTGGTTCAGGTAATTCAGGCAAGTCAATATCTGTTGCATTACCAGGCCACAGAGATTGGATTGTGAATGGTCATGTGATTCAGTTTAAACAAATGACATAAGAAGATGTCAAGTCAAGAAATGCAGCCACTATAATGGAAAAAATCCAATCGAGTTTCAAGCCAGCCCCACTTCTGTTCCCACCAGTTATGAGAGTCAGTACATCTTTACTATTTTTACCAGTTTTATTGAGTTTTCTTCTACTTGCATTATGAAACACCCTATAATTAACAACCTGCGATATGCAGATGATCCAATCTTGCTTGCTGAAAGTGAAGAGGACTTGAAACATTTACTGATGAAGATCAAGGAACACAGCCTTTGGTATGGATTGCATTTCAATGTCAAGAAAACAAAAATCCTCACCACTGGACCAATAAACAACATTCTTATCAATGGAGAAAAGATTGAAGTTGTCAAGGGCTTCATTCTTCTTGGATCAACTCAACGTTCACGGAAGCAGCAGTCAAAAGATCAGATGACGTATCTGCTGCACAGGAACTTTTTAAAGTGTTGAAGAGCAGAGATGTCAGGTTGAGAACTAAGGTGCGCCTGACCCAAGCCATGGTATTTTCAATAACCTCATATGGATGC
>NW_006408569.1:16268768-16314440 GCF_000296735.1 Chrysochloris asiatica | reverse complement strand
TGGAATCCTGATCCCCATCCAGAATCTTCTGAGGTGGGATATTTCCACTTCAAAGAACAAGGAGACCAGCTGGAGTGGCTAGAAGAACAGAAGATACTTCTTGAAAAAAAAGACCAGCAGGAAAAATCAAAAACAGTAATGGCAGTCTGATTGACTACTACAAGGACAAGCAAGTCATTCCCCCAGGAGCCATTAAGGCACGTGGTCATGTGCCTTCAGGGCAAACCCCCTTCCAAGACTAAAACTCAAGGGGAATACATGAGCAAGCATGTGGGCTTGCTGCTGACCACGTTGGTCACCGATAAAGGAAAGAGGGGAAAAACAGCAATTAAGTTGTGAGCTAAGTCTGGCCATGTTCAACAGACTCCTATCCACCTGGATTGAGACCTGGTTGGTCAGCAGTATGAGGAGACCTGGGACTCCTGGGCCCAGGGACAGAGACATGGTCACAGAGGCTCAGAGCGGTGTGTGAAGCATCCAGCTGATAAGAAGTGAGGGGAGATGCACAAGAACACCCATACTTGCAGATAGTACCCACTTGACCTGGCTTCAATGGTTGGATGATCAGAACTCGACTAGAGGAAGAAAGAAAAGGAAAAAAAAAGAGTGATCTACCACAATTTGATGAACTTGACCTATGCTTGTTGATGCAGTAGGTCAAAGGAGGGAACAAATCTTGACAGCGAGGATCAGTCCCACCCCCTTGGTACACAGGGTCGACAAGGATGGGTAACTTGGACATTGGCTACCCAAAATGGGGAAGGGGGGCTACAAAGGCAAGAAGAGACTGGCTTACAGGCTTTCCTCAGGGAACCTAGTTCCAGAGGGTGTGAGGAAAAGCAGAATCTCCACTGAGTGGTTTCCAACCTGTCTGGATGGGGCTGATGAAAGGAGATGGGGATAAGACTCTTGTAGTTCAATAGTGAATGGTTGCTATAAGGACTGATTGTGAGTGTTGGAAAGGTAAAGTTATGTTTTGTAACAAAAGGAGGGGAGTGGTAAATTTTGCAGTCCAGGAGCAGAGGTCTCTGGAACCATCAAGGGACAGGAGAGGAGTGCAGGACCCTACCCAGAGAAGCAGTGACGCCAGAGATGGAGGCAGAGACTTAGAGAGAGGGAGAGGCTGGAGACTTTAGACTCAGGGAGGGAGAGGGGCTATGTGCTGATGGCAGGAGGGCAGGCTTGAGGAGTGTGCCCTTTGGTTGTTTGATGATGCATGCAGGGGATTGTAATCATTGCAATGAAACAAAATAAGATAGGATGAGTGTAAAGTTAATTTCACCCATTTAAACTATCACATAACTCACAATAAAAACTGAAAAGAAAAAAAAAAAAAAAAAAACACCTCCAAGTAATTTTGACCCAGACAACTCTTGGATATGTCTTCATAGTAGAACTTGAATTCTAAATGCCCTTTGTGGTGGTGGTGGTCATGTGCCTTGGAGTCGGTTCTGACTCATAGCAACCCTGTATTGCGTTTCCGAGGCTGTAAATCTTCATGGGAGCAGAAAGCCTCATCTTTCTCAGAACCGCGGGTAGTTTCAAACTGCTGACTGTACGATCAGCAGCCCAACTCGTAATCACTACATTACGAAAGCTCCTTTAAATGCCCTTGTTGTAGTTGTTCTTAGGTGCCATTAAGTTGGTACCAACTCATAGCGATCCTATGCACAACAGAAAGAAACACTGCCTGATCCTGAGCCAACCTCACTACCGTTGCCACACTTGAATCCATCGATGCTGCCACTTGGCCAATCCATCTCATTGGGGGTCTGCCTCATTTTCTCTGACCCTCCACCTTACCAAACATGATATCCTTCTCCAGCGACTGGTCCCTCCTAACAATATGTCCAAAGTATGAGAGACGAAGTTTGGCCATCTTGGCCTCTAAGGAGCACTCTGGCTGCATTTCTTCCAAACGGATCTATTGGTTCTTTTGGCAGCCCATGAGACTTTCAATATTCTCCTCTAACACTATAACTCAAAAGCATCAATTTTTCTACAGTCTTCTTTATTCACTGTCCAGCTTTCACATGCATGGTTAATTGAAAATACCATGGCCTGGGTCAGGCGCACCTTAGTCCTCAAGCTGACATCTTTGCTCTTCAACACTTTAAAAAGGTCTTATGCAGCAGATTTGCCTAATGCAATCCATTTGATTTCTTGACTGCTGATTCCATGAGTGTTGATAGTTGATCCAAGAAGAATGAAGTACTTGACAACTTCAATCTTATCTCCATTGATAAAAATGTTGTTTATTGGTCCAGTGGTCAGGATTTTTGTTTTCTTTACATTGAGATGCAATCCATACCAAAGACTGTGGTCTTTGATCTACTTCAGTAAGTATTTTAAGTCCTCTTCACTTTCAGCTAGCAAGGTTGTATCATCTGCATATTGTAGGTTGTTAATGAGTCTTCCTCCAATCCTGATGCCATGTTTTTCTTCATATAAGACAGCTTCTCGGATGATTTGCTCAGCATATAGGTTGAATAAGTATGGTGAAAGAATGCAACCTTGTCGCACACCTGTCTTAATTTTAAACCATTTCATGTTCTGATGTTTTGTTCGAACAACTGCCTCTTGGTATCTATAAAAAGTAAAGTAACCTGAAAGCAATTTGGGATAAATACAACTCCACTAGTCAATGCTCACTCTGTGTGACTTTCTCTTCCTGAAAGTTGTTATAGAGCTATCACTGGGCATATTTAACCCAAATTCATGATATTTCTCCTTTGATACACACAAATATCACAAGAAGCAGCTGCAACTAGGCCCATGCCTCTAATTTCAGTTCCTTGTTGTTGTTATTATTAAGTGTTGTCAAGTCGGTTCTGACCCATAGAGATCCTGTATAGGGTTTCTGAGGAGCCGCTGGTGAGCTTGAACAGCCGACCTTACAGTTCAAACCAACTTTGCAGTCTACCACATTAACCCACAGCACCACACCAGAACTCCAGTTACAACTACAACAGCTATAAATCTTTTTATATAGTTCCTTAGGAGTGAAAATTACCTCAGTAGCACTAAAGCTGACATGGAATTAGAGGATTTCTAAAGATGTTTTTTTGGAGGGGATGAGAAGTTGGATAGAGGATCCACACTTTCTTAGATGTCACACCAGCCTGAGACTCCAGATATGGCAGACTCTCTACTTTCTGTCTATAGAACCCAGGAATGAAAGTGCAAGAGACAGCTATAGAGAATCAGTGTACCTAATTGAGTTCCTTGATTAGAATGTAGGATGAAGTTTGGACTATTTTTCTCACCGTACAATAATCATGGACTAATAGATCCGTAAAATGTTAAAGTAGGTAAAGTTTTTAGAAATCATGTTGTTGTTTTTTTTAATCTTCTCTTTTTAACAACATGAGATTGAATTTGAGGTAAGGAAAACATTTTATTTCAGATATTGAAACACAATCCTCTGTGCTGTCGTGGTACCTGGTGCTTTCTGCTTTCACAGCACTTATCACATTGCATTGTCATTGCCAGTGATACATCTGCTCCTATTCTGAACTTGAAATTCACTCAAAGTAAAAACTGTTTCACTTCCCTATATCTTTAATGTCTAATACAATCTGCTATATAGCAGGTGGTCGATAATGTTAGTTGAAATCTAAGTTTCAAATCAGACACGTAGAAATTATCATTACATTATGTTAAAGGATTTAGTATCTTGGTTAAGTTTACTTTTCCTGGTGTAGCACTGTAGGATAAGCACAGGACTGATATCCACAAGGTTGGTGGTTCAAATCCACCAGCTACTCCTCAGAAACGCTCTACAGGGTCTATGAGTCAGAAATGACTCATAAGCACTAAAACAATAATGAACCAGGATGTTCTCTACTGCTGTTTTTCTCATCTACAAGGTTGGCAAGTATGAGAATTAATATATAGTACAGACAGCCCCCAAATAAAAATTTCCACTGCTCAACATTTCTTTCTGCTTGCACAAATGTCCCTATCCCAAACCTAAAACAAACATACACATCATGAAAAGAAGTACAATTTTCACTTTTCAATTATAATCCCCAAATATTTTTTTACTAGTTTATAGTGTATCACAGAACTAATTTAAAACTGCAAACTAGATTTTAATACTAGCAAGTAATCTTGAATCCAGCAGTGATACCTCTTAACCACACAGGGAGAGCTAGATTTGTGTCTTTGTTGGCAACCTTTTGTGGTTATGATGTTAATATCATAATTTCTAGCACCTTCTTGGGAAACCAAGGAAGTTTTAAAAAATGAAGTATAAATTGCTGAAGAATTTGCAAGTATTATATGGGCTTTTCCATCAACAACAATATCAACCACTGTGCCCCTGTTAGTTCATATAGGACTAGTCCAACTCTACCAACAACTGCCACAGGAAGCTTAGAGTTGAAAGGGTGGCAGCAGGTAAAATAAAGGAAGAAAGGTTGTGAGTAAGAAGGGAAGGAGCAAAAGAAAGGAATAGAGGGCTTTTGCAATGATTCATTCAATGGGAAAAGTTTAAGTACAGACACACTGAAATGTCCTTCTTCCTCTCATCTTTTGTTACTGACCCATCCCCAGTATTCTTCAAACTAAATGACAGTGAAGACAGCCACAAATTTCTTCTACCATCTCTTCTTATATAGCTAGCCAAGCAAAGGTGGGAATTTGGTTGTTTCCAGGACTGAAGTGAGGTGTACTGAAGGCCACACCCCTACCCAGATGCAAAATGTGTTAGCCACCCACTTGAAATCAAAACTAAAATCTCCTCATTAGAGTATTTTTTTTAGGTAAAGGCTTTGAAGGCTCTTGTTAAAAATGCAACACAGACAAAGAATAATGCCTGATACCAAGTGAGTGGAGATTCTTTACATGTCAAGTTTTTTAATATTAAATTGTCACTGCCTGCCATTAAAAGCTTGGTATCAATTTGTGTACCAGAACCTCTCCTGTCTACTAGGACTCTTGAGGGGCTATGCTTGGAAGGTTTTGATGTGGAACACTGACAAAGACCAAGAAGCAGAGTCTGAGGTTGTGTGGATGGTTGGGGGGTGGGGTAGGGAAATTGACAGTGTGGGGAGTTTGGGGAAAAACTTTTAAAAGGAGAGAAAGAAGGGAGTCTGGAAATCAACACTTATTGATTTTTCTGAGTCAGACACTGAGTTAGATCCTTTCACATGCATTAGCTCATTTTTGCTCCACAATTTACAGGGAAAGAAATGCTAACATTCTCACTTTGCAAATGAGGAAACTAGATTTCAGACAGATTGAGAGTTCAAAGTTATTCACTGTCTTTATGTGAAGAATTTTAAACTTGAACCTGGAGTTGTATCTATCTAACCGAAGCAATATATCCCACTCTCCACATTTGTCAAGAGGTCACCAACCTTGTCTCTCTTTGCTCCTTTACTCTACTTAATACCCACAGGATCTACTGTTTCTACTTAATACCCACAAGAGCAGTCTTCCGTGTTTTGAAGTTTTCTCCCTCAATCCTAGCCGCCAACTAGCCAAATGAGATTCCATAAGGGGCAAGGTAGGAAGAGATTGAACTTTATCAGAGTAGATAGAAATTTGGGGCACACTTAGGACCATTTTTCTGGTTTCCAAAGGGTCTGAAACCTTTTTGTGTAGGTTCCAGCCTATGTCTTGTCAAATCCAAAGTTCTGGAGTAATTGATGTACCAACTGGAACCATGTCCCCTATTTCCTGTCCCAGGTATATCAGTTTTCTGTACACTGACAAAAAGGTTCATCTTTCACTTCCACTAAAAGATAGGCTATACAAAGGAGAATAAGGTATAGGAGAAGAAAGATGTATAAGGGAAAACAAGAAACTTGCAAAGTAGATGTTGGATAGGAATGAAAGCCTTAGAAGATAAAGATTCTTTTTGTCACAGCTGGAGAAAGATGCTGAAAAGAGGAATCCATAGTCCAGGAAGTTCATAGACAAGATGCTGCAAAGGGGACCACTCCTTGCTACTACCGAGGCTGGACTGTATGACTTCAAAGGTCCTTAATTTGTTTTAGATCAGAGAGTGGAAGAAGAGACAAGGAGAACTGATAACCTCTGGAGTCATCAGTCAAGAGCCTAGGCTGCTATATCCAGAGGCAACACCAAGGGAGCAAGGCATCCAGAGACAGTTTCCTCTAACCTTATCCTTCAATCCTCAACCTCATCCAAGATCATTTCCACGCCTCTCTCATCCTCCATAGGTGGGACCTAGTCTCCTTTTCATTAACCTTTTAGTTTCCACTAACACGCGTACTGGAGTCTTGGTGTGGCGCTGTGGGTTGATGAGCTGGACTGCAAAGTCGGTTTGAACCACAGGGTTAACGGTTCAAGCTCACCAGCTTCTCCTCGGAAACCCTGGGTCGGAACCGACTCGACGGCACTTAACAACAACAAGCACATACTTTTTTACACCCTCTAAAGCACACTATCCAGTCCCAGCCCCCAGCCCTCGCCTCAGCATTGGGTAAGGGGAAAGACATGTCTCCCAAAGCTGCAGGGGTAGGGGGTGTTGTCCACTCGCCCTCGGGTCTCTGCTGTAAAAACTGAGCGGCAGGGACCGGGCATGCGCAGCATCTTCGGGCGCATTGTGATGGGAACTGCTTCTCTGAATCTCTGTAGACTCCAGAGTACCACCAACCCCCAACCCCCATATCCTCCCTTCTTTAAGACAGACACACAAACGCAGCAGCAATGCAGTTTTTTGGTGTGTGTGTGGGGGGGTGGGGGGTGGGGGAGCAGGGAAGAGACCGCTTGAAGGGCTGGTCCACATGAGGACTGGTGTATTTCTATTGATCCCATCTCTGGTGTTGACAAACGCCAGCACTGAGGCTTTGCAGTCCACAGCTGCAGTTTGCAGTGGAGCTAAGCAGTGTGCGGCTTTAATTCCACGTCAGATCAACTTTGATCAATATCCCCCTACCGGCCCAATTGGAAAAGCCCAATTCATGGGCGCTGAGCCTTTTAGCGCTTTCCTTCTTTTTCCCCCTTTTTATACCCACCATCTTTTTAGGGGGGAAAGTCTCGCATTTTCTTTGTAATTTCTCTCTCTCTCCCTCTCTCTCGTTTCTTCGTTGTTTTTAATTTTTTTCCCTGTGCTTTGTCTTTTTTTGTTTTGTTTTGGGTTTTAGGTGTTTATTCTTCTTTTTCTCTCTCCTCTCTCTTTCTGATAGGGAGAGAGATCGCTTTGGCAAACCGAGATTGCAGCCAATGAACCCGCCTTCCAGATTGGTGTGAAGACAGAAGTGAGGTGGGGGCGGGGAGGGGGTGTGAGAGAGCCTGAGAGAGAGAGAGAGAGAGAGAGAGAGAAAGAGAGAGAGAGAGGGAGAGGGAGAGAGAGAGAGAAGAGGAGAGGAGAGAAGAGGAGGAGGCGGCGGAGGAGGAGGACTAGTGTGGGCTAGAAAGGAAGAGTGAGCGAGAGCAAGTTGAGGGGAGGGGGTGTAAGAGCCAGCGAAATCTTTTTCTTTTTCTATTATTATTTTGACGACTCCGGAGTTGCGCCCATGCTCTTGTCAGCTTCGTTTTAGGCGTAGCATGGCCAGGCAGCAGAAAATGGGGCAAAGCGTGCTCCGGGCATTCTTCCTGTTAGTCCTGGGGCTTTTGGGTCATTCTCACGGAGGATTCCCCAACACCATCAGCATAGGTAAGCGTGAGCGAGCGAGCCAGTCGGGCCAGGCTCCCCTGCTCCCTAGACCACTGTCCCAACGGGGCTATGGCAGTCACGGGTCCTGTCCTGCATTGCCTGGGGAATGGACTAGGCACGGGGAGCCGAGCCCTAGCGACCGGCTGAGTCTGAGGGGCAGCGGGGACAAGAGAGGGGTCTCCTGGGATGGGGGTTGGTGCTACCCGGCTTTCCGCGCTGACCAGGGCAGGGGAAAAGCATGCAGAAAGCTGGGAGGCTGCAAGGGGGCCATGAGTCGTGGCTTTTTGGCTCGCTGCACTGGACTTTACCATGGCGTGCATGCCACGGTTGGAAGTTGTCCCAGGGTGATACCGCCTGTCTGGCCGCACCAGGGCGCGTAACCTCGGCCAGAGGCGCACGGTCCCGCGTCTGCGGCTCCCGGCTGCAGGGAGACGAGCCAGTCCTAGGGAAGGAGGGAGCTCGCCCTGGGTCTCCCAGACCGGGGCAACAGCCAAGCCTGGGAGCGGATGGGTGGAAGGCGGGGGTGAAAAGAGAAGCTAAGCGAGCGAGCTGCGAAGTCACGCAGACCATGAATTCATGAATTGCCTCTGTGTCTGTCTGGAACCCGGCTCCCGGACGTGGGGAGGGAGTTCTCTGGGCTTCTGTCTGTATTTACAAGTCAAGAAGTTCCAATTGTTGCCATTACTGATCCAAACCCATATATTGTCATGGAGTGGGGATGCAATCAGGTACTGGATGGGGATAGGAAGGGAGGAAGAAATTGTTTTTCTTCCCAACCTTTCCCTTTGCGCCAGGAAAGGATGAACCAGCCAGCAGGAATTTGTGGATGGGGAGGTGATGGCAAAGGAGGCTACAGCCTAAGAAGAAACCAAGTCCCACTCATTTCTCTTAGTTCCAATGTCCTGCCCCAAAGCAGTCCCCTCTTCCTCCTCTTCCTTTTTCCTCCTTTGCTCCAGCCTCCACCTCCTCCTCTTGAGGTTAGAGGGAAACCGGGTTTCTCTTGGCGGAAATCTGAGTTAACAAGTCTTGAAAGACACACAGGTTGAAAAATCAATCATCAATCGCATATCCCAACACCACTGAGAGGTATCTCTGCCTTGTAAGGCTTCCCGATTTCTAACCGGACTTGGGAGGCACAAGCCAAATTTCGTTCTGTTTGGTTGTAGGTGGACTTTTCATGAGAAACACGGTGCAGGAACACAGCGCTTTCCGCTTTGCCGTGCAGTTATACAACACCAACCAGAACACCACGGAGAAGCCCTTTCATTTGAATTACCACGTCGATCACTTGGATTCTTCCAATAGTTTTTCTGTGACTAATGCTTGTAAGTAGATCGGCTTTTCCTCCCATTGGGGCCTAGGGGGCCTCCTTTGCATTTTGCTTATGGGGTTTGGGGTCTGCCTGTGATTGTCTCAGTAGACATTTTTAGGGACTCTCGTCTATCCAGGTTTCATGCTTCATGCGGCATAAATCAACTCCAAAGGATCCTGCTGAGTGAGGGGTTTAGGCAGTGGGGGAAACTCTGTCATAAATAATGTTTGATGTAAAAGTTTCATTTTCCTCCCGGATAAGTTGGCATTTCCTCTGCCATACCCTTTTGTTTCCTGGAAAAAGGAAAATATAAAGCATGGTTGTTGCAGACAGTGTTTTCAGATGAGATTAAAACAAGAAGCAGCCTCTTGATTCAGTCACTTGAGGAGGCACTTCGCTTAACAAGCTAGTGCCTGGCTGTAGGGATGAGATGAATTTGACAACTGCCTAATATGTAGGAGCCAAATTGGAGAAATTCTGCAAACAAGTGACCTTGAGGGGAAGATCAGGCTGGGTTCCCTGGCCTCTTTTTATCCTAGACTATATCACCTTTCTTACTGAGCAAGCTCTGATAGGAAGTGACAAAACTACAACCTGATTCCAAGTGATGAACACTTGGCAAATTGAGCTCAGCTGAATATATAGAAAGCTATTTAAGCTTCCCTCAGCGTACCTCACAGGACTCCTCTCTTTAGGACTACATAGTTCTTAATTTAAAGCAAGCATGGTGGGGGTGGGAGGAAGCTTGCAGCAGGAAAATGGAATATCAAAAGGGAGGAATTGCTTCAGCCCCAAAGCCATTTCTGAAATATATAGTTGTGCCCCATGATTAGTCCTTTGCAAAGGGGACATTTTGAGAGAGAAAACCATAGGTACCCAAATGGCTAATACCCATAGATTTTTCTTGAATGAAAATGTTCTGTGAGAAACACTGAGAATTCTTCATCTAAGCTTATTTCACTAAAAGTTTTCACAGCAATTAGGTTGGTGATGACAAAAAGCAGGCTTTTTGCTTTTAAAGCTGGTGTAGTTGGATGTTTTTTTTTGTTTTGTTTGTAATTTTCTTCCAAGGGAGTAATGCAGTCCTGGTGTGGTGCTGTGGGTTAATGGGCTGGACTGTGAAGTCTTTGAGTCACAAGGGTAGGCAGTTCAAGCTCACCAATGGTCCTCGGAAACCCTATACAGGGTCACTATGGGTTGGAAATGACTCAACGGCACTTAACAACAACAACAACAAGGGAGAAACGTCACTTAATGTTTGCCTGGGTGAAACTTTGTATGTGACTTTTCTTCATATCTTTCTGCTTTCCAAAGACTGTTTGTGATTTCCAAAAACTGTTGAACAGATCTCAAAGGGCACAGGTTCTTTGGATTTGAAGACTTGGACCATAGGGATAAGGGTGAAGTGCCTTGCAAGAAATGTGACAGTTGTCCGCTTTAAGAAAAATTTAGCTGGAGATAGAGATCCTTATATGAACATGTTCCGAGTTACTCCATATTTGACATTTTTGACTTTCCAACATTGACAAAAATAGGAACTTATTAATTCCAGCTAAGTGTGAAAGTTACAAAATGTCTGTCTATACTTCGCATTTTATTTCGGTAATCCTAGTCTGTCTCCACAGCACTTACTTACAACACAAATCTGACTCTTGATCTTACAGCACTATGATCTTGTCAGGAGGCTTAATCTCAACTGCAGCTTCCTAATATCAATTAGAACAGATTTAAAACCAAATATAACACTCTCAGGATTTATTAACTATTAACAACTAGTAATATTCATTTCAACTGCCTTCTATATCTTTCCATTGATGAGGACTGGAATAAAAGAGCCAATTGGCTTCTGAGAAATGATTTGCTCTCCAAGATTCTCAACATCGTTTTTATGGTCAAACCAGATTGACACCTGCCAGTTCAGGGCCATCTGAAACCTACTCAAGGAGCAAGCAGGAAATGATCCTCATCCTGTGAAAAGTTCAGGTTTGGAAACGGGAAATAAGACAACCACATCGACATTTAGTTGCCTTAATGCCTTACCTTCCAGGGCAATAAAGGAATAAACATGGAAAAGGAAAAGAGAATGATCAAATTCCCTGCCCTAAATCCACAGCACTTCTGCTTACTAAGGCTAGGTTATGGTTGGGGGCTTGAGAGTATACTAGAAAAGCTGTGGCTCATAGGTCAACAAGAAGGGCAAAACAGTAAGGTGACCTTGCCCTTAGCTATATAGACATGTGTACATACAGACACATACAGATATATACAATAGAAATCTCCAGAAAACAGTGGTGTATGCCCAGCAGCCTGTTGCACTCTCAGACTTTACAGCTCAGAGGACAGAGAGGAAAGCTGTCATCTCCTCTGATCCTCTAAACAGTCCTCTTTGAATGTCACATTCATTGAATAGAGGCCAGATCTCAAAGCTGTCTCCAGGCAGCTGCTGCCTAGTGGTTTTGTATGAGAAAGATGACTAGTCCAGCCACAGTCTGTAAGTCTCTGAATGCAGAAACCAGTCATTTCAAGGAGCCAAGGGAGCCCTGGAGCACCTCATTCCTCCCCCTGCCCTTGATTGCTCTCTCCTTGTGGAGGCAGAGACCAAACATCTCAGATTCCAGTGTACAATTCTAGTTTAGTACTATAGCCTGGCAATTGATCCCAGGTTCCATTTGTCCAACTGACTGCCCTGATGATGCCCACTACCATTAGAGAAATCCCTGTGTCCTCTGTCTTGTCTCTCTCTGGAGATCTAGGGAGAATGAGAGAAAACCCCAGATGAGTCCATATCTGAGAACCCACCTTTCCTATCTGGCTCAATATGACATGTTGTTGTTATGTGCCATTGAGTCGATTCCAACTCAAAGCAACTCTGTATAGGGTTTCCAAGGAATGGCTTGTGGGTTTGAGCTACCAACCTTGCAGTTAGCAGTCTAGTTCTTATCCTATAGCACCACACAAGGGCTCCTAATGTGACATTTGTTGTTGTTAAGTGCTGTCGAGTCAGTTCCAACTCACCTGTGTAGGGTTTCCAAGGAGAGGCTGGTGAGCTTGAACCACTGACCTTGCGGTTCAAACTGACCTTGCAGTCTAGTGTGCATTAACCTGAAGCACCACACCAGGACTCCTAGCAAAAATTAATTTCTCTCTATTCCCATTCAGGAATCCCTAGATTCAGCTTCCTCTAGCATTAGAATTGATTTAGTCTCAAATTCTTTTTTGCTTCCTCATCCAGAGGCAGACACACACTTTCTAGGGCATTTATAAACAAATACCCAAATAATAATAATAAAGTGTGTCCCTTCTGTGTATGTCCCTGCTCTCTGTCTCCCTGATCCCATTATCTACACCATCCTCACCCCAACCCCATGTATTCAGAGGAATTCCAGGCATCAGTTATTTAAAGACTCTTCTTCACCAGCAACCAATTTTTGTATAACCCTCAACAGATTTGCTTAAGACACACTCCAACTTCATTCCATGTATTAAGAGGCCGATAAAAGCCTCCCTGGCTTTGAAAAGTGGTTCATTTGGGATCTCAGCTTAGAGGTGAATTGAAGTTTATCAAAGAGACGCATCTGATTTGGAGCACATGTTCCCATTTCATAGGGATTAATTGGGTTTGCTGTCTTACTTTTCAATTTAGCTAGCTAACCCCAGAGAAAAGAAGCGTGTGAATATTTTGATTTCGTGATGCGTACATTCATATGCAGGAGCCCTGGTAGCATAGTGGATTATGAGTTGGGCTGCTAACCACAAGGTCAGCAGTTTGAATCTACCAGCCACTCCGAATGAAAAAGATGAGGCTTTCTGCTCCCATAAAGATTTACAGCCTGAGAAACCCTATACAGGGTTGCTGTAAGAACTGACACCACAACACACAACCATTATCACCACCACCACATTCATATATATACACACACAAATGCACCCATACACTCACAATCAGTATATATGAAGAGAAGTACACACATGTTATAGGATACATATCTGTTCTTTAAAAACCAGATTTGATCATCCCAGGGATTTTGGGGTGTAGAAACATGAAGGGACTACTGTGGCCCATTGACTTGGTGTGGCTGCTCTGGTTCCTCAGAAAATGCCGATTCCCTCGAAGTCCCCTCCTGTGTCTTGCTGCTGTGCACTTGTAGTGCACTCCCACTACATCACCCCAGCCTCTGCAGTGTCAGCTCATTAGCACACAGATCTCATATTCCCTCTCCGCACTGTCATTGCAAAAATTGCTGTTGTACACCTTTACAGCCAACAAATGTGCTCGTGGATTACGCACTGTTTGCAAGAAGCAAGGAAAAGGCAAATGTAACCTTAAAGGTTATTCACCACGGAATTGTGCTCTAAACGCATTGGCTTAAATAAAAATCTGTTGATGGAGGTACAACGATGATAGTGGGACTGAGAGTGGGACTAAAGAATGTAGGCTTTAATGGAGCTCCAGGCAAAATAGCTTTTTCTGGTTAAACCTACCCCATCAGCTGCAAATTTGTATTCCATTAATTTTTTTTTCTAAGCCATTTGAAATTCACCTTGCTAACTGAGAGCATGCTACTTTTATATCCAAGTGCATTTTGCTACCAAGTGTACTTAACCAGATAGGTTTCCATCTCTTGCCTACAGAGTCACAATCTAATTATCTAATTATCCTAATTGCCAAGATCCTTTTAACTGTTTAAGTCCAGTTTGGGAAGGAAATGGCTCCCCTGATCCCATTATCTGCTCTTTGGTGGGTTTTGTTTGTTTTGTTGTTTGTTATGCTTTCCATGTAAGCTCTGGAACCAGGATGAAGAACTCCCCCGCCACCCCCCTGCAAATCTTCACCTACTAACCAGTGTCAACTGCCCTGGCAACACCTCCAACCCCATTCCCCCACGTTTGCAACTCCTGTCTGCTGACCTGTCTTCAGTAACCTCACTAGCTTAGCTCACTTCTCAGCCCCTCTGGTCAGCTGGCTTAGCCCACTGAAGCACAAAGAGGTTGCCTCACTGGTGCCAGTCAAAGATTTAAGTCACCTTCTCACAGGGCTTAGTGTGTGTGTTTAATCTACTTTTTATGGGGGGGGGCCGAAGGGAGGAGGGTGAGGTTATTCATTTGGCCTATAAAAATAGATGGCAATCAGCAGGCTTAAAGGTGAGCTTCCTACTGAACTACTAAATGGAGAGAGGGGCATGGAAGGTGTCTGAGAAGAAGCAAGAATTATTATGTTCTTGATCTATGCTTATTATAAAATGGGGTATGATTTTTTCCTTCTTTCTGTAATTTTGATTTTTATCCTAAAAATGAAACAAGTTTTCTATGGACACCCCCCCCCCATGTCTGCATCTCTCTCTACTCCCCAAGATTGAGAAGAGTTGGGCTGGTTGAAATTTTTATTATATGCATTTGACTTCTGGCATATACATTTAAAAATTTCATTGTATGGGTAGAGAGGTTATAGGCTGGTTTCATTTTAACAGACGGAAAAGAAATGAAGTTGCCTAGACATCATAATTTGCTGGTCTCTGTATATAAGAGATTTATCATTTTTATACATTGGTTAAAGAATTAAAAGACATATTGTAGTTCCTGATAAGAAAAGACCAGAATTTGAAAAGGTATAATTTATAACATGGAGTTGTTGATGTCATTGTTGTTGTTAAGTGTTGTCAAGTCAGTTCTAACTAATAACTACTCTGTACAGGGCTTCTGAGTGGTTTGAACCCCTCACCTTGTGGTTCACAGTCCAGTGCTGATCCCACAGCACCACACCAGGAGAGGAGGTAAAAGATACTTACCCAGATGAATTAACTGTGAACCTCTTAGATCAGGATTGAAAATATATTTGAAGAACCTGTTCTAAAACTTTCTATTTTCTCTGAAGGTCAGGAAAAATCATCTGTGTACTTTATCTGGTCCATTTTAAAAAAATTAAGTTTTGACCTTGTTCTTTTGGGTCTAATAAGATGACATGTCCACTGGGAGGATGCAATTAAAACCCAGATAGGGGTGATGGGGACTCTTCAGCAGGAATGTGGGAGTTGTGCAGACACAGAAGGAACTCCCTCCCTCCTGGGAGCCGCTTGGAAAATGTCTGGGTTCCAGACACAGAGCTACAAATAACCTCAGCCTATGTGTGTGATGAGTTGAGCCCTGAGCTCCAGCAGCAGACCCCAAAAAGGCCCAGTCCTTGGCAAGAGGATAAATGTAGAATGTGTTCTCCTCACACTTCTACCTCTTCTTCCTTTTGCCATTATTTCTCTGTCCTTCTCTATCTGCTCAGCTCATGCCCTTTTGCTGATCTCTAACTGCCTACTTACTGACTGGCCTTTGATTCTGGTACCCCATCTATATTAAACTTACTTCCAAACTGTTTTCCTGCTCTTTCTCCATCAAAATATCCCTGTTCTTAATCCCTTTTTCTCAATGCCTGCATTATATTTTGGCAGTGACAGTTTATTATCTAACACAAGAATCTAGTTACAAGTGGCAGATAAAGAGATAATGTACCTAGTTGTTGTTGTTAAGTGTCATGGAGTCAATTCCAACCCATAGCAATCCTGTATGTGGTTTCCCAGGAGCGGCTGGTGAGCTTGAACTGCCTACCTTGAGGTTCAAACAGACGTTGTAGTCCAGCACATTAACCCACAGCACCACACCAAACTCCTTAATGTACCTGTTGTTGTTGTTAAGTGCCATCAAGTCAATTCTGATTCATAGCAACCCTGCATAGGGTTTCTGAGGAGCAACTGGTGAGCTTGAACTGCCAACCTTGCAGTTCAAATGGCTTTGCAGTTTGGCACATTAACCCATAGTGCCGCACCAGGACTCCTTAATGTACCTAACAGGAGAGTATTTGTTTGAAAACCAGTTACCATATGAGCCATCTTCATATTGCTTCAATTTCAAGGAAAGAAATTCAAATCAGGGTGTTTCTGCATCTAGTGAAAATTGGTTGTTTATCCAATCCAAAGATCAGCTGCCTTGGTCATGGGAGGCATTTATGTTATTATTGTTGTTAGGTGCCATTGAGTTGGTACCGACTCATAGCAACCCTATGCACAACAGACTGAAACACTGCCCAGTCCTGGGCCAACCTCACAATTATTGCCACATTTGAGCCCATTGATGCTGCCATTTTGCCAATTCATCTTGCAGGGGTCTTCCTCTTTTTATCTGACTCTCCACCTTACCAAACATGACATCCTTCTCCAGTGACTGGTCCCTCCTGACAATATGTCCAAAGTATGAGAGACGAAGTTTGGCCATCCTGACCTCCAAGGAGCACTCTGGCTGCACTTCTTCCAACACAGATCTGTTTGTTGTTCCTTTGACAGCCCATGGCACTTTCAATATTCTCCTCTAACACCATAACTCAAAAGCATCAATTCTTCTAAGGTCTTCCTTATTCACTGTCCAGCTTTCACATGCATATGAGGTTATTGAAAACACCATGGCTTGAGTCAGGTGCACCTTAGTCCTCAAGCTCTTCAACACTTTAAAAAGATCTTGTGCAGCAGATTTCCCTAATGTAATACGTCATTTGATTTCTTGGCTGCTGCTTCCATGAGTGTTGATGGTTGATCCAAGAAGAATGAAGTCCTTGACAACTTCAATCTTTTCTCCATTGATAAGAATGTTTTTATTGGTCCAGTGGTGAGGATTTTTGTTTTCTTTACATTGAAATGCAATCCATACTGAAGGCTGTGATCTTTGATCTTCATCAGGAAGTAGTTTAAGTCCTCCTCACTTTCAGCAAGCAAGGTTGTATCATCTGCATAACGCAGGTTGTTAATGTAAAGGGAAACCTTTATAGGCCAGAGTAAAGAACAATCTGTACATAGTAGGAACACCTAAGACACAGGCAGGTTTAGATTGTCCAGGTTGAACCTCGAAAAGTTATTGGGGTAATTTGGTAAGCAACCAATTTATAAGGATTAATTTTATATTAAAAGCTGTTGTAGAGTCTGAGAGTGCCTATTTGGGCATTGGTGATAAATACACTGGCAAAGAAGGAAGGTTAAGGGAAAAAGAGAGGAGAGGTCAGGACAGGACAAGAGAGGAGAGAGGAGATGGCATATGGAAGGTCATGATTATGAGATAGCATTTCCCTCACATTCATTAAATAGAACCTCTGGAAGCACTTGAAATCCAAGCTAAGCAGGCTCCTCTCCCCACGTCATTCATCCCACCCATTCCTTGTCTCAAACTTATACTCCAGCCTCTCTCCTAATGGAAGTATCCATCATACTCCCTTCTGGATTTCTTCTTGAACATTGGTTAGAGAAGTATTACATCCCTCAGTCTGGACCTCCTTACTCCTCCATTCTAGCTGCTACTGGTTTTGTTAGTAATTGTCTGCAACACAACCATGATTTGTCCTTTTATGGAGACAGGAGAAGAAGAATAAAGATGAAGAGAAGAAACACAACTGGTGATAATCCCTTAACCTTATGGGTCACTATTCCATCTAGTGAAACAATTCTGAAACGTCATGTGCATTCAAATCACCTAGTTAATGTATCTTGTTAAGATAATGATCTAATAGATCTGCATTCGTGGCAAGCTCATAGGTGATACCAATGCTGCTGGTCCCCTAACCACACTTTGAGGAGCGAAGGTCCAGATCAAGGATACTGAAAGTGCCTATTTGGGCACCCACTTTTCTACCTAGTGGCCTTCCAAAGATGATGCTATAGGAAACACATTTGGCTCATTCTGATCCAAGGATGTCCATATTCCCAACAACTCTGTCCATTTTAGTCATGTCTGTAGGTGGCATGGTTAGCTGTCTGAAGAACTAGAAGGCAGACAGGGTGAGGAAGTAGATCATGGGCAGGATGACAGTTTTTTGACTTCCTACCACACCCTAAAATGCCCCTTTTAGAAACAACTTGCCCAGGAGTGCTAAGACAGACAGACATGTGGTTTCAACTCTTTGTCCTTTTTGCTTCTCTGGGTCAAGGGATTCTAAAAGTAGTCATGTAATACTCCCTCAGCTGTCCAAATTCCCTTCAACAAAAAAACAAGAAGCACAACACAACCCAGTTTCTATCTGGCTTTTCCAGAGTCTGAAAAATTGACTTTCAAGGTGTGTACTCGTATAAGGAACCTAATTGGTGCACTTGGCTGGTAACTGAAAGGCCAACGGTACAAACCCACCAGCCTCCATAAAGATTTACCCTATGGGGCAGTTCTACTCTGTCCTATATGATCACTATGAGTCAGAATCAACTCCACAGCTATGGGTACCCTTGAAAATTGCCTGAAAGAAAGGTGCACAGGAGCTCAATGTCTCTTTCGAACATTTCTGCTCCAGGGAAGTCATTAGAAGCTTACCCAATGTCATGTCAGATGGCATTCATTACTCAAATCATTGCCCACCACAACAGTCTGTCATTGAGTCTAAAATTTCACAGATCCCTTTATGAGGGGGCTTCAAAAAGTCCATGGAAAAATGCCACTATATTTTAATTCCATTTCTTACCAACTTTTGGAAGCCCCCTTTTATTCGGATTACTGCACTGAAGGCTTTTGTTAAAATGCAATCTAAAATGGAAATTAGTTAAATTTTTATTGGACATTAATATTACAATAAGAATGATTTGTTCAGATTACCACCTATTACCTTGAAGGATCCTCAGAGGAAGCTTTCCAAAATAGGTAAGTGGGCCAGAACAAAGCATCTGCCCAAGGAAGTGGGGCACCAAATGGCAGGCATTCAAAAAGCACTGGGAGACTCTCGAGGGTGGGAAAGACTTCCTGAAATACATTTCACATATTTGCCACATTTGACCTTCTTCATGGATAAATTCTGGTAGTTTATTTCCTAAGATTTTAGTTGCATTTGACAATATCTATTCTTTGTGCATGGCTGTTTGCTACAATAGATGATCTCAGTATCAGGATTCCCCACAATGACTATGGGCTCTTTTCAGAACCAAAATCATTTTGTGATGGAGGAAAAGTTTCTTAGCCTTTAAAAAAAATTTTTTTTTTTTTGCAATAAAAAAATGCCCCTTCCCAAATTTCCATGACTGGCTGGTCTACTTTGCCAAGTACTCATTGCAACCAGGGCCTTACTTCTTGCAACTATCTAGATAGACATCAGGCAACCAGCAAACGATTGTTATCAAAACCTATCCAAGAGAGGGGTAAGTGTGTGGATTTCTCTGACTGAACACCTTTGTAGATTTAAGGTAGAAACATAGCTAACATCCACAGTCAACTGGAATTTGCTACAGATTCTCAAATATCTGTATATCTCATTGCTATTTCCAAAGCTTCTTGTTGGCTAGTCTAAAACAGTGTTCCTTGATTTGGATCATTTGCATCAGAATCACAAGAAACTTGTAAATTGCTGAGTCACACCCCAGATGTATTGAATCAGAAAATATATGAGGATAGGGTAGAAGAATTTGCCTTTTATTACAAGCCCTGTGGCTGATTATGATGCACATTCAACTTGGAATCACTAGTTTAATAAGCCCCAACGTGCACTGGACTCCTGGTGTGGTACTGTGAGTTAATGCACTGGACAGCAAGGTCAGTTTGAATCGCAAGATTGGCAGTTCAAGCTCACCAACTGCTCCTTGGAAATCCCATACAGGGTCACTATGAGTTGGAACTGACTCCAGAGCACTTAACAACAATAACTGTAAATACTGATCTATGAATTCTGATTGAACATTTATCAAGCATCCACTGGGTGCCAGACATTATGCCAGGCACTTCAACATATGTTACTTCTCCATGTAAGTTTGGCTCTCAGGTCAGAAATCCAAGACTTGACAGAAGTAAGAAACTAGCCTCAAGTCACAGTTTCCAAAGTAAACCAATCAAAAATGAGCATTGAGATGGTAAGTAGAGACAAGGGAATAATTTTCACTTTGACAGTGCTTCGTCCCTTCTTTGTTTATTACCTAATGATCGGTTCCTAACCATGCTATAAGCAAGATGTCATGGTAAATGCCAACCTATTTATCAAAAATAAATGCATTGCAAGCAAATATAGCATTCATTTTATCCCTCCCCTGCCCCATCCTTGCTATCAACAAATTTATAATCAAGATAAAACAGTAACCAAAATAATAACTTCCATTCACAGAGCATGCACACATGTATGGCACTATTCTGCGCATCTTACAAGTCTCCTAAAATATCACAACTTGTTAGAAGGGAGTTATTCTTACCCCCATTTTACAGAAGAGGAAATAGGTGTTTCAAAATGTATACACAACGAGCTCAGGTCACATAGCTGGTTGAGTGGTGGAGCCAAGATCTACCTGAGATTTTTTTTTTTTAGCATATAGAGTCTACACTGGATTTCAACAGAGATTGGAATCTTAAATGTTTACAGGAGCGAGTCGTGTCACATAAACAATGGAATTGAGTCGGGTGTGTTATATAGACAGGATACTTTAGCAATCTGGAGAGTCCATGCTCCTACATGAAAACATGCAAATTCATTTTTTTAAAAGCACTGTGGCACAAACAAAATATCTACAATGGGACCTGGAGTGCTATAGGGTGGAAGGTGCTCGTTTCTGACACCACCATACGCAATACACCTCCCTTTAGCAGCTAAGTTACTGGTTGAGAGAAGCTGTATTAACTGGTAGTTATAACTGCATAGTGGGTTGAGTTGGGCTGCTAGCCACAAGGTTAGCAGTTCGAATTGACCAGCGGATCCACAGAAGAAAGATGAGGCTTTCTGCTCCTATAATGATTTATAGCCTGGGAAACCTTATATAGAGTTGCTATGAGTTGGAACTGACTCAACAGCATACCACCATCATAACTGCTGAGGAAAGAGCACTATTTTGACTTTCTTGACCCTTGCTAATGGAAGATTGTTTCTCTTACTTAGTCTGGGATCTCCCAGAGTGCAGATAATGGTTCTAAATTGGACTACCTGGATTTGAATATTGGTTCTGTCTCTTACTAGCTATGTGGACCTTGGGAAAATTACTTAACCCCTCTGATTTTCAGTTTACTTATCTGTGAAATGAAGATAGATGTACTGGTAATTACCTTATAGAGTTGTTAGGAAAATTTGGTCATCCATGTAAAATATTTAGTATATCTGGCTACAGTATTTGATAATTGGTAACTATTATTAACACAGGAACACGGTAACTGTGTAGGATAAGCACTGGACTGCAAATCACAAGGTCAGCGGTTTGAGCCCACCAACCACTGTTCGGGTGAAAGATGAGACTTTCTGCTCTAGCAAAGATTTATAGCCTCGGAAATCTGTACATGGTTGCTATGAATTGGAACCAACTTGACAGCACTTAACAGCAACAATTATTAAATGCACAGAGTAGGGAAGGGACTGGTAAGTGTAGGAGAAGAATAGACTTAATCAAAGCTAAACTGTGGAAGAGATTCTTTCAGTCTATGACAGTCCCCAAACCCCTCTGTAAATCTGTAACTGGAACCAGGCTAGATGGTTGTAACCTTTTAGTACTCACAATGCTGCCTGGGAGATAAGAATTTGCTTTGGAGCAAAGCAAAGGAGAAAGAATGGACTTGATGCATCAAAGAACCAGGGTATACACACCATTAAGCCTAATCCTGCTATCAAAGAATGAGATTGTCTAGAAAAGCATGATCTCTTCTGAGTTTTTCTTTTGAACTACTGTCATTTTTCACAAATAGTGCACTTAAGTAAATAATGTGCAGAAACATATAAAGTATGGAAATTATCAAAGTCAGCAACATGTAAAAAAATATTGATATACCGCATTTATGAAAATAACATACAAGGTTGCAGAGCATGCAAAAATGTAGCATGTATTTTTGTAAAAATATGGTACATGTAATTTTATTATGATCCATAGTGCTTGGGATAAAGACTTCAAATGATAACTCGATCACTTCCTGGATTGAAGAAAAGAACATCTTTCTTCAAGTGTAAAGCCTATTTTAACATGGCTGAAAGTTGCAGAGTGGAAAAGTAGATCCTGGAGTAGATCCACTCAGCCAAGGAAAAATGTGGTGCCAATTTAGCTCTCCTGGCCATGATTTTTCTGAGTTCTTTTAATTAAGGTTGATGTGTGGCTGCAAGGTTAGAACATATCAGTTGGAGTGGATGAATTTTCTTCTTTTGATTTTGCTTGCCTAAGTCAGACCAAAAATAACCAAGAAAGGAGATATGGAAAAGGTTAAAAGAGAAATTTTGCTAATGTGACTTTCTAGCATTTCAGTCTCCATTCTCTCCTGAGCAAAGGTGAACTAGCTGATTCCACAAGAACAGACTCACTAGAAAGGATCCTGCAGCCTTTTTATGCCCTTCTCTTCCTACGTAGTCTGGGGCTGATCTACCAGCATGCTGCCTCCAGCATGCCCAAACCTAAATAACTGAAACCAATTTTCTTCCTTCATATCCCAGGATACTCTTGTTCTACCTGAATTACCTCCTTTTCTCATTTCCCTCCCAATGATCTTGGGATAATTCATCAATGTTTTTCTGATGAAGAAACTGCAGAACAGAGAGGCTAAGTGACTTACCCAAGGTCACACAGCTAGTAGATGGCTGAGCTAGGATTATCATGGCACATCTCTAAAATGTCTTCCCAACATAGTCTGTTTTCTCTTAGTTTTTACTGTTGCACAATGATTTTACATATGAAAATAATTACAGCCTTGTCTTTTTAAAATACAAAATGGGTGACAGCAAGTTGGGAATGCAGTAAAACATGAGTTTCATGAGTCACAGTTAATGGCTCAAATATTAACTTGTCATTTTACCACTTTCTGATTTGTAGTCAGAAATGAGCAAAACAAAGTCTTGAGCCCTGTTGTATATCACAGATCACTGGATGTATGTCAACTAGTTCTAGTCCAATCACTTCATTTTATGGATTGAAGAAAATGAGACCAAAAAAGAAGTAAATTGCCAAAAGTGATGAAGTTCCCTAGTGGTAGAAACAAGATGAGAATCTAGACTAATTCCCACCTTATTTTTGGCAGTCTCACCAGCAGAAATGGTACACCTACTGGTTTGATTAAGTGTTTTCTGGTATTTCTGTTCTCTGATTGTTTCATGTGTTAAGATATTTTATGATTATGGTGGTGATTTTGTGCCATCATTTCCAAGGCTGTAAATCTTTATGGGAGCAGAAAGCTTCATCTCTCTCCCATAGAGCAATTGGTAGATTCAAACTACTGGCTTTGCAGTTAGCAGCCCAGCTCATAATCCTCTACGCTACCAGCATTCCTTCTTATAACGTATAAAGGAGCTTCAAAAAGTTCATGGGAAAATCCCACTGTCTTTCAATTTCATTTTTCCATAAACTTTTTAAAGCCCCCTCATATATGCCATGATTTATGTAATCAAAGTAATGATTTTTATTGCTATTTTAGTGGTGGCTGTGTGCTGTCGAGTCAATTCTGACTCATAGCAACCCTGCATAGGGTTTCTGAGGCTATAAATCTTTACAGGAGCAGAAAGCTTCATCTTTCTCCCAAGGAGCAGCTGGCTGGTAGATTCAAACTATTGACATTGTGGTTAGAAGCCTAACTCCATAATGCACTATAGCTGTGCATTTAGGTGGCTTCCCATTTCACTGAAGTTTATATATGTGCCTCACCCCCCTATAATACTGGCATACTAGCACAAATCTAACACATAGTAAAATCTTAGTGAATACTTGCTGACTCATTAATTGCCTTGGCTTTTCTAGAATGATTATTATTCCTCTGCCATATAGGGTACCCAGAGTGAAAACCTGACCTTTCATTTTCCTTAAGATATATATTGTGTAAATCAAGACAGGCAAGGTAGTAATGGTGGATCAGTTCAGATGTCAGGCTTTTTGGGTCTAAAGCCTAGACCCATCACTTTCTAGTTGTATAGCTCTGAGTGAGAAACATCTCTGAGCATTAGTTTCTAACTGAAAAATGAGGACAACAGTAGTTCCCACTTTGTTGTAAAAAATAAATAATATATGTTGGCACTTAGATAACACTCTGAAAATATGATCTTCCATTAATCATATTATAATTCATATATTAATAAAAGAAAAAGGCACCAGACTTAGAATCTGAAAACTTGTGTTATTGTTCCATCTCAACTCTTATGTGGCCTTATGACCTTACTTGAATCATTTTAACAATCTGGACCCCACTTTCTTCACCTGCAAAATGGGGGTACTAATACTTGAGCTGTGTATCTCACAGTTTTTATAAAGATCAAATGAGAGAAAAACTGTGAAGGTTCTTTGAAACTATGAAGTAAAGTATGATTTCAAAGTTTGTTTGTTGTTGTTAAGTGCCTTCATGTTAGTTCTGACTCAGAACAGAAACTGTATAGGGCTTCCAAGGCGTGGCTGTAAAGTTAAATGTATGTATGATTATCATATGGTAAAACTGGAAATGCAGAGGGTGCAGGATACTGGGTTGAACATAATAAGCATAGGACATTCCCCCCCCCTTTTTTAATTATTTGTTTGTTTGTTTCTTTTCTTTTATAAAATTAACACCTAGTATTAGAAATATAAGGAGCTCTAGTAACGTAGGGGTTAGGAATCGGGCTGCAAACCACAAGGTCAGCAGTTCGAAACTACCATCTGTTCTGCGGGAGAAAGATGGGGCTTTCTGCTCCCGTAAAGATTTACAGCCTCGGAAACCCTGTACAGGGTCGCTGTGAGTCGGAACCGACTCCACGGCACATAACAACAACATAGGCAGAAAGACTCGGTATAGCACTGTTGGATCAGCACTGGACTGCAAACCACAAGGTCAGCAGCTTAAACCCACCAACTGCTCCTTGGAAACTCTATTTAGTGTTGCTATGAGTTGGAACCAAATCGATAATGCTTAACAACAAAATAGGCAGAAGGGAATCCTAGTATGGTGCTGTAGAATAAGCATTGGACCAAAAGATCAGTTTGAACCACAAAATCAACAGTTCAAACTCACCAGCTGCTCCTTAGAAACCTTATACAGGGTTGCTTTGAGTCAGAACAGACTAGAAGGCAGTTAACAACAACAATATAGTCAGAAGAGATCTTAGAGATCATTTTGCCAAACCTTAATATCATATATAAGAAAAGAGGTTAAAAGAAGAGAAAGCCAGTTGCAGAACTGTGACTAGAACTTAGGTCTCTGGATTTCCCAAGCAGAGTTCTAAAGCAATTATTGCAGCTCCTTATTTTGTTGACCTTTGTCTAAAAGGGGGAAAAGAAAAAAAATCAGATATTTTTGGGAGCCATGTAGCTGGGAACTGATTAATTGGGTTTTATTACAGTAATAAGCCAAGTATGCTGTTGTTGTTATGTGCCGTGGAGTCGGTTCCGACTCATAGTAACCCTGTACAGGGTTTCCGAAGCTGTAAATCTTTACGGGAGCAGAAAGCCTCATCTTTCTCCGGCGGAACAGCTGGTAGTTTCAAACTGCTGACCGTGAGATTTGCAGCCTGATTCATAACCACTATACTACCAGAGCTCCTTAAGCCAAGTATAGGATAATTTTATTATATTTTTTAATGTTAACCTCATTTCAGGTGAGGGAGAGTAAGGGAGCAGTAAGGTGATGGTGGTCTCAGTCAGGTGAGATCTGGCCAGATTCCCAAGGGGCTTCTGTTGTCCCCAACAATGACCATTGTAGCAGATGGCCTTTCTTTGATTGTTAATATTTATCTTTGCAGTCAGTCCTCAGTTATGTGTTTTTGGAAAACTTGGTAAAGCGGATGAAATTGCCAGTTGCTTGCAAATACAATTGCCAATTGTTTGGAGGAAGTAAATTGATTGCAGCCAGAGGACTATTCATTTTACCCTGGCATGCATAAAGTGACATCAGTCAAGGACTGCATAGCTGACGGCAGCTCAGATAGCACTGCATCCCCTGAATTATATCCCTCCAGATACTTGGTAAATATATGTGTTGGATACGTTTTTCTTTACACTATTGTACCTGAGATGAGAGCACATAAACACTTCTATCTGACAACCTTTTCAAGTTCAACATCACAGAAGGTTATTTTAAAAAGAAACAAGAAAAGAGTTTTTCAATAGCAGGCTCCAAAGGTGACTAAAAATGTCATCCAACACAGCAACCCATTAAGAAATGTAGTGTGAAATGTGTTAATATGATAAACTCAAATGAGATTTCACTATTCTTAGCCCAGAATTTTGGCTGCCTTCCCCAGCTGCCAGACAGTGTCCCTCAAGACTCACCCTTTCCCCCAATCCCTAATTGTCCCCCAACCCCCTTCAGCAGAAGGAAACCCAAGTGTCAAAAACAGCTTGCCCTTACCTTGTCATCCTCACAGCTCCTGCTGGGAAGGGACTCCCTGCTTTGGCCAGGAAGCTTTGGGGGAAGGGAGGAGAAATCAATGAGAAAGCTCATCATTATGCTGCAGACAACACTGGATGCAGCATCTAAAATATTCACCAGGTGGGGGCCAGTCAGTTGAGGAGGTTTACAAAATGGGGCCTATTGAGACCAGGGTAAGTGGTCATAGTCTAAAATTTAGCAAGATGGATGGAAAGAGGAAATGACCTTGTTCACCAAGCCCTGTTAGCTGGAACAAGGGGCTCCCCTGGAAGCTTGAAAGGAACAAATTTAGGGCAAGTTAAAGGCAGGCCTACTTTACACAGTGGAAAGTAAACATATGGGACTCCAAAAGTTGGTGGTGGCTGAAAATATAAATACTATCAGAGAAGATTTTGATAAATTCATGGCTGCCAAGGTAATGATAGGTTATTAAGGAAAACAAAACTGTTTGGGAACATCTTGAATCTCAGCTCACAATCAGAGAGGATAACCAGATCCTCTGACAACCTCAGTGAATGAGTCCAGGCGACATAGTCTCAGAATTGTGTTTTCATTTTCCAATTAAACAAGCAAAAAAAAAAAAAAAAAGTGGTATTTAGGGTTGGTTGTCTGAAAGTGAGATGCTAAAATCTCTGGTTTTCTCAGAGTTAAATTCAATTCTCCCAGACATATAAGGGAGGCAATATGTCATGAACAAAAAAGTGCTAGTCCTAGATTATCTCCCTTGTTCTGCCCTCTCTGTAGGCCTGCTATGCCATTTGTTAAATAAGGCCACTAGACTAGGTGACCTCCAAGACCTTTCTAGCTTCACATGATTTTCATTCAGATAATATCACAGGGCTCCTTTGGAGGGCTTGAGGGAGCAGAGTTCTGTAACTTCTATTGCCCTCCTTTGCTCAGGAGTTGGAGGCCTTCAGGATGCTCAAAAGATGCCCAGACTCCATCAAGATGTCTTTCTCAAAACTGACCATAGCAGAGGCACATCCTCTGTAATTTCTACCTTGTGGTTTAACCTTTAACTCATAAACCCAAATTTTGTGCAAGGAGGTAGATCAGATTAGATAGAGAGGTTTTGTTTTATTCAGTGCACTAGGCACTAGGAGTCCTGGTGTGGTGCTTTAGGATAAGCACTGACTGCCAACCACAAGGTTGGTGGTTGACACCCACCAGCCACTCCTTGAAAACCCTATATAGGGTCACTATGAGTCAAAACTGACTTAATGGAACTTAATAACAACAAGACATCTATAGGCTCCAAATATTAAAGGTAATATCATGTAAGCTTTAAGCTAGAATTGTCCTGGGTTAGAATTCCGATCCTGTCACTTCTAGCAAGTTGTAACCTCCAGCATATCACCTACCCATTCTGTACTTCAATTTCTTCATCTATTGAATGGGAGGCATAACCTTGCCTCTCTTCAAGAGTGATTGTCAGGACTATATGACTGAATTCACATCAATTGCCCAGCATAATGCTCAACACATAGTATATACTTCCACTTTCCTTTAAGAATAGAGACTAATACATCAATAAATACTGAACTATTAGTCAGGACCATAGGGTCTCTAGCTGGTGCAAACAGTTAACACATTCGACCACTATCCAAAAGTTTGGAGGTTCTAATTCACTCAGAAGCACCTTGAAAGAAAGTTTTGGCGATCTACTGTTGAAAAACTCAACCATTGAAAATCCTATGGACTATGCATTGGGTTGTCATGAATAGAAATCAAATTAATAGCAACTGGTAACTGATGATCAAAACTACAATGTTTAAGTCTGGCAAATTATTTGGCTTCTCAGAGCCCCCATGTTTTGCTCCTGAGAACAGTATGTTAACATTTTAACTGTTACATTCTAGAAACTTCACAGGTTAATAAGAGAGGTATTTCTAATAAGGGTAGAATTTGGGTACTCTTCAAATCACACTACTTAGATGGATGTGACTTTCAGCTTTCTGTGGAACTAGCTCAGCCATTGGGAATTCTGCAGCAAGGGAAAATCCAAAGGGAATCCTTGATGTAGCTTATAAACTCAAAGAGTTGAACAGTATTTCACCTTCCCTGCTCAGTGTGAAGTCAAAGTGTGAGGTGAAAGCAAGGTCATTGAAGCTGCCACTATCTCCTCCTTTCTCAGGTTCTCACTGAGTGAGAACCCAGGGTGGGGAACACAAAAATGAGGCTTAATCTTAGTGTGTACAGCTGGAAAATAGCAGGGAGAGCCCAAGTCCATCTTAGAGACAGGAGGAATTTTTCTTTGTGGATAGAATTAAAAGATGAAGATGAAGTGGGATAATATCAAAGTCAATGAAATTGCAACAGAGGTTAATAAAGGATCATTAATTTATTCTTTGAATCTGTATTCTATTGTGTGGGTGTGTGTTTGGGTTTGAAGAGTAGGTGGTGAACAAACATTATGGGAAATCAGCTTCTCTTAATGAAATTCCAGTTGTCCATTATCAAGAGTATCAGCTTTGAGCTGGAAATCCCATAGTTCACCTTTCATGGGTTACCTAAAGATAGTTTCTTTCTTTAGGCTTTTCTTAGAAGCCCTCAGTCTTTGGGGAAAGACACCTGTAATGAATAGGATACATGCATAAACACTAATATGCCTTAATTTAATGGTTCTTGTAAGGATATAAAGAAGTAGAGATGATTTCCAAAGATATGAACCAAGTCCAGTATTGAGAAGGGTGAGAGATATGGTGGCCTTCACTGACATGATCTGCATTGACATGACTTAGAACCAGGGAGTTTCAGAAGACACCAGGTGACATTGTCAGAGGGAGTGACAACAAAATGACTATAAAATTTTGATGTAGCATTTCAGCGAAACACTATTTTCTTTTATAAAAATATCCATATAGTTAAACAACAAAAACATTTTTCATAAGCCCAGCTTATATGTATCCAACAAGGCTATAATTCTTAATTCTATGCTATTTTACATTTTGACTCCTCTAATGAGCTTTGGTCAGAGCTGTCATTTATTACCCAATTACAATTATGCTTTGGATCACATGATTTCATCTATACATGTGGTGTGGTGTTGTAGGTTAATGTGCTGGACTGCAAAATTGGTTTGAACCTCATGGTTGGTGATTCAAACGCACCAGATGCTCCTTGGAAACCTTATACATGGTCACTATGGGTCAACCGACTTGACAGCAAGTACCAACAACAAGATATATGCAACAAGCATGTGCTGCTGTTTTCATTGCTGCCAATATTTTTATTTGTTAATTGTGTCAAATCTTCTGATGTTTTAGCCATAATATTGTAGTAAGTAGTGTTTGTGAACCTATATCAATAACTTTCTGGAGAACAAAATAGTAATTGCAGGGAAAAAAAAGGTGAAAATGTTAAAAAAAAAAAAGGCTTCCACTCAGTTATACTATATTAAAACTATTTATAACTATATTATCACATAGTATTCTACTATTTAAATTGATAATAAACATTACTAATGATTCTGTATGGCCTGGTACAGGAGGAGGCTCATGGGGGAGGTGAGTGACATTATGAGTTACCACAATAGGTGGCACGGACCCTAGTAACACCACTTCTCTTGTACCATTGAGTCTGACAGGTTGCAAAGTAAATGAGTCAGAGCTACATTCTCAAAAGTGGAATGTGCTGCCTTCAGAACCCAGAGAGGCCTACTGCTGTTATTAGATGCCCTCGAGTTGGTACTGAACTCATAGTGACCCTATGTATAACAGAACAAAACACTGCCTGGTCCTGCGCAATCCTGACAATTGTTTATGTTTGAGCCCTTTGTTGGCAGCCACTGTGTCAATTCATCTTGTTAAGGATCTTCTTCTTTTTTGCGAACCCTCTACTTTACCAGACTGGGGACTGGTCCCTCCTGATGACATGCCCAAAGTACATGAGATAAAGTTTCACCACTTCTAAGGAACATTCTGATTGTGCTTTTCCAGGACTGATGTGTTTCTTCTTCTAGTAGTCCATGGTATATTCGGTATTCTTCACTAATACCATAATTCGAATGCATCAATTTTTCTCCAGTCTTCCCTATTCACTGTTCACTTTCACATGCATACAAGGCGACTGAAAATATCACAGTTGGATTAGGCACACCTTGGCCTTCAAAGTTACGTCTTTGCTTTTAACACTTTTTAAAAAATTTATTTTACAGCAGATTTGCACACATACTACATCATTTGGTTTCTTGAATGCTACTTCCATGAGCACTGGTTATGGATCCAAGTAAAATGAAATCCTTGACTTTAAACTTTTCTACATTTATCATGATATTGTTTATTGGTCCAGTTGTGAGGATTCTTGTGTTCTTTACATTGAGTTTTAATCCATACTGAAGACTGTACTCTGATTTCCATCAATAAATGCTTCAAGTCCTCTTCACTTTCATTAAGCAAGGTTATGTCATCTGCATGTTGCAGGTTATTAATGAGCCTTCCTCCAATCCTGATGTTGCATTCTTCTTTATATAGTCCATCTTTTCAAGTTATTTGTTCAGCATAAAGATTGAGTAATAAGTGTGGTGAAAGGACACAGCTCTGGTGAACACCTTTCCTGATTTAAAACCATACAGTGTTCCCTTGTTCTGTTCAAATGACTGCCACTTTGTTCTATGCACAGGATCCTCATGCACACAATTAAGAGATCCAGAATTCCCATTCTTCACAATGTTATCCATAGTTTGTTTTGATTCAGACAATTGAATGCCTTTGCATAGTCAATAAAACATTAGTAAACATCTTTCTGGTATTCTCTGCTATCAGCCAAGATCTCTACATCAGGAAATGATACCCTTATTTCCACATCCTCTTCTCAATCCAGGTTGAATGTATTGCTGCAATTGCTTTTGAACTGTCTTCAGCAAAATTTCATTTATATGTGATAGTAATGATATTGTCTGATAATTTCTGCATTCTGTCAGATCACCTTTTTTTGTTGTTGTTGTTGGAATGGACACATATATGGATCTCTTTCAGTTTGTTGGCCAGGTACCTGTCTTCTAAATGTTTTGGTGTAGATGAATGAGTGCTCCCAGCACTGCATGTGTTTGTTGAAATTATTTCAAATTTTGCAAGCCAATGCTTGAATTTTTTTCTTCAATTCTTTCAGGTTGAGAAATGCTGATCATGTTCTTTCCTTTTGGTTTTCTAACTCCAGGTCTTTGCACATTTCATTGTAATACTTGACTTTGTCTTCTTGAGTCACCCTTGGAAATCTTCTTTTCAAATCTTTTACTGCATCATTTCTACTATTTGTTTTAGCTACTCTGCATTCAAAAACAAGTTTCATGGTCTCTTCTAACATCTATTTTGGTCTTTTCTTTCTTTCAAGTCTCTTCAATGATCTTTTGCTTTCATCATTTATGATGTCCTTGATGTTATCCTATAACTCCTCTGGTCATCAGTCATTAGTGTTCAATGCATCAAATCTATTTTTGAGATGGTCTCTAAATTCAGATGGGATAGATTCAAGTTTGTGCTTTGGCTTTCGTGAACTTGTTCCAATTTTCTTCAGCTTCAACTTGAACTTGCAGATAACTAATTGATGGTATGTTCCACAGCTAGCCCCTGGCCTTGTTCTGACTAATAATATTGAGTTTCTCCCATTATATATATATATGTAGTTTTCATATTTTATTATCATACCCATTTTATAGTTAAAGAAACTGAGGCTCAGAGAAATTAAATTGTTGTCTCCAGGGGTGAAACTTAAGTACCCTATATTTGTGATCTTACCGTTTATCATGCTATCTCCATTTAACTGGCCTTGTAAAGGGATGAATGGTTGGTTCCTTATACACTAATTTTTCAGATAACTGAAGTGCACATCTTACAGCATTCTAAGTGCTATTTTAATTTTAATCATTTTGAAGAAAAGCTTGCTATAATGCATCACATACCTCTATGTCTTATTATGTGAAGAGTACAGATTACTGTGCTTTTAATTTTCTATTTTCATAGAAAATTCTTCTCTCACTGTGAAAATTCTTCTCTCATTGTGAGTTTAGTAATGTCTAATACTCCATAGGTTACCAAAGATAACATATTAGAGATGAGTTGCTGATGGAGGTAGACATACTGAAATGTGACAGCTGACAGTGAGGGAACAGCATTCAGAATTGCAAGTTATAAAAGTACAGAGCATTTGGTGTATGGGCAAGTAGGTCCGATAGACCAAATAACCTCATGGGCATCCAGGACTGGAATTGGAGTTTCCAATAAAAACCTAGAAGCATCAATAAAAATTTTTGACTTTGTTTGTTCTACTACACTGGCATGACATAGGAAAAGGGTGATAGGAAAGGTTCATTCTAGCTGGGAGAAGTACTTTTATCACGGATAATGTTTAGAATTCTCTGTGCATTGTAATAATTAAAAGTAGTCTTAAAAAAAACATTTATCATAGCCTTTAAATTCTCTACAAACAACATACCCTATTAATGTTTGTATCCCAGACAGACCACTCCCCGATTCCTCCCATCCTTGGTATTCTGCTGATCAACTGTGTTCAAAAAGGCAGGGAGGGAATTTTCAGTTTAGAAAGATTTGCACCTCAAGTGGTGTCTGAAAGGGTACATTTTCACTGATCTAGAAAACATATTCCATGTAAGCTGTATGGCTGGCAAATTACTGTGTGTTTAGCCTGTCACGTTCCTTTTCTTGCTCCACCTATAATTTGAAAAAATTAAAATCCTTATAAACAAACTCATCACAGATTGCCATTCTATTGGCCTGTTATAAGTACTGGATCATTCTAAGTTCCAATCAGAATGGGCTTTGCTTTGCCTTCTCCATCTCTGTCTCCTCTGACCCGGCAAAGTTTCCCATCTTTCATCCTGTCACTTAGCTAATGGTGTGTGTCCCTCTTGCATACATTCCAGAGTCACTGGCTTCTTTCAATAGTGGAGTCATCAGTGAGATGCTTGGCAGATGGCTCACTAGCTGCCGTTCTTGTCCCCTCACTGCAGCAATCTGTTATTCCAAATCAAAATGTTAATGAAAAATAAAAGAACACAGTGCCAATGTCTGTCTGATTTAAATTAATATAGAGTCATACCTTTTGAGGCAGGTTTTACTGGCACAAGGTTCTTTATACAGACTACCCATATTGCGATTTTTTTCTCTAATTAAAATTAAGCACTTTCATTTAGCTGAGTCTCTCCTGGTACCCTCAACCTGTTCGTTTTAATAATAATAAAGGCCTAACAAACAGTTGATTTCAGTGTTCTAGGGAATGGCAACTCACCTGGAGGAACACAATTTTGAGAGATATTATATGTGATGTCTAATTATAAACATGCTTTGATTAGATGCTGTTTTCAATACTGGAATGACACGTTTACTAAATGCTTTAAGTGTAGCTCTAAGTTAGGCATATAGTCATTGAAATCTCTTTCAATCCATTTGTTTTAAAACTGCTGGCAAAATCATTGCTAATTTGCTACTTTATTTACAAGGGCCCTTCACTTTCAATGTACTCAGCACAGTATTCATTTCTGCTGCAGCAACAGGCCTGCTTCCCTCTTTGGGAATAATGTGTATGTCCATAAGATTATCTATGCAGCACAACTTTTCAACTTCAATTTATAGGAGAAGGAACAACAATGATGTTAACACACCTGATTGAAGGAGAGGATCAACTCAGTGTTTTAATTTACAATAAATTCTTAGACCCATAAGAAGAGCAGTTTCAACTAATTACAAAAGACCTCACCTTTCATTTATTCTCCTTGTGACACCTTTGTAGATACTACTAGGAGTGGCATTAGAAATAATAAGAGCTAACATAGTGATCCTTACATACCAGGCATCCCTCTAAGTGACCTATATTCATTTACTCTTTCAATAATCTAAATAATCCTATGATTTAGGTCTATTTCACAGATAAGGAAACTGAGGCATAGAAAGATTAAGTAATTTGTCCAAGGTCACAAAATTAGGAAATGATAGAGCTTCACTCTTAACCACCATATCATTCTATATTGTGTTGGATAGGCCACACATTTCAAATCTCCTTGTAAGTAAGTAAGCTATTGTTTTCTTTTAGATCCTTAGGAGGTTTTCTTTATCAAACTGCTGTATAAATCAGAATTAAGCTCCTACTTCAACTGTGCTTGCATGTGTTATTTACATGTGTCCCTGTCATTAAGACTAAGGTAAGTCATGTATATCAAGCTAGGGCAAGCAGGCAGGCAGGCCAAAAGCCTGTGTTGTGTGTGTTTGTGTGTGTGTGTTTCAGCAGGGAGATAAAATAGTAGTCATTAGATCAATCAATCATTCGGTGCACTTGCCCACCCACCCATCCTGACATAGAAGGCCAAAAACTCAACATTTATTAACAGTCAAATCAGGTAGGGATTCCTTGCCTGCTGGGACACATCTTAGGTTACCCAGCTTCTAGCTGAGTACTTCCCCCTCTTTATTGGCAGTGTTACCAAACAAGCCAAAGATCACTGAAATACATCCTTTCTCCTACTTTTCAGAGGCCAGCTAAACTGGAAAAGCAAATAGAAGAAGTTGATTCTTTCTAATTGAAAAAGTGCACCACAGGCCTAGGGATTTATTGGGGATATCAAGTTGTTCAAAACAGAAAGCCCTCAGTGTGAAGGAATTGAGTGGAGAAGCAGTCATTTCCTTTGCTAAGCCTCATTTTAGTTGTTGTATTTTTTATGACCTTATTTTTGCGGTTGTTTTGTGCCATCAGGTCGATTCCATTTTATAGGGTGGCACTGTGGGTTAATGCGCCAGACTGCAAAGCTGTTTGAACTGCAAGGTCGGTGGTTCAAGCTCACTAGTCACTCCTCGGAAACCCCATACAGGGTGGCTATGGGTCAGAACCAACTCCACGGCACTTAACAACAACAACAATAGGATTGAATAGAATTGCTCCATAGGGTTCCCTAGGCGCTAGATAATCTTTACAGGAACACATCTCCAGGTCTTTTCTCCTGCAGAGTGGCTAATGGGTTTGAACCACCAACCTATAGGTTAACAGTTGAGTACTTAACCATTGCAACACCAGGGCTCCTTTTTCTGGACTGACTAGAGACTAAATGAAAATATGAGTTTGGAAAAGCATATTACCAGACAATATTAAACAGAACCCTGGGCTGGGAGTCAGGTGTCCTGGATTCCATTGCAGCTCTGTCTCTAACCAACCATGACCTCTCTAGGTCTTAGTTGTTATTGCTGTTAAATGATGTTGAGTTGGTTCTGACCCTGTATAGGGTTTCCAAGGAGCTGCTACTGGGTTTGAACCACCAACCTTGAGGTTATTAGTACAGTGCTTATCCTACAGCACCACACCAGGAAGACCCTCTATAAAATGAAAAGGTTTGAATTAATAGTCATTAAGGTAGCTTAGTAAGGAGCTCTGGTAGCGTAGTGGTTACGAATCGGGCTGCGAACCTTAAGGTCAGTGGTTCGAAACTACCAGCTGCTCCGCGGGAGAAAGATGAGGCTTTCTGCTCCCGTAAAGATTTACAGCCTCGGCAACCCTGTACAGGGTCGCTATGGGTCGGAACCGACTCGATGGCACATAACAACAACAACAAGGTAGCGTAGTGGTTACGAATCCAGCTGAGAACCGCAAGGTCAGCAGTTCAAAACTACCAGCTGCTCCGCGGGAGAAAGATGAGGCTTTCTGCTCCCGTAAAGATTTACAGCCGCGGCAACCCTGTACAGGGTCGCTATGGGTCGGAACCGACTCGACGGCACTTAACAACAACAACAACAAGGACATTTACAACATGAAATAATGTCTGATTTTAGCCCCCCTTCCCTTTTAATAAAAGATAATTCTCCCTAGAGAAATATGGAAACTCAGAGAACCAAATGAAGCAAAGACTGAGGTATTTGGGGGTATTTCCAAGCAACCAATTCAGACCACCAGAGTCCGAAAGTAGATTTCTTTTTGTCCTGATCTCTCCCAGATGATATTGCTAGATAATTGCTCACCCCTCTGAGTCACTGAATCATAGGTTCACTGAATCTCTGGAATGGAAAGGACCTTAAAGGTCATATTTTCACACCTTCCCCCAGGGCTGCCTTAAGACCTTTGTTCAAACAAAGACAGTCGAAGCAGTGGGACTGGTGCCAGCTTTATACATAGGGATAAGTGCTACCTGCCCTGCTAGATGTCATAGGTGCTGTAATGAACCCTCTGACCCCCACCTACACATAGCTCTGCTTTGTGTTCACTGATGCCACACACACCTCTATGTTCATTCCACACACACAAAGATATGATATAAATGCCTTGGATAGGGTGACATAGTCTAAATTCATATTACAATGCAAATATGTCACATAGAAGATATCGTCATAAGAGCAGACTTTGATAGAAAAGAGACCCCAAAGACACAGAAATCTTGAAGGGAGGGAAAAGGACCCTTGTGGATAGAAAACTGTGATGTGGAAAGGGAAGGGTGGAGGCCCTAAAGTGGTAGCCTAGTAGAATGTGCAATAACTTGGAATCACACTTGGTTTTACATATCAACTCTGTCACTTATTAGTTGTATTATTGTGTGTAAGTGTCTTAACTTCCCTGAGCCTCTATTTCCCAAACTAATATGAGGATAACGATATCTACTGCATGCAGATTTGGTTGAGAATTAAATAAAATAATCCAAAAAAGGCATGGTAAATTCCAGCATACATGCTTTTAGCCCCAAATCCAAAATGTTGTAGTTTGATGACCTTTGAAGTGTCTGTCCTTGATTATGCCTCTACAGTACTCAGTAGTCATGATGTGGTGCTGTAGGATAAGCACTGGACAGCTAACCACAAGGTCATTGGTTCAAACCCAACAACTGCTACTTGAAAGCTCCATACAGGATCGCTATGAATTGGAACCAACTCAATAGCACTTAACAATAACAATAGTACTCAAGGATGTGAATATTGTTGGTGATGCCCAGGTCTAGTACTTTCAATTAACTTAAAAATTCATGGAACTAACTGAACAACTGATTTAACCACTAGCCAAATGTCAAGTTTCAAATAACTAAAAGACACTCCACCCCCCCTTTTTTTTTTACAAAGAAATCAGTTCCATGATTATAATTTGAAGTGCTTATTTTCAAGCCCATCCAAATTTAGCCCAGCTAATAGGAATAAATTTCCCTAACAAGGAGTAAACATATTCAATGGCTTTCTTGGAAAATATTCCCAAGGCATATTTTAACCTTACTATTGGAGAAGACTGGTGTGGTGCTGTAGAATCAGCACTGGACTGCAAACCACAAGGTCAACAGTTCAAACCCACCAGCTGCTCCTTGGAACTCTATATAGGGTCACTATGAGTTGCAACTGACTCAACAGCACTTAACAACAACAACAACAACAACAACGTAGGAGAAGAATGGGCTGCTAACCATAAGGTCAGCAGTTAAAACTCACCAAAGAAGAAAGATGAGGCTGTCTGCTTCCATAAAGATTTACAGTCTCCAAAATCCTACAAAGCCTTGCTATAACTTGGAATTGACTAGATGGCAGATGGGAGAGGAACATTAACAAATAAAATTGTAAGGGCTCAGTATGAATTTTAGGATTGGGGAAGGTACTGAGTCTATATGCTGATCTAAGATGGGTGAGGATCTTGCTGCATTTTTTCTTTGGGAGATGGTGGTGAAAAAGTTTGGGACTTGGGGTTCATTTTCTCTCATTTCAAAACATGCTCAAATCTTCCTATTTTAAAAACATTCACTGTTTTGGCCTATCACCCTTTCTGCCATCTTCCTCCTTTTGCTTCCCCAGCTTCTCTCATCTGGGATTTGTATGAGTTACCTTCATTTTCAATCCCCCAGTTTTTTTTGTTTTTGCTAAGTACCACAATCTGCTGCTATTGTCACAAAACTAACAACACTTCTTTGATGTAACCAGTGATCTCCTTGCCCAATCTAAGTACTATTTCACAATTGTTCATCCATCTCAGTTTCTTGGGAAGTATTTGACAGACTAGTTTTATCCAATCTGTTTCATTCTGGGGGTAGGACATACGCTTTAATTTTTTTTTCCTTCTAAATTTTAATTTTGGTTTTGTTTTTGATAATACATACAGAAAAGCACACATCAATTCAACAGTTTCTATATCTGCATGTAAAAATTAGTAACAATTATTACATTCTGCAAGTTGTGCAACCATCCTCCTTTCATGAGTTATCCCTCCAACTGTAACAAACTCATTGCCCTCTAAGTGTCTTATCTAATTTTTCAAGGATGGGGCAGTGTTTCGTTGTGCTGTGCATAAGGTCGCTTTGGGTCGATACCAACTCAAAGGCACCTGACAACAACAACAACATTGTTAACTTAATCCCATATCAATACTTCCTAAAAGAGAATAATGCTCAAGGAAGACTTTATTTTTTTTACTAGTTAAGCTAAAGCATTCTTCAGTTTTAAGAAGACTTCAAGGATATTTTTGTTTTAAGGTTTAAAGATAATCTCAGTGAAATAGATTCAGGGGCCATCCACTCTCTTTGGCTCCAGAAAGTCTGGAGTTCATAAGAATTTGAAATTCTGTTTTGTGTTTTTACCCTTTTTGATCAATATTCTGCTATAGATTATTTCATCAAAATGTTCAGTTCTGGTCTCATGGCAAAGAACAAGTTGTTCCTGGAGGTAATTACCCACACATTCCATAACCTTCTCACATTCCTGACTCTCCTTTTTCCTATCTTTCTCTGAATAAAAAGAGACCAGTTGTGCCTTGAATAGCCTCATGCAATTTTTTAAGACTTCGGGTACTACATAGTGAAGTAGGAGGTAGAGCAGAAGAATTACTATGTCAGTTAACTAGTATGTCCCAGGAAATCATGACCCTAAACCTTCAAGACAAGGAATCAAATGCCTGGTGTGGCTCTGTGGGTTAATGCGCTGGACTGTGAAGTTGGTTTGAGCCACAAGGTCAGCAGTTCAAGCTCACCAGCCTCTCCTTGGAAACTTTTTACAGGGTTGTTGTGGATCGGAACCGACTTGATGGCACTTAACAACAACAAGCAATCTCAGCAACAGCTTTTTTAAAAATTGTAACTGTTGTTGTAATTATATCTATCATATAATCTTTACCAGTTTAAGTTTTATAGATATACAACTTTCTAACAGCAACTATAATAATCAGCTGTGCAATCCAACCCTTAATCAACACGAATTTTTCATCATCATTAACTCCCTTTTCCCCGTCCAGCCATCCCTGGTGTTGTTATGTGCTGTTGAGTCCGTTACAATTCATGAGATTCTTGTAGGGTGTGCTGTCATTGTTAGGTGCCATCCAGTGTGTTCTGACTCATAGCAACCCTCTGCATAATAGAATGAAACACTGCCAGTCCTGCATCATCCCTACAGCTGTTGTTATGCTTGAGCCCACTGATGCCGGAACTGTGCCAATCTATCTCATCGGGGGTCTTCCTCTTTTTCACTGATTCTCCACTTTACCAAGCATGATGTCCTTCTCCAGGGACTGGTCCCTCCTGATAATATGTCTTATGTATGAGAGACAGTTACAGCACACTGGCTTCTAAAGATAATAATTCTAGCTTTACTTCTTCCAGCATATATTCGTTTGTTCTTCTGACAGTCATTGGTACTTTATTCTTTTCAAACACCATAACTCAAATTCATCAATTCTTATACAGTCTTCCTTATTCATTTCACAACTTTCACATGCATGTGAGACTATTGAAAATACCTCAAATGGGTATCTTTTGCTCTTTAACACTTTTTAAAAGGTCTTTTCTAGCAGATTTGTCTAATGCAACACAGTTTTTGATTTCTTGACTGCTGCTTCCATGAGTGTTGATTGAAGTCTTTGACAACTTCAATCTTTTCTCCATTTATCATGATGCTATTTATTGGTCCAGTTGTAAGGATTTTTGTTTTGTTTTTTATATTGAGGTGCAATTCATACTGAAGGCTGTGATCTTCGATCTTCATCAGTAAGGATTTTAAGTCCTCTTTAATTGCAGCAAGCAAGATTGTATCATTTGCATATCACAGGTTGTTAATGAGTCTTCCTCCAATCCTGATGTCATGTTCTTTTTCATATTATCCAGTTTCTTGGATTATTTACTCAGCATATAGGTTGAATAAGTGTGGTGAAAAAAAAAATACAACCCTGATGCACACTTTTCCTGAGTTTAAGCAACTCAGTATCCCCTTGTTCTGTTTGATCAATTGCCTCTTGGTCTATGTGCAAGTTCCTTAAGAGCACAATTAAGTGTTCTGGAATACCCATTTACAATGTTATCCATACTTGTCATGATCCACACAATCGAAAGATTTTCCATAGTCAAAACAGCACAAATAAATATTATTCTCTACTTTCAGCCAAGATCCATCTGACGTCAGCAATGATATCCCTTGTTCCACATCGTCTTCTGACTTATGCTTGTATTTATAGAAGTTCTGTTTAATGTACTGTTGTGGCTATTGTTGAATTATCTTCAGCAAAATTTTACTTATATGTGATACTAATATTGTTCAATGATTTCTGCATTCCATTGAGTCACCTCTCTTTGAAATGGGCACAATTGGTTGGCCAGCTAGCTGTTTTCCAAATTTCTTAGCACAGATAAGTGAGACCCTCATGTCCTGCATCAGTTTGTTGACAGAATTCAATTTGTATTCAGAAATTTCTAGAACCTTTTTTTTTTTCCCACCAATGTGTTCAGTTCTCAATTCAACCTCTTGAAATAATTGAGCATTTACCATTTCTTTTTGGTATAGTAACTCTGTGTATGTCTTCCATCATCTTTGGATGCTTTCTGCATCATTCAATATTTTGCCCATGGAATCCTTCAATATTGCAACTCAAGGCTTGATTTTTTCCCCCCTCAGTTCTTTCAACTAGAGAAATGCTGAGTGTATTCTTCCCTTTTGGTTTTCTAATTCCAGGTCTTTGCATATTTCATTATAATACTTGAATTTGTCAATTATTATACCCAACCCTATTAACCACTAATAAACTTTTGTGTCTTGTACATTTGCCTTTCCTGATCTTATTTTTTTATATTATTTATTATTGTTTTGTTGTGAATTGAGTGAAGGTTTACAGAGCAGATAATCAGTTTTACATCCAACACATATACCTCCCTAGTGTTGTTGTCTCCCTATATACCTATCTATTGCTTGACTGAAAATTGAGCCATGGGGTGAGTTCAGTTCCAGACATGAAGACTGACCAAGGATCATAGCCTCTGGCTTCCATCAGTCTCTATTTGGCCAGTAAAATGGTTTCTTTTAATGATTTTTAGTTTTGTTCCTCATTTTCTCCCACTCTATCCAGGACCCTTAAATATGATTCTTTTTACAGTAGTTGGTAGTGATAGCCAGATACCAACTAGTTTTTCTGGTCTCAGTATCATGGAGACTGATGTTCAGATGGTCCATTGGACAATAGTTTCTACACATCTGTAATTTTCATCACTCTTTATTCCCTCCATATAAGAAGACTCCAATAGTTGCAACTTAGATGGCCACTCATGAGCTTTTAAAACCCTAGTCACTACTTACCAAAGTAGGATATAGAACAATGTCTTTGTGAACTATGTTACTTGAGAGATCACAGGATCTCCCAAGATTATGTCCCTTAGTCTCCAGGCCCAGCCACTCATTCCCTCAAGATGTTTGGTAATGTCAAAGATGTTTTTCTAACTTTGCCCTCTGTATGCTCTACCACATTCATGGATATATCTGCAGCAAAAGCAAGTACCCATGCACAAATATCCCGTCAAACATATACATATTTGTGGGTATCCTACCAATCTCCTTTTCACACGCATACAGTCTTCATGTCTATCTCTGTATCTATCTGTAGATCACTGTTATGCAGGATTGTGTGTATAAGAGTATTTACCTCTGTTGCCTTTAACTCTTGCACTCCTTTCCATCATCATTTTGCCTGTCTCCCTCTTATTGTATATTGCCTTCTTGTTTATCTAGGTTAATACCTGTCTACCATCTAGTCAGCAACTTAACCTCCCTTTTTCTCCCACCCCTGGTAACCATCAAATAATGTTTCTTTTAGTGTGAAAACCTTTTCTTGACTTTTTACAGTAGTGGTCTCACAAAATATTGGTCCTTTTGTGACTGACTTACTTCACTCAGCAGTATGTCCTCCATGTTATGAAGTGTTTTTGAAAATGCATCATTATTCTTTTATGTTGCATATTATTCCTTTGTGTGTATTTACCAAAGTTTGTTTATGCATTGTTCTATTGAGGGACATTTAGGCTGTTTCCACTGTTTTGCTTTTGTTAATAGTGCTGTGATATACATGGATGTTCATATATCTATTCATGTTGTTGCTCTTATTTCTCTAGGAAATATACCAAGTAGAGGGATTGCTATGTCGTATGGTACTTCTATTTTCTAATTTTTGAGGGAAAAAAAAGTAAAAAATAGAATGCTTTCCCCATTTTACCAGTCACTCGCCAGAATTTATTGTTTTCTGTTTTATTTTATTTTATTAATGGTGACATGAGATAGCTCATTGCTGTTTTGATTTGCACCCTGGTGTGGCGCTGTGGGTTAATGCGCCAGACTACAAAGCAGTTTAAACTGCAAGGTCGGTGGTTCAAGCTCACCAGAGGCTCCTCAGAAACCCTATACAGGGTTGCTATGGGTCAGAACTGACTTGACAGCACTCAACAACAACAACAAGTGGCTAATGATCAATGATCACGAGTATTTTCTCTTGTTCGTTGGTCTCCTGAACTGTCTATTCATGTCATCTGCCCATATTTTAATTAGATTATTTATTTGTCTTTTTCCTATTGAGGTGTTGAAGTTTTCTATAAATTTTAGAGATTAGTCTCTTTTCTGATATGTCATTGTCAATTTTGTTTTCTCAGTCAGTGCTTCTCTTTCAGTGAAATCTTTTGATGCACATAAGTATCTAATTTTTTGGAGGTTCCAGACAACCTAGCTTGGCTTCATCTATTTGTGTGTTTTCAGTTATGTTTGATAGTGTATTTATGCTGTGTATGGGGGAGGTTGGGTTATGTACTGTGGAATCAGTTCCGACTCATAGCGACCCTGTATAGGGTTTCCGAGGATGTAAATCTGTACAGGAGCAGAAATCCTTATTTTTCTCCCACAAAACAGCTGGTAGTATCAATCTTCTGACCTTGATATTAGCAGCCCAATTTGTAGACACTACATTACCAGAGCTCCTTATGCTGTGTATTGTTGTTGTTGTTAAGTGTCGTTGATTCGATTCCAAACCATAGCGACCCTGTATAAGGTTTCCAAGGAGCAGCTGGTGAACAGGAACCACTGACCTTACAGTCCAAACGACTTTGCACTCTGATGTATTAATCCACAGCGCCACACCAGAACTCCAATGCTGTGCATGTTGTTGTTGTTGTTATGTGCCATTGAGTCGGTTCCGACCCATAGCGACCCTGTATAGGGTTTCCGAGGGTGTAAATCTTTACAGGAGTAGAAAGCCTCATCTTTCTCCTGCAGAGCAGCTGGTAGTTTCAAACCGCTGACCTTAAGGTTCGCAGCCCGATTCGTAACTACTACGTTACCAGAAGAACCCCTAAGTTTGTCCATATTTTTTCACTGATAATCTTTGTAGCTCTAGGTTTTACATTTAAATCTTTCATCCATGTTGAGTTTGTTTTTGTGTAAGGTGTGAGATATGGGTCTTGTTTCTTTCTTCTGCAAATCGATATCCAGTTTTGCCAGCACCATTTGTCAACAAATAGACTATCTCTTCCCATTTAATGTGTTTCAGGCCTTTGTTAAAGATCCGCTGAAGTTCTGTGGATGGATTTACTACTGTTTTTGAAATTCTGTTTCACTGATCTATGTATCTTTCATTATACTAGGCTGTTTTGAGTACTATGGCTGTGTAGCAGGTTTTGAGATAGGGAAGTGAGAGGCCTCCTACTTTACTTTTCTTCTTTAGTAATATTTTGCTTATCCAGAGACTCTTTCCTTTCCTTGAGAAGTTTTTCCATCTCTTTAAAGAATGATGTTGGAATCTGGTTTGGGGTTACATTATATCTATACATCTCTTTGGGTAGTACTGACAATTTCAAAATAATATACATGAGTATGGTATATTCTTCCATTTATATGGGTCTCTTTTGGTTTCTTAATAGTGTCTTCTAGTTTCCTTTGTATAGGTCTTTTGCTTCTTCATTGTTGTTAAGTGCCTTCTAGTCAGTTCCGACTCATAGCAACCCTGTACAGGATTTCTAAGGATCAGTTGGTGGGTTTGAACTGCCAACCTTGTGGTTAACAGTACAGTCCTTATCCTATAGCATGACACCAGGACACTTTAAATGTATTCCTAAATATTTTACCTTTTGGGTGGTTACTGTAAATGTTTTTTGGTTTTTCCCCCCGATTTCCTTTTCAGAGCTCTTTGTTAGTGTAAAGGAATCTGACTTATTTTCATATGTTGATCTTATACTCTGCCACTTTTCTGAATCTTTCAATGAGATCCAGTAATTTTCTTGCTGAATCTTTGGGATCATATCATCTGCAAATAGAATTTTACTTCTTTGCCAACTTTGATGCCTTTAATTTCCCTTTCTTAAATTAAAACTCTGGTTAAGACTTCCAGCATAATATTGAATGGAAGTGGTAATAAAGGCATCCTTGACTGGTTTCAGTTCAAAAAGGGAATGCCTTCAATTTTTCTTCATTGAGAGTAATGTTGGCTGGTTTTGAATGTTGGTGTTGTTCAGTGTCATCAAGCCAGTTCTGACTCATAGCGAACCTGCATAGGGTTTCTGAGAAGTGGTTGGTGAGTTTGAATCACTGACCTTGCTATTCAAACTGACCCCGTATCCTACAGCATCACACCAGGACTCATGATCTTAATCATGTTGAGGAATTTCTGTTCCACTCTATTTTGTTCGGTCTTTTATCATGAATGGGTATTGGATTTTGTCAAATGCTTTTCTGCATCAATTAATATGATTATGTGATTCTTTTTCTTTGTTTTATTTGTGTGGTAGATTATCTTGATTGTTTTTCTAATGTTGAACCACCCTTGCAAACTTGATTTAAATCCCACTTTCCCATTATGTATTACTATATATATTGCTAAATTCTATTGGCTAAAATTTTGGTGACAATTTTTGCATCTATGTTCATGGAGTATATTGGCCTATAATCTTTTTTCTCTAGTTTTAGAATTGGGGCTATGTTTGCTTCAAAAAAATAATATGTAAGTTTCCCATTCTTTCTTATGTTCTGGAATAGTTTGAGTACAATATTGGTGTCAGTTGTTCTCTAAATGTTTGGTAGTATTCACTGGAGAATCATCTGGGCATAGATTTTTTTTTTTGTTGTTGGGAGGTTTTTAATGACCTGATCAATTTCTACGTTTGTTATTGGTTAGTTCAAATTATCTACCTGTTGTTGTTGTTGTTGCTAGGTACCATCGAGTTGGTAATGACTTATGCACAGCAGAACAAAACACTGCCTGATCCTGGACCAAC
>NW_006408569.1:16242115-16264691 GCF_000296735.1 Chrysochloris asiatica | reverse complement strand
AGAGATAAAGTCTGGCCACCCAGGCTTCTAAGGACTGTACTTCTTTCAACACAGAAATGTTCATTCTTTTAGCAGTACATGGTACTTCTAATATTCTTCTCCAATACCTTAACTCAAATGCATCAGTTCTTCTAAGGTCTTCCTTATTCATGGTTCAAATTTAAAATGCATATGAAGCTACTGAAAATAACATGGCTTAGGTCAGGTGTACCTTAGTCCTCAAACTCACATCTTTGCTCTTGAACATTTTAAAGAAGTCTTGTGCAGCAGATTTGCCTAATGAAGTACACTGTTTGATTTCATGACTGCTGCTTCCATGAGTATTGATTGTAGATCCAAACAAAATGAAGTCATAGACAACTTCAATATTTTCTCCATTTATATGGATGCTATTTATTGGCGTTGTGAGGATTTTTGTTTTCTTGACATTGAAGTGCAACCCATACCAAAGGTTGTGGTTGTTGATCTTTATCAATAACTATTTTAAGTCCTCTTCCCTTTCAGCATGTATGATTGTATCATCTGCATACCACAGGTTGTTAATGAATCTTCCTCCAACCCTGATGCTATGTTCTTCTACATATAATACAGCTTCACAGATAATTTGCTCAGCATACAGATTGAATATGTATGGTAAAAGAATACAACCCTGATGCACACCTTTCCTGATTTTAAACCAACCACTGTTCCCTTCTTTTTTTCGATTGACTGCATCTTCTTGGTCTAAGTACAGGTTCCTCATGAACAAAACTAAGTGTTCTGGAATACTCATTCTTGGCAATGTTTTCCATAGCTTGTCATAACCCACAGAGTTGAAAGCCTTTGTGTAGTCAATAAATTTTTCAGCCAAGATCCATCTGACATTAGCAATGGCATCCCATTATTACACATCCTTGTCTGAATCCAACTTGAACCTCTGGCAGGTCCCTGTCAATGTACTTTTGCAACCATTTTTGAATTATCTTTAGCAAAATTTATTTGCATGTGATATTAATGAAATTGTCTGATAATTTTCACATTCCAAACGGTCACCTCTCTTTGGAATGGGCATAAATATGGATTTCCTCCCAACAGTTAGCCAGGTAGCTGTCTTCCAAATTTCTTGGCATACATGAGTGAATGCATCCAGTGGTACATCAGATTGTTGAAAGATTTCAGTTTGTATTCAATCAATTCCGAGATCCTTTGCCAATATTGGCTCTTGATCATATGCTACCTCTTCAAATGGTTGAACATCAACCATTTCTTTTTGGTTTAGTGACTGTATTCTTTCCATCTTCTGTTTATGCTTTCTATATCATTCAATATTTTGCCCAGAGAATCCTTCAATATTGTAAGTCAAGGCTTGAAATTTTTCTTCAGTTCTTTCAGCTTGAGAAATGCTGAATGTGTTCCTCCCTTTTGGTTTTCTAACGTCTTGTATTTGCACATTTCACTATGATATTTCATTTTGTCATCTCAAGCTGCCCTTTGAAATGTTCTGCTCAGTTCTTTTACTTCATCATTTCTTCCAGTTGTTTGAGTTTCTCTACACTCAAGGGTAAGTTTTAGTCTCTTATGATATCCACTTTGGCCTTTTCTTTCCTTCCTGCCTTTTTAATGACTTTTTTTCTTTCTTCCTGTATGATGTCCTTAGCTGCAGGATAATGCACTAGACCACAAGGTCAGTTTGAGCCTCAAGGTTGGCAATTCAAGCCCACCAGCTGCTCCAAGGAAACCCTATAAAGGTGGCTATGAGTCGGAACCAACTCAATAGCACTTAGTAACAATTTCTCTGGTCATTAGTACCTAATGCATCAAATCTGTTCTTGAGATGGTCTCAAAATTCAGGTGGCATATATTCCAAGTCATATTTTGGCTCTCATGGACTTGCTTTAATTTTCTTCAGCTTCAGCCTAAACTTGCATATGAGCAATTCATGGTCAGTTCCACATGATAATATGGAGCTTTTCCACAATCTCTTTCCACACATGTAGTTAATTTGACTTCTGTGTATTACATCTGGTGAATTCTGTGTGTATAGTCCTCTTTTATGTTGTTTTAAAAAGGAATTTGTAACGAATAAGTCATTGGTCTTGAAAATTCTACCATGCGATCTCCAGCATATGTTCTATCACCAACACCATAATTTTAAACTACTGATCCTTCTTCATTGTTTCTAACTCTTGTATTTCAATCACCAGTAATTATCAATACATCAATACATGTTTGATCCATTTCAGATAGAAGAAATCGAATTCTTCAATTTCATCATCACTGTCTTAGTGGTTGGTGCATAAATTTGAATAACAGTGGTATTAACTGGTCTTCCTTGTAGGCATATGGATAATATCCTAGCATAGACAGCATTATATAATATCCTATCATAGACAGCATTATACTTTAAGATAGATCTTGAAATGCTCATTTTGATGATGACTGTGATGCCATTCCTGTTCAATTTTTCATTCCTGGCATAGTAAACCATGTGATTGTCAGATTCAAAATGGCCAGCCAATACCAGTCCATTTCAGGTCACCAATGCCTAAGATATCAATCTTTATGCATTTCATTTTTTACATTTTCTAATATTCCTAGATTCATATTTTGCATAGTCCATGTTTTGATTATTAATGGATATTTGCATCTGTTTCTCCTTTAGCTTCTGTTTATCTGGAAATGTCCTAATTTTGACAGACATTTTACTGATTATATGATTTTTGGCTGACAATATTTTCTTTCAGAATTCTATATGTATCATCCCATTGCTTTCTTGCCTGCATGGTTTCTGCTGAGAAATCAGTGCTTAGTCCTATTGGTTTTCCTTGAAAGGTAACTCTTTATTTTTCCTGAGGTGCTCTAAGTGTTCTTTCCTTATCTTTGTTTTTGGAAAGTTTGATTATAACATGTCTTCATGCTTTTCTTTTGGACTTTATCCTGTTTGGGATCATTCCGCTTCTTGAATGCTTATTTTCTCATCTTTCATGATGTTAGGGAAGCTCTTTTCCAACAATCATCTCTTTAACAATTATCTCTGTGCTTTTTATTTTTTCTTTGTATCTCTTATTCTAGAATTCTGATCACCCATAAATTATTCCTCTTGTTGATGTCCCACATAATTCTTATCCTTTCTTCAGGTTTTTTCCTTCTTTTTTTTCTAATTGTTCTTCTAATAAACTAACATTGAGAGATTTGTCTTTAAGCTCACAGAGTTGAACTTCCATTGATTCAGTTCTACTTCTCTGCCCCTTCAATGTATTATCCATTTCTGACATCTTGTATTAATCTTCTGGATTTCTATTTGATATTTTTGTATGGTTTCTAATTTTTTATCTATTTTATCAGTTTGTTCTTATAGTGTTTTCCTGAATTCTTTTAAAGTTTTATCTGTGTTCTCCTTGCTTTCATCGAAAGTTTTTTAGATCTTTCTTTCAATCCACTGAAGGTAACTATGATTTTTTTAAGTTCTCTACCAGTTAATTCCAATATCAGTTCTTTCTCAGAAATATTTTCTGGTTCGGCATATTGGTCACATGTTTGAGTCTCTCTGTCTTGTTTCTTTGCATGAACTGAAATTGTCTGTTGTCTCTGAGACATCATGGTGTCATTGTATTTCTATTTAATTGATTACTGTATGTTGGTTTATTGTTAGGCACTCACCACCTGTTAAATGTGCTAGAGAATGGAAGTGTGTGCACAATTCTCTGTTTGCTGTTCAGGGTGGGTTTGGCTGATATTGGCTGCTTTCTATCAATCTAGTGGTACAGGTACTGGTAGTGGCTCCTGCTCAGTGTATGGGGCTTCAGGAGTTATGGGTGTGGCTGGACTGTATGGGTACAGTTGCTATCTCCTTTCAGATGGGGCAAGAGAAAAAAATGACAAAAAAACAACAGCAAAACAATTAAAATAATGCAGAAGAAAAAGAACCCAGCAGGCAACAGCAAGAATAAATAATATAATAACTAAAAAGAGAAAAAAAGGGAAGGGAAAATAATACAAGAGGATAGAAAATTAAAAAAAAGATAAAAATCCAATGAAACAAAACTAGGGTGAGGAAAAGGAAAAGTGAAAGAGATAAGAGAATAATAAGAAAAATTAAGAGAAATAAAGAAAGAATGGCAGGGTAAAAAAGAAAAAAATAGAAAAAAGAAAGCATTAAAAACAAGGGAAGGTTGAGAGAAGAAGATAATAATAATAATAAAGGAACAAACTAGGACAAGAGCTGGATTCAGAGAGGAGAAAACTGTAGGGGACATGGTATTTGGTATGGGTTGTCACCTTCTGCCAGCCAAGGAGCTTACCAGGTAGAGGGGGGAGGGGTAACAGGGTGGCATGGAGTTCCCATAGGCCTAGGTGGTGTTTATGTTCAGGGCACAAAATTGAAGTAGTTTGTGCAGATTTCAATGGCACTGATGCCATGGTCTTTGTTCCCAGAAGGAACTCTTTCAGAACCAGAGGACAGCTGGGAGCAGGGTGGTGGACTGTGGGAATTCCTACTTGTCCAGAGCTGGCCTGATACTAGCACTGTGCATTCTTCTGGTCTGACAAGAAGTTCACATGCCTCCAGATTTGGGGGTGATACACCCAGTGCCCAACTCACAACAGCATGACTCTGACCTCTGGCAGAGCCACTGCTATGCAAGGATGGGGGAGTGTGGGGGTTATCCATGATTCTGGGGAACAAGTAAGACTCAAATATTTCTCATTGCCAGCCACTTGTGAGCATCTGCACTGTCACGTTGCCATCTAGATTAAACGCTGTTGCTCACAAAAGTTCAGGATGGCTACACCACATCAGGCCAACAGACAGTTCACATGTCTGTCTCCTCTCTTTCCACCCCAGTTCAGCTTCTTCTCTTATTCAGTGGTCAATCTACTTCTCTATCCTTTCTTTTGAAGCTCAGGGTTCCAGGATTATCATCTGTATATGTTTCATCTGATTGCTTGCATCTTTGTTGTAGAGGATCTGTGTAGTCCACCATCTTGCCAAAAGTTTGCCTTTTCTTATCTTTTTATATAAGTGAGGGTCATACAATATTTATGCTTTTGTGACTGACTCAGCATAAAGTCTTCAAGATCCAGCCATACTGTAGCATGTATCAAGTCTTCATTTCTCCTACCGACTGAGTAGTTAGTATTCCATTGTATTTATATACTATTTTGCTTATCTGTTCTTCAACTGATGCGTATTTATGTTGTTTCTACCTTTTGGTATTCAAGTCTCTTTGAGTCTCTGCTTTCAAGTCTTTTGGGTATATACCTAAGACTGCAATTGCTGGGTCATATAGTAGTTTTGGAGTTCTGGTGTGGCACTGTAGGATAAGCACTGGACTGCTAACTGCAAGGTTGGTGATTCAAATCCACCAGCCTTGCCTTGGAAACCCTATACAAGGTTGCTATGAATCAGAACTGACACATGACACTTATCAACAGCAATGGCAGTTCTATTTTTAGTACTTTAAAGAAATGCCATACAATGGCTGTACCATTTTGCGTTCCCACCAGCAATGTATAAGGGTTCCAATTTCCCCATAGCCTCACCAACATTTGTTATTTTCAGGGTTGTGGCTTTTTTGGTTTTTACATTAGCTATCCTAATATAAATGAAATGGCATCTCATTGTGGTTTTGATATGCATCTCTCTGATGGCTAATGACATGGAACATGTTTTCATGTGCCTGGTGGTTATTTGAAAGTCCTTTGTCATGAATGTCTATTCAAGTCCTTCGTCATATCTATTTTTTTTGGTCAAATATGTGGTTTCTGAAAATATTCTCCCAATAGGTAGCTTGTCTTTTGGTAAAGTCTTTTTTAAAATATTTTTATTGTGAATTGAGTGAAGATTTGCAGAGCAGTATTATCTTCAGCAAATCATACCATTTAGTTTGTATTTTGCATTTTGTGCTTTTGTTAATCCATTGTTAAATGCTAGGCCTGACAGTGTTGTTCCTGCTTGTTCTAGGTCTAAAAGTTTTATGGTTTTTGTTTGTACATTTAGGTCCCTAATACATCTTGATTTTGTTTTTGTGTATGGTATAAGACATGAATCCTATTTCATTTTTCTGCATGTGGAAATCCAGTTTTCCCAATGCCATTTATTGAAGAGACTCTTCTTTCTCTATCAAAAATCAGTTGATTATAGATATCTGGGCTTATTCAGGACTAACAGTTCTATTCCATTGGTCTATGTGTCTACTGTTTTGATTATTGTAGCTTTATTTGCTTTTGTTAAGCCCTATCAAGTTTCTCAAGGTGCTCTCGTAGCATAGTGGTTACAAATCGGGCTGCTAATCTCACAGTCAGCACTTCCAAACTACCAGCTGTCCTGTGGGAGAAAGATGAGGCTTTCTGCTCCCGTGAAGATTTACAGCCTCAGAAACCCTGTACAGGGTTGCTATGAGTCAGAACTGACTCCACAGCACATAACAACAACAACATCAAGTTTCTACCGACTCCTAGTGAACCTGTACAGAGTTTCCAAGGAGCAGCTGGTGTGTTTGAACTACAGACCTTGTGGTTAACAATCCAGTGCTTATCCTACAGTGCTATATGGTGGTGGTGGTGACTGTGTGCCACTAAGTTGGTTCAAATTCTTAGTGATATTGTATAGGGTTTCTGAGGCTATAAATCTTTACAGGATCAGAAAGCCTCATCTTTCTCCTGGCCAGCAACTGGTAGATTGAAATTGCTGCCCTTGAAATTAGCAGCCAAATTCATAATCTACTACACTACCAATGCTCCTTAGTAGTTGTATTTGTTGTTGTTGTTAAGTGCCATTGTGTTAGTTCTGAATCATAGTGACCCTGTATAGGGTTTCTGAGGAGCAGCTGGTGAGTTTCAACTGCAGACCTTGTGGTTCACAGTCCAGTGCTGACTGATACTACAATGCCACACCAGGAATCCTAGGAGCTATATGTTGTTGTTAAGTGTCTTTGAGTTGATTCCAACTCATAGTGACCCTGTATCGGGTTTCCACTTAACCTTCCAGTTCAAACTGATTTTGCAGTCCAGTGCTTATCCTACAGTTCCACACTAGTACTCCAGGAGCTGTATAGTATGGTTTAAAATCAGGACATGTGATTCCACCTACTTTGTTCTTCTCTTTCAACATTGCATTAATTATTTGGGATCTCTTGCCATTCCATATAAAGTTGAGGATTGTTTTTTGCTTTTTCTGTAAAGACAGTTGTTGGGATTTTTATTGGGATTGTATTAAATTTAGTCACTCTTTCTTGACAGTTTCTTTTTTCTTAGGTTCTACAGACACTGCACTTTCTTGGTTCGTCTCAAGTCCCTTCCATATCTACATTCTATGGCTCTGAGTCAATGAAATATATCTGAAATCTTTTTTTTTTATATTTCAATATATTATAACTTTTTTTAATGTTAGGTTTTGTAGCTACTCCTGTCTACTTTAGTGTTTCAGTAATTGATTTAATTGTACAAAATCAGCTGGATCTTTGCTAATTTATATGTAATCTGTTTGTTTTTCTTCTTCATATAAAAGTATATACATTTTAAAGGTGTACTACACTATACTTACATTGAAAATACCTACACGTTATATTCTAGAACAACATCCTATTGCTTATGCCTAATATTAGCATTTCAAAAATGTATATGGGTCAGAAGTCATTGATCTTGTTCCATCTAGTTTGGATATTTTAAAAATGAAACAACAACCTTGTAAGGTAAGTGAAGGCATGCTGACCAACCATAAGAACCAGAATTCACCAACAGTCATAAACAAAGAGCCACAAATAACATATTTGACAGTTTAAGACTGAATTTATATATTACACAGAAATAGATTGTAGTGGTTAAGTGAATCCTTTTGTGGGTCCATGTAACATCACTTGAAAACATCAAAAGGACATAATATTACAATACAATTTTTATTAATTGTTTTCTTTCACACACACTTTAGGTGTTATACTTGATATCTTTAGGAGAACTGCATGAGACCCCAGAGTAAAAGATTAGCTATCCCACAAATCTTCTGATAAGAAGTTTCCCTTGTCCTTATTAAAATACTGGCAATGTGGAATTGTGTGAAATGATAAGGTCAAAAAAGCAAATTTTGAGGGTACAAAGTTGAAAATGACCATCAATGCTAAGGCAGTAGTTAGGAGTGGGGATAAGGATTCTTAGACTATTCCCAATGCAAGCCACATAAAAGAGTAGCTGAAGTTTTGTTTTGTTTATCACCAAAGAATATCTGAATTTGAAAGACCTTGAACACAAAGGAGCTCTCTTGATCCATGGAACATAAACATGTCAGTGTCTCAACAAGGCATGATATACTATCATCCCTGTTCTAACAAGAGAAATTCAGTGACTTGCCCAAAGTGGAAAGAATCAAGGGATAAGTCAACAGACTCTCAAATCTTTGTCAAGAACTTAAAACCAGTTAATTTGCACATAATATGACAATGGTTAGTTGTTGCTTTCTCTCTCCCCTTTCTCTCTCTTCTCCCCTCCTTCATCTCTCTTCCTCACCACCTGAATGCTTGATATGCTGATTCTTATTATATCATACAGTTTTGTTCTCAAGTAGTATAAGAGATTGTTGTTGTTGTTGTTAAGTGCCATTGAGTTGTTTCCAACCCATAACGACCTTGTACAGGGTTTCTGAAAAGTGGCTGATAAGCTTGAACTGCCAACCTTGTGGTTCACACTAACTTTGCAGTCCACCGCATTAACCCACAGCACCATACCAAAACTCCATGAGATATTAGAGTACTCAAATTAATAGACTTTGGTATTCATATTATAGGTGTGGGTTTTGTACAACCCATAGTTACAAACCAACCCTTGTAAAGCCTTCCCTCCCCCTCCTGGTTCCCTGGGTCCACACAAGAAGGAAATGGTGTGATGCTGTCTGGTTAATCACAGCTCCAGACACTCACTGGCCCTGCACTCCATAGCTGCATCCTTCTCCTCCTGTTCCTCCCACTCCAGTTCCTACTCTTTGCAGCCTCTGCAGCACCACAACCATCCCCTCTGTGTTTGTGAACATTTCTGCTCTCTGAGACCATCACCTCTAGTCAACCACCCACCCTTCCCATGGCTATCCTCCCTGGCCAGCCCTATGCCCCTCTGTGCCTTAGGAAGTTTATTCCACCTGTCCTCCACCCTGTCTTTCTCCTCTTTACCCCCATCTCCTGTTTCCATTTCTTCCCCACCCACCTACTCATGCTGGCTTCTTTTGCCAGACTACTCTCTGGCCAGCCCTTGGCCCCCCACACCTCTCCACTACAGCCACTACCTATGCTGAGGGTCTCCTTGGCCTTGTAGAGCTGGGCACCCTAACCACTATACCACCCTACCCCCCATATGCAAACTGACTGGCAGGCTCCCATTATGCCTTCCCCAGTTCAGTAACTAGCATCAAAACATTATTATTATTGCATTATTATATTAAATTAGTTTCTAGTGTATCTGGAAGTGTTTCCTTAACATATTTTATGCACAGAAAGGTACACTATATGGAATCCTGGTGTGGGGCTGTAGGGTAAGCACTGGACTGCTAACCACGAGGTCATCAGTTAAAACCCACCAGTCCCTCATTGGAAACCCTATACAGGTCGCTATGAGTCAGAACCGACTTTACAGCACTTAACAACGACAACAAGATGAACTAACTGACTTCAGATGGGAATCTTACCTAATTGTTCTGACTTAAATGCAAATTTGACTTACAGGATGGAAATTGTTCTGAATCCAGGAACTGCCTGTACTAGAGAACCACTTATATATGCCATATAAAGTTAACCAATTTTTAAGAGTGAGAATATAATAAAATTTGCTCATAACTAAAAATACACTGTACATTAAATTATCTTTTGTGACTGGTTCAGCCTTGCCCTGGAAGGATGTCTGTAGTTAGTAAAAGGCACCATCTATAGAATGACTGGACTATAATTGACTGCTCTAGGTAAAACTGATCCTTAGGTCTATGGGTAAAGAAAATCATCTAGATTATTTTTAGAGTAAACATTGCCAGAATTGTTATCTAAAATACTAAAAATCCTACAAACTCAAGTAGTCTTGATACCTTGTTGTTGTTAAGTGCTGTTGAATTGACTCCAACTCATAGCAAATCTGTGTAGGGTTTCTGAGGAGCAGCTGGAGGATTTGAACCACCAACCTTGAGGCTCAGACTGACCTTGAGGTCCAGTACATTATCCTGCAGCACCGCACCAGGACTTCCTTGTATTTACCTTTATTTTCAAATTCAAAATCCCAACTTTCTGTTCTTAAAAGGAGTATTGTGGGTGAAGAAGGGGCTGGCCTTCAAGCGACAGCAATGCAAGATGGCAGCCACCACGGGCTGGGACAATTTATGAAAACCGGATATACAGCCTTAAAATAGAATGTGGACCTAAATACCCAGAAGCACCCCCCTTTGTAAGATTTGTAACAAAAATTAATATGAATGGAGTTAATAGTTCTAATGGAGTGGTGGACCCAAGAGCCATATTAGTGCTAGCAAAATGGCAGGATTCATATAGCATCAAAGTTCTCCTGCAAGAGCTTCGGCAACTAATGATGTCTAAAAATATGAAACTCCCTCAACCACCTGAAGGACAGTGTTACAGCAATTAATCAAAAAGAAAAACCACAGGCCCTCCCCTGTCCCCACCCTCATTCGATTTATGCAGTGTTCATTTTCCACACTAGTAAAATTTCTAGATACGTCTTGTAGATCTCAATGTACTGGAAAGGAAGCTCCCATTTAAGGGCAAGTTATCTTAAGATACTGTAAATGATACTAATTTTGTGTCTATTTGAAATACATTAGTTGTGCTATAACAAAAAAAAAAAAAAAAGGAGTATTGTGGTACCTCATTTTGAAATTCTGTAGAAACATCTTCATCTTTAGGACTTTTAAGAGACTACCCCTAGAAGTAATGTTTACTATGTTGCATTGCCATAACTTCACGTTTAAATTGGTTTGACAAAATGCCAATTTATCAAGAGTCCCAGGTGGTATGGTGCCAGTGACAAAGAGTTTGCTGTTACATGCCAAAAGTTATATTTAAGTTTCTGGTACAAATTAGTAATTACTTATAACATTTTATAAACACAAGAAATCATCCTAAAAGTCTTTAATTCAAAGGTAACATCATTTATTCTATAAGTTTGGGGAAATTTTGCAGTATCAAAGAGATCCGTTGTTGTTGTTAAGTGCTATCAAGTCAGTTCCAACTCATAGTGACCCTGTATAAGGTTTCCGAGGCTGTAAATCTGGGAGCAGAATCATCTTTCTCCTAAAGAGCAGCTGGTGGGCTCAAACCACCAAACTTGTGGTTTGCAGTGCAGTCCTTATCTTACAGAGTCACTGTACTCCCAGTGTCAAAGAAAGGATGATGGTTAGTAACAATGTATAATGGTTAGTAATGAAAGCTACTAACAATGACCTCTCATCTTGTGCCAGGTAATTATTTGCCAAATACTTTTATATGTATTATGCCATTTACTTGTATATATTTTTTTGGTGAAAATAGTATAACAAAGCATAGACCAGCTCAACAATTTCTATGTACATTCAGTAACATTGATTACATTCTTCAATTGTGACATTTTTCTCTATCTCCTTTCCCATCATGAACACAAACTCACTGTGCCCTGAGCTTCCCATCTAATATTCGGGTTGCTCTTAAAAATTTGATCACATACAAATAATTCTTTAAAAGAGCACAATACTCAGGGAAAACATTCTTTATTAATTAAAGTAAACAATCATTTGGTTTGGCAGTGACTTCGGGGTATAGTTTTGGTAAAGTTTAAATGTTTCTTTAGGGAAATAGTTTTAAGGGGTCATCCAGTCTCAATGACTCCAAAATTTTTCAATTCCATCATAATTTGGAATTCTGTTCCACATCCCCCACCCCATCTGACCAGGATTCTCCTATAGAATCTTTTACCCAAATGTTCACTAATGGTAGCCAGGCACCATCTAGTTCTTTTGACCTCATGGCAAAGGAGGCAGTTATTCACAGAGGCAGTCAAGTATTATGTTATTTAAATCCATATTAACAAACAAATCTATGGCTTAGATATTATTATTAATTCCATTTTGCAAACAATAACCCAAACCAACAAAAGGAGGTGTGTGGGGGGGGGAGGGGGGAAGAGGGAAGTCTGTAGACTATTTTGCTCTGAAAAAAATAACCTGTAGATGCAAAAACACATTTAGAATTAAATCTGATGGTTCCTATGGAGGAGTATTGGGAGTCCTGGTGTGGCACTGTGGGTTAATGCACCAGACTGCAAAGCCGTTTGAACTACAAGGTTGGCAGTTCAAACTCATCAGCTGCTCCTTGGAAACCCTATACAGGGTCACTATGGGTTGGAACTGACTCAATGGCACTTCACAACAACAAATGAAGTATTAATATTTAGTAAGTGTCAACCATGTGCCAGGAACTAGACCAGGTACTTTACATATGTTGTTTCATTTAAAATTCCAATCAACCTCATGAGAGGTTACAGATATAAGGAAGAGAGGTTCAAAGAATTTAAGAAATTTACCCAAGATCACACTACTCGTGAGGGTAGAGCTGGAATGTGAATCTAGTATTGGTCTGATTCCAAAATCCATACTCTTTCCACTATGAAACAAAAATCAAACCAGTAAGGGAGGGGGAAATTTTAGTTTAATAATAAATTCCATATTTTGATTTTTTGGAACTAAAACCTTAGTCATGAAAGTTAATTCCAAAATCAATGCCAACAATAAATTCCATTTCTCCTGTATGTATGTAGTTTTTCATACTAAGGGACACAGTTACAGCATTCTGATCACTTTTAGTGTTCAAAGCAGAGACTGGAAAGAGATTGAAAAGATCCCAGAAATCTTTTCAGACCAAATAATGGAAAAATAAACATTTAAATCAGAGTGATCCAGATTTGTCTTCATGCAACAGGGCAGCTTCTTCTTAGATGATTAAGTAACTCTTCCATGCCATTAGATCCAGATCTCCCCCTTGGTACAGGGGAAGAAGCTAATCCCTGTACCCTCAGAGGTCTGAAAGCTTGGATAGACTCTCCAAACAAACAAACAAAAAAAAACTCCATCAGCATTTCTCATCAGAATCTTTTGAAGCAACTGTTAAAAATGCAGATTCCCAGCCCTAAACTCTGAGAGCAAGACATATAAATCTGCATTTTAACAAGGGTCTCAGATAACTTGTATACACAGTAGTTTGAGAGGCACCGTGCAGAGCAATAGAAACTCTCCTTTCTCAGGCCTTACCAACAGCATAAAAGGTACCATTAAATCTGTTCTACTTCATGGCGATCCCATGAAGTAGAACTGTGTTCCATAGGGCCTTTAATGACTGATTTTCAAAAGTGGATCACCAGGCATTTCTTCCACAACACTGCTGGGTAGCTCTGAACTACTCACCTTTCAGTTATTAACAAATTGTGCCACATAGGGACCTTTTCATTCAGGCCCTCCTACTTTTGAATTTGGCATGCTCAGACACATGTAAGCGGAATTGATCTTTACCCTATACTTGGAGAGAAGGGTTTTTTGAGTTAATTAATAAGTCACTAGAGAAGGATATCATATTTGGTAGGGTAAAGGGTCAGAGAAAAAGAGGAACCCCAAGCAAGATGGACTGGCAAAGTGGCAGCATCAATGGGCTCAAGTGTGGCAACAATTGTGAAGTTGGCCCAGGACCGGGCAGTGTTTCGTTCTGTTGTACATAGGGTCACTATGAGTCGGTACTGACTTGATGGCACCTAACAACAACAACAACATTAACAAGATGCTTATCACACATTTTTAAAGTACCTTAGAAACACTTCTCCATAAACAGAAGGTAAAGATTAGTTCATATCATTCTTATCTACTCATCATAAAGGACATAGGATCTGTAACACGTTCATGTAAAATATTTCAGCAGCCTTCCTTTGGCCTGTGACAATCCCTATATTAAGCTCAATGTTTACTAAAAACATATTCTATAATTCAGACTTTAATTAAAATCATCTTACTTCAATTGAGCCCTAAATAATGAAGTTGAGCCATATTTCCATTCTCACAACAGAGATCAAATCTAAAAGCAAGAATTATTAGCCTCCATAATAAATAGTAATTAGTAAAGTGCTCCCATGTAGCAGGCACTATTACAGACATGAGATACTCCTTGGATTAACGGGCTCCATCATGAGACAATTCCGCCACTGTATCACCACCTCTTGAAGATTCACAATGCCCATGAGCCTGTTAAGGACTCCAAGAAGGCTTTGCAGTAAAGAAATTGATTTCTTTTTCTTATCTCAAGAGTTAACAAAATCTATTTCTTACCTAGTGTGGTGCTGTAGGATAAGCACTGGACTGCAAGGTCAGTTTGAACCACAAGATAGGTGGTTCAAACACACCATATATATTGGTAACCATATACAGGGTTGCTATGAGTCAGAACTAACTTGATAGTACTAGACAACAACATTTCCTACCCGTTAGAAGGAAAACCTCCTGACATACACTTTAAGATATTCTGCTATGCATCAGTCTATAGATTTAGGGCCCTACCTCAAACCTGTAGAGTTACTGCAGGAATCTGTGTTTTGAACAACTCTCTAGGTGGTCCAAAGCTATAGGCCATACTAGAAGAATTGGTGGTTGTCTTAAAGGTGTCAGTCAAGGTAAATCTTTTAAGCTACACTAGCAAGGCTAACTAAATACTTCCAAAAAAAAAAAAAAAAAATCAAAGATGGAATCTACCGGGTGACCACATTTTAACATTTGATGTTTCACTATCTGGCCAGTGTGGGTGGGGGGCAAGCTGCCATTTTTCTTATATGTAAAATGAAAATGATTATCCCTACCTCAGAGACCCTGGACTCCTGGTATGGCACTGTAAGATCAGCAAACCACAATGTTGGCAATTCAGACCCACTAGCTCCTCCTCGGAAACCCTATACAGTGTTGCTATGAGTCGTAACTGACTCAAAGGCACTTAACAATAACACCTCAGAGAGCCAGTGTGAGAATTCAATGAATACATGAAAAGTATCTGTTATAAACAGGAAGCTCAAAAAAAATGTTTCTTCTTTGTCTATCCTTCTCTCCTTAACCTCTTCCCCTGTTATAGCCTCTTTTTTCTCCCACACAGCAGCTGGTGGGTTTGAACCACTAGGTTAGTAGCCCAATGCTTATCTCACAGCATGAATTTGTTGTTGTTTTGTTAAGTGCAGATAGCATTCCAGTGTTTATCCTATAGTGCCACACCAGAACTCCACAGTATGAATAGCTACTTCAAAATCAACAGCAAAGTGTCCTATGCTCCTGCAATAATTAAGTTGATGTCACAGTGGTACAATCTCAGAAACCCTGTTATAAGGTCACTATGAGTTGGAATCAACTCGATGGCAGTGGATTTGGTTTGGTTTGGACTGATTATCTTCCAAGGATAAAGTTTCCTTTAATGAGCCCACATGTCAGCAATACAAGGTAAAGTGCAAGGTCTCAATTCAATTTGATTAGCTAAATGTCACCATGCACTGGGGTACACTGAGATGAAAAAAAAAAAAAGAAAGAAAAGTTCCACCCTCAAGTTGCTGATGGCATAGTAATGAAAATACCTAGTGTGCCTAAAACCAAAAACCAAACCCACTGCCATTGAGTTGACTTGGATTCATTACAACCCTATAGGACAGAATAGAAGTATTTCCTAGGGTTTTTGAGGCTATAAATCTTTAAGGGAGGAGGCTGCTTCATCTTTCTCCTGTGGAAAGGCTGATGGGTTTGAACCGCTGGCCTTGCAGTTATCAGCCCAACACTTAATTCTCTGTGCTACCAGTGCTCCTTCCTAGTGTGTTTAGTGGAGCAAAAAATAAGAAGTCTTTTTCTGGGAGCCAGGCAAAGAGATGCAGTTAGCCATAGAGGCAAACCAAACTCATTCAAAATGCATTATGACTAAGTTAAAGCAGAGTCCAAGGACACCCAATGTCATTTTTACCCAGAAAAAAACAAGCACTGACCTAACCCAGGGCTGCAGTTCCAGGCTTGGTTCCAGCAGCCAGGACAAACCTAGTCACAGACTGCTGTGCACTTTGTGCCTGGTGCTGTATTACATGTAGGACAAAGCCGGTCAAGCAGAAGTGGCCTCTACCCTTTAGGAGGAAAAACATTGATGAAGGCAAACCTCTAAAGCACATGAAAATAATAAAAAAAAAAGTTAGCACCAAACAAACAGATAAATACCACATCCACTCACATCATTCTCTTCTCAGGTTGCTGTTCATTTTTCTCTATGATGGAAAAGGTTGATGAGAGCAAAATAAGTGAGCATCAGGTCCCTAGCCAGCTCTACCTCAGCAACCTGTCAGCAGAGTTGGAGGTTCTTGCTTTTTCAAACATTGATTCTGCCAGAGTTGTATGACAATCAGTAGTCAAACTAATTGGAATATGGCTCTCCTAACATTTCTTTTTCTAGTTTGGCAATCCTTCATTCTTTGTCCATGAGGTACAAGTTATGTATGCATAGAACATTTTCTTTTCTATTAATGCTTCCTTCTGGGTCTTCAGCTTCTCTGGTCAGGGGGACAAATGACAGCCAGCTGTTGCTGTATCTCGCTCCACCTGCACCACTTCCCACATAGAGCAGGGCATTCAGGATGGGCAAGGTTGGCACCTGCAACCCCAGAGCCAAGAGAGGGGGAAAGTGGTTGCGAGGCAGAACTAGAGGACAAAGTGCAGACTAGGCCAATAATTTCTTGCCCCTTCTACATATCTCTTTACCAAACTACCATCATCATGAAGAGAAAGCACATCACATTAAAAGAAGTCCCGATGAATAGCAGAGGAACCCTGGCAGCACAATGTTTAAATGCTTGGTTGCTAACAGAAATGTCAGTGGTTCAAATCCATCAGCTGCTCCATGGGTGAAAAGACCTAGCAATCTGCTCCCAAAAAGATTACCAGTTACCATCGAGTCAGTTCCAACTTATAGCAACCCTATAGGGCAGAGTAGAGCCGCCCCATAAGGTTTTTAAGGCTGTAAATCTTTATAAGAGCAGACAACCACATCTTGGTCCTGTGGAGGAGATAGTGGGTTTGAACCACTGACCTTTCTATTAGCAACCATGTGTTTAACTCCTGCACTACCAGGGCTCCATCAGTAAATATTGCTGCTGCTGTGTGCCATCAAATCTGTTCCAACTCATAGCTACCCTGTTCAGGGTTTCCAAGGCTATAAATCTTTATGGGAGCAGAAAGCCTTATCTTTTCCCATAGAGCAGCTGGTGGATTTGAACTACTGATCTTGATGTTCGTAACACTATGCTACCAGGACTCTAGGAAACCATATTGGGTAGTTCTACTCTGTTCTATAGGGTCCTATAAGTCAGAAGCAACTTCATGGCACACAACAGCAGCTATGAATAGCTCAGGTGCTGTTTGTAAGTAGGAAAAAGAGTGATCAGGGAAGGATGACATTAAACAAACAGTTTTTCCTGATTTTCTTCCAGAAATGCATATAGAAAGAGATTACATTGAAGAGCTATAACTGAATAAATACTGTAAACTATTTATTGTAATGTAATTATACAGAATGCATGTAAGCCATCTGAAAGGAAAGCATAAGTGGGGTTTACACTCTCCACTACTCAGCCTACCATCCACTGGACAGCTGAGCTTCATTCCTATATCTAACTACTCAAATAACCTTTCGGCACTGACTAGCTGATATTGCCAAAGGGCAAAAGGTGCTGACAGGGACCATGGACATTTCTGTAATGCCTTTCCCTCCCAGTCCCCCAGAAGAACAAATACTGCTCAGATCTTGCAAAGCCAACAAAACCACAGCACAGGCCAGCTGCAAACTCCCCCTCATCAAAGACCTCCCTGAGCCAGCAAAGTCAAGGCTGTGAGCTCTAGGTCCTCAGAAGGTTGCTAGAGAGGACAGCAAGCCTGCAGGATGAGTCAGGAGAATTGAGGAAACCCAGCCAGTCTCCAGAGCCAGGCCTCTAATAAGGCAGCCAAAGAAAAATCTCTGTAAGAAACTTGGAACATTCTGATAAAGGAGAAGAGAGTTGGGGAAAGAAGCAACAGAAAGACCATCTTTTCTCAGCATCAACAAAAGAAAGTTGACCACATTTATCCTTGACATGCCCGTTATCCCATTTTTAACACCTTCTCCTTCACAAAGCACCCAAGACCCCCACACTGATGCCTGCTGATCAGGCATTTCCTACCCACTTCAGCTCCTCCCCCAACAGGCCCGCATTCCTCAGACCTTCCCCAATATTTCATTGCCTTTCACAGTGGTGACATGTTTCCTCAGTACTGCTCTGTCTTATTGTTTCACAATAACATGTATCTATTGCTATTCCTGAATTAATGCTGGCTATTTGGAATCCTGGTGTGGCACTGTAGAATAAGCACTCAGCCACAAGGTTGGCAGTTCAAACTCACCAGCCACTCCTTGGAACATAGCAACCCTGTATAGGATTTCCAAAGAGCAGCTGGTGAGTTTGAATGAGTTGGAACAAAGTTCTAGTGTAGCACTATGGGATAAAACACTGGACCACAAGGTCAGTTTGAATCACAAGGTTGGCTGTTCAAATATACCAGTCTGTCCTTGGAAACCCTACATAGGTCGCTATGAGTTAGAACCAACTCAACGGCACTTAACAACAACATTTGTGAGTTAGTGTGGCCCCTAGTAGGGTTGTTGTTGTTGCTGTTAGGTTCCATTGAGTCAGTTTTGACTCATAGCACAAAGGACGGAAACATTGTCCAGTCCTGCACCATTCTCACAACCATTGTTATGCTTGAGTCCATTGCTGCTGCCCCTGTGCTAATCCATTTCTTTGATTGTCTTCCTCTTTTTTACCTACTCTTCTCTTTACCTAGCATGATGTCCTTCTCCAGGGACTGGTCCCTCCTGATAATATATCCAAAGTACGAGAGCATCCTGGCTGTACTTCTTCCAACACAGATTTGTTTCTGGCAGTCCGTGGCACTTTTAATATTCTTCTCCAACACCATAACTCAAATGCATCAATCTTCTGTGGTCTTCCTTATTTACTGTCAAACTTTCACATGCATATGAGGTGATTGGAAATGCCATGGCTTGGGTCAGGTGCACCTTAGTCCTCAAACTGACATTTTTGCTCGTGAACACTTTAAAGGAGTCTTTCGCAGCAGATTTACCTGATGCAATATGTTTGATTTCTTGACTGCTGCTTCCATGAATGTTGATAGTGGATTTGAGCAAAATGAAGTCTTTAACAAATTCAATCTTTTCTCCATTTATCATGATGCTATTTATTGGTTCAATTTTGAGGATTTTTGTTTTGTTTCTGTTTGAGTGCAATCTATACTGAAGTCTTTTAAGTTCAGTATTTTAAGTTCTTTTCACTTTGGGCAAGCAAGGTTCTATTATCTGCATATCACAAGTTGTTAATGAGTCTTCCACTAATCCTGATGCCATGCTCTTCTTCATATAATCCAGTTTCTCAGATTATTTGCTCAGAGTACAGATTGAATAAGTATGGCAAAAGAATACAACCCTGGCACACACATTTCCTGATTTTAAGCCATCCCTTGTTCTGTTCCAACAATTACCTTTTGTTTTATGTACAGGTTCCTCATGAGCACAGTTAAGTGTTCTGGACTATCCATTCTTCACATTGTTATCCATAGCTTGTCATGATAAACAGTGTTATACATTGAATAATTAAACATCTGGCCCCTAGTATCAGAGTACCTTTACTCCAAAGACTATATGTGAAGAAAGTTTTCTAAAGAAGGCACACCTGAAGCAGAAATATTCCTGGAGAATCCACCAAGAGACTTCCTAATGTGGAATACTGGATATGAGAACTTTGTCTGGATTATTTCCAGTACATTATAAACTGCTACTTTGTGATACCATTGCTGGTAGAGTGGGGAGAAAATACAAGGAGTTAAGAAAATTGATCATATTATCACACTGTGAGGAAGAAATACAAAAAGACAACCCATAATATGACAGAAAATAAATAAATAAACAAAAGCCTGCTTAGAAGTTTCCCAAACCTTATATTGCTCCCAAGGAGCTAAATAAGAAAGTTTGTAACTTGGAAGGTCTATCCATGGCATTTGCCTGTGTGTCTGGCACTTGGGAGTGAGTCAGGATCAGGGAATCACTTTGCTAGATAGAAGCAGATAATGATGATAAGTGGACATCTTTTCTAAATCTAGCAGCTGTGGATGGGACAAACACCTGGTACTTAGATTACCTAGGTTTTATAGAATCCCTGGGTTGTACAAATAGGTAATGCACTCAGCTTCTAACCAAAAGGTTCGTTTTTCAAGTCTACCCTGAGGCACTTCAGAATAAAGGTCTCATAAAGTACTTCCAAAGGAGCCCTGGTAGCTTAATGGATTATGAGCTGGGTTGCTAACCACAAGGTCAGTAGTTCAAATCTACCAGTTGCTCCGTGGGAGAAAGATGAGTTTTTCTGCTCCTGTAAAAAGATTTACCGCTTTGGAAACCCTATTCAGGGTCACTATGAGTAAGAACCAATTTAACAGCACACAGCTACCACCACCACCACCACTAGTCTACTTTCAAAAGAGCATCTATTAGTGGGAGTATACCCACTAATGGAGTCCGGGTGTGATGCTGTAGGATAACCACCAGCCTGCTAACCACAAGATTGGCAATTCAAACCCATCAGTTGCTCCTCTGAAATCTTATACAGGGTCACTATGAGTCAGAACAGACTCAAAAGCACTTAACAACAACAACATACCCACAAACTATTTATAGGTTTAACAGAGGAGACTTGTACATGGAAACTCTGGTGTGGTGCTATAGGATAACACTGGACTGCTAGCCACAAGGTCAGCAGTTCAAGCCCATCAGCTGCTCTTGGAAACCCTATACAAGGTTGTGATTAGTTGGAACCAACTCTATGGCACACAATAACAATAACAACAACTTATATTTTCTGAAAATGCATCCATAAATGATAGAGCATACAGAGGAGGAAATTACGAAAGCTTCTTTGACATTACCAAAGTACTTGAAGTAATGAGTCACTGGGCCTGGGGGCTCAGGACCATAGTTTCAGAGAATACTAAGGTCTATTGGCATAACATAGTCCACAAAGACTATGTTCTACTTCCTACTTTAGTGAGCAACAACTGGAGTCTTAAAAGCTTGTGAGCAGCCATTTGTGGTACAACTATTGGTCTCTTCCTAGCCAGAGGAAAGTATAGTGATGAAAATTGAAGATGCCTGATGGCAATTAGTCTAATGGATCATGCAAACATTAGTCTCCACAATTCTGAGACCAGAAGAACTAGGTGGTGCCCCACTACCACTACCAACTGCTCTTAAAGGAATCACATTAGAAGGTCCTGGATAGAGTGGGAGAAAAATGTGAAACAAAACTCAAAATCATGAAAAAAGGACCAACAAGTAGATACATGCAAACCAGTGTTCATAGCAGCACTATTCACAATAGCAAAAAGATGGAGACAGCCTAAGTGCCCATCAATGGAAGAATGGATAAACAAACTTTGGTATATACATGCAATGGAATATTATGCTACCTTGAAGAATAACAGGAAAGCTGTAAGCCACCACATAACATGGATGAACCTTGTGGACATTATACTGAGTGAAATTATTTACAAAAGGAGAAATACTGCATAGGACCATTACTGTAAAAGCTTAAGAAAAGATACCCATAATAAAAGGAAAAAATAATTATTTGTTGGTTATGGGGGCAGGGGAGCAGGGAGGGAGGGGACAGTAGAGCACAGGGTAGGGAATATACACACCATAGTTCAGGTGTTGGAGAGGGCAATACATACAAGAAGTGGGAGGGGCATGGAAGAACAAGGTAGATAGGGAAACACAGAGGCAGGTTTGCATGGGCTAAATGGAACAGAGATAAATAGTGATGTATGCTCAACCTTGGAACAACAGAGCTCCATGATACAGTGATTGAGGCATAGTCTGAATGGGTAAAGGAGGGGAAATAATGTTAAGATACTTGACTGCCGACCTTGCAGTTCAAATGGCTTTGCAGTCTGGTGCATTAACCCACAGTGCCACACCTGGATATTATGAATATTGGTTTCCTTTGCCCACTACTGCAAAATAGATAATTGAATGGGTTAGAAAGGAATATTGGGAAACATGGTTACAGAAAGCTTGTAATCCCATCTTCAGCCTATAACTGATTGAAACACCTAAAAGGGGTTCTAGAATCTTCCCAGTGAAATAACCTTCCTGTGAAGCCTTTGTAGTCAATAGGATCTAAGGTGGAATCCTGAGCCCTATCCAGAACCTTCTGAAGTGGGGCATTCCTACTTGAGAAGACAAACAGACCAGCTTGTAATAGCTAGAGGAATAGAAGATGCTTCTTGAAAGAAAGACCAGCAGGAAAAATCCAAAACAAAAATGGTAGTCTGACTGGCTACTACAAGAACAATTCACAGGTCTGGGGAGCCATCAAGGCAAGCAATCAAGTCCCTTCAAGAAAAATCCCCCTCCAAGACTGAAACTCAAAAGGAACACATGAGCAGGCATGTAAGCTTGCTGATAACCGTGTTGGTCTCCTGGTGAGTGGAAGA
>NW_006408569.1:16214543-16241823 GCF_000296735.1 Chrysochloris asiatica | reverse complement strand
TTTTTTTTTTTCTTTTGATAAAGGATAAAAGTGTAAATTGCTACAATTTGATGAAGCTGACCTATACTTATAGATGTAGTAGCTCAAAATACCAACTGAGAGAGGAATCCTCACATCCAAAATCAATCCTATTCACTCTGAATACAGAGTTGATAGGAATGGACAACTTAGACATTGGCTATCTAACATGGGAGGGGCTATAAAGGCATGAAATGACTGGCTTAAAAGTTTTCAAGAGAGTTTAGTTTCAGAGTGTGGGGTGTGGGGAGGTGGAAGGTAGAATCCCCACTGAATAGTTTTCATCTTGTCTAGACAGGTCTGGTGAAAGGAGATGGGGATACGATTCTTATGGATTCAATAGTGAGTAACTGTTATCATGACTAATTGCAACTGTCACAACTGTATGTTGTTGTGATTAAGTGCCTTCGAGTCGGTTCCAATCCATAGTGACCCTGTATAGCGTTTCCAAGGAGCCGCTGGTGATCTTGAACTGCCGACCTTGCAGTTCAAACGGCTTTGCAGTCTGGCACATTAACCCACAGTGCCACACCAGGACTCACAACTGTATAGGTAGAAATTTTGTAACAAAAAGAGGAGAGTAGTTAATCTTGCAGTCTAGGAACAGAGAACCCTAGGACCATCAAAGGAAAAGAGCAGGAGCAGAATGTGGGACCCTATTCAGAGAAGCAGCAACATCAAAGATGGAGACAAAGATGAGAGCAGGGAGAGAGAGAGCAGTTGAGGACTCTATGGCTATGGCTGTGTGCCGTGGAGTCGGTTCCGACTCATAGCGACCCTGTACAGGGTTTCCAAGGCTGTAAATCTTTACAGGAACAGATTGCCTCATCTTTCTCCCGCAGAACAGCTGGTAGTTTCGAACTGCTAATCTTGCGGTTTGCAGCCCAATTCGTAACCACTACGCTACTCTAGACTCATGGAAAGAGAAAGGCTGTGTGCTGGCAGCCAAGTGCTGGTGGCCAGGGGGCAGGCTTGTAGAATGTATCCTTTGGTTGTTTAAATAAATATATATTCCTAAGTGATTTTGTGTACACTACCCCCCTCCAAAAAAAAAACAAAAAAAAAAACTCAGAGGGAATAAAAGCAAATACTGTTGAATTATGATGTACAGAGGAGATTGTAATCATTGCAATGCAACGATGAGTGTAAAACTGTTCTCCCATGTAAACTAATCACTCAATTCACAATAAAAACTTAAAAAACAAGGACCAGGCTTACTGGTTGGATAGAGAATGGTAGTAGTCACCCTTCAGGTCTTGAAATGAACTCACCCCATGGCTCAATTTCAGCCAAACAGCATACAAGTCTATAAGGGAATAATAAACTATGAGGTACCCATACCTTGGAAAAATCCATCATCTGAGATCAAAAGGGCAGCATTTGCCCAGGAAAGAAGGAGGATTGGAAACAGGACACATAGTGAGGAAATGGGATAAGTGATGTTACATTGTGGGGATTGCAATCAATTAGATGAAATAAAATGTGTATGAGTTAATGTAAAAATGATCTGCCCTATAAACCTCCATCCAATTCACAATAAAAAGAGAGGCCCACAAAAGAAATCAACATAGCCAACATCCTGATTTGCACTTCTAGTCTCCAGAACTGTAAAAATAAAAAAAATTCTGCCCTTTAAAGCTTAAAAAAAATAAAAGAAAAAGAAAACCAACCACTGAAAACCCTGTGGAGAACAATTCTAATCTGATACACATGGGATCACCAGGAGTTAGAATCTACTTAAGAGCAACCGTGTTTTCGTTTTGTTTTCTAGTTTGTCTGGAGGGGGTTTTTTGTAGACAATTTAGTGCACCATTTGACTTCTGATGGATGACTTTGTAACATACAGTGCTAAGTTGCATCTGATTGAGTCCTAGTGACTTTGTGGTGCTGATTGCACAGTGGTTAAGTGTTCTGCTGTTAACCAGAAGGTTGGTGGTTCAAACACATGAACTTCTGGGCGAAAACATGGCAGTCTGCTCCTGTAAAGATTTACAAACTTGGAAACCGTAAAGGGCAGTTATGCTGTGTCCTAAAGGGTTACTGTGAGTTGGAACTAGAATCAATAGCAATGAGTTTTGTGTTTTGTTTACCTAGAGCAAAGCGGAAGGAGCCCTGGTAGTATAGTGGGTTACAGGTTAGGCTGCTAACCTCAAGGTCAGCAGTTCAAATCCACCAGCTGCTCTTTGGAAGAAAAATTAAACTTTCTTCACCTGTTAAGATTTACAGCCTCGGAAAACCCTATACAGCGTCACTATGAGTTGGAACTGATTGGACAGCACACAACCACCAACAACCAGAGCAAAGTGGAATTGCCATATTAGTATTTTCATTGTTTACTGAGTCGTCTAAAAACTCTGGTTCCTGACTAATGCCTTGAAATGAGCCTAATTGCCCACTCTCATCCCTCTTTAAGGCTCTAGAACTAAGTCTAACTTTACTCAACAACTTCACTACTGAAAAGATGCATATACAGGAAGTGCAATACCAACAGGCACATCTCATTGATTGTACTCAAATATAAAGAATACCAAATTACCCAACCCATTCATTCAATAAACAAGCACAAGGCTAACCTTTGGCTTAACCCACCAAAAAGGCACACCTGCTGTTAAAATATTAAATACTTCCATATCATTGGCAAGGAATTTTGGTGTCATTAGCTCAGATGCTAACTGAAAGGTTTGGGAAGGACTCTGTGAGACAAAAAACTGTTTCCATAAAAATTACTGCCTAGGAAACCAGAAGGGACAGTTCTACTCTATCTTGTAGGGTCACTGTGAGTTGGAATCAACTCGATGACACCTAGCAAAAACAACATATCATTGGAAAATAGCCATGACCACTTACTTTGGCTGCTTCAGACCTTCCTCTTTGTCCCTAGACCTTCACATGCTCCAAAAACTAACAGAGTGATGCCTGGAGGCTACAGATGGAATCTATTCTGATTGTTTCTGTGTGCTTTGTGTATGGAAATATTGTGTGCCAGGTGCACTGGGTTTGGCCCTGAATGTGGAAATACTTACTTTGCTGAAAACTCTGGTAGTGACACTGAGGTTTGTCTCAGCTCACTCTGCCCCATGCATTCCCATGGAGCAGAACATTCACGACCTTCAAAAGACAGAATACTTGAGTCCTGTTTCCAAAATAGCATTTGGCAGGCAGCCTAGATGCAGATAGGGACAGCAGACACAGTCTGTGAGTATGATGGGCCAGCCCCCTGTCACATCACCTCAGGGGATCCTCAGCCCCATGGGACTCACTAGAAAATCCTTTACATTTGAAAAGCAGAAATTATCTAGTCCACCTGAGCTCCCCCAGAGCTGGTCTGTATTCTTAGCCACATGTGTCTAGTGCTGAGTTTAGAACAAAAGCCACTGCTCAAGGTCATATGATGAATCAGCACTAAGTGGGGAGTGAAAGAAAGGGGAAACAAATAACCCACAACAGGGTTAACTTAAGCTTCTTCAACCTATGAGAAAGAAAGACCTGGCCAAACCATTCATACTCTTTATATCTAGATAGCTTGAGGGATTGCCTTGGAAGGGTGTTCATGCACACAGGTAAGGAAGAATGATGATAGTAGTTGGTCTCTCTTTAATCAGCTGTCCTGGAGACTTGTGGTAGCCCTGTGATACAGGTGAATATATATACACTGTGCTTCTGTTTGCTGTCTTTCTTTGTAACTCAAGAGGAGTTCATTCATTCTGCCTCAGATAAAAGCTCCCACTGCACCTTGGCTACTGTCAACCTTATACTAATATAAATGGGCAGTTTCCAATTAATTATGATTCTTGTGCATAATCTAATAAGATCAGTGTTATCTCTTATCAGGACTACAGGAAGCTGACTTGTAATAAAGGAAAGCAGAAAGAACCCCAGGTCTGAATTTGGGAGGTCTGAGTAACCTTAGAGGAGGCACATTCTCTTGTTTCATTTTAGTCATTGATAAAATGGGGATGGTACTACTACTTACTTCACGGGTCATCATAGGGAGAAAATATCATAATTGATAAGAAAACTATTTGAACATTTCAGTATACTCCAAACACGTTAGGAAACACAACTTTCTAAAGAAACATTCAAGGGATAGTAGAAACCAGCATTTACTAAAGATCTACAGTATGCCCTTCATTTTCATATCTATTAGATTCATTAATCCTGACAACAATCTCCCTGGAGTAGATATTGCTTGTCTCATGCAAGTTGGTGAAGGATCAAAATGACAATAAAATACCAGGAGGCTTCAAAAAGCTTGTGGAAAAATTCCACTATCTTTTCATTCAATTTTTCCCCAAACTTTTTGAAGCTCTCTTGTCTATCAGTATGCTCAAGTTCTAATTTTATTTAGAAATAAGTATATTTGATCTGAAAGAAAAAGGAGCTTGTACACACACACAAACCATAGTACAAATCACAATGACACAGACAGGTTAATTTAACATCAACTTGCATCCATAAGATAAAACTGAAAATAAACATGAGATTATTTTCATAATTTAGATCACAGTTGCAAATATGCCAAAACATACAAAATATTTAAGATCAACATTATCACCCTGAAATAAATGCATAGGTGTTGTATAGGTAACCAATAAAGGTAAACCACTAGCTATGCTAAAATGACAGTACAAGGAGGTAGAAATATAAGCTTACATGGTGTGGCACTGTAGGCAAACACTGGGGTGCTAACCACAAGGATGGCGGTTCAAACCCATCCCCATCAGCTGCTCCTTGGAAACCCTATACAGGGTCACTGTGAGTTGGACAGACTCCAAGGCACTTAACAACAACAACAGTTAGGCTTAAAGTAGCAACTCCCTAGTACCTCCTAGGGAGCCAAACAGGCTGTCTTGAGGGAAGTGTTGGTTGAAGATAAAGGGAACAAAGTAAGGAGACATGACTTGTAAAAATGTGAAAACGTAAGCAGATTTGTGTGAGAACATCCAGCATACTCTAGACCTGTAGTTTCTTCCCAAATCTTATTCCTTTACAGCCACCAAAGGAGGGATGAGACCAAAGACTGTAGTGAATGGGTGTAGGGTGGGGGTGGTGGAGAATGGCGATTATCAACAGTATTAGCTTTACCTTAAACACATGAAGAACATGGGACTCAGAAAGCTGTTTTCCCAAACATGCAGCTAATAACAAAGAAAAGTAGAATTCAACCAAAAATATATTTGGCCCTCCCATACAGGTCTTTTCCAAGAAAATGCACCACTTCCTCAAATCATGTTCCCTCTCTCAGAACTGGTGCCAAACCTTTGGATGACAGTGAGCCATAGAGATACTCCTCGCCCTTTCTTACCTAAGCACCTCTCCTCGTGACCACCCCACGGGTCATACATAATCAACTTATACTGTCATTGTTCTAAGTGATAAACATCAAGGTTTTACTGTGCAGAGTAGGTAGAATGTGTGACCAAGAAACAGAATTGTTTTCCATTAACAAAGCTAACTAATATTCACAGTGTGTCAGACTTGCCTATGGCCTGATCTTCTTCATTCAATTTCTCTGGCACAGATATCCTTGAAGGCCAAGACCCTGTCTAGACCATCCTATCTAAATGGCCCTCATAGCATCCAGCACAGGACTTAGCACACAGCAGACACTCAATCTACTTGATGAATAAATGAAGATTATGCTCTCGCCATAGGCAATGGTAAATAAGTGTTTGTCCTAAATAATTTAATTTTGTAAACCTCTCTGAGGAATTTTATTACAGATTATTATGTTGTTGCTGCTGAGTCAGCTCCAATTTATGTCAGCCTTCTGTATGAAAGAACAAAATGTTGCTAAATTCTTCTGTTGCCTATAAAATGTTGCTATCTTCAAGATTATTTGTATGTCTGAGTCCATTATTGTGACTTTATCAGAGATCATACACATAAATTTTTAAAGGTATGAAATTGAGATGAAGCTCATGGTTAGCTTCTATTTAAGAAACTGTGCTATTTCTCAATATTTAATCTAATGGCACCTCTATTACCACCAACCAGAGGAATGGAAACAAAACATCAGATCTCCTTCAGCCTAAATTTCCCCATTTTTAAGATTATAATGTTAAATTTTCAAAAATAACAGTGCTAGATCCCATCTCCAAATTATTTGGTAAGGTGGAGGCCTGAGCATCCATTTTTTTAAAACTTCTCCGTGAGTCTAATGTGCTGCCAGAGTTGAGAACCACTGGGTTAGATGATACCTGAGATTCCTTCTTACACTTTAAAATCAGTATGCCCATTACAGCTGAGTCTCTCTTGATAACTAGCATTTTCTCCACTTTCCTTTCTTACCATACACCACAACATCTATCAGTTGATTTGCTCCACAGCCTAACATTTACCTATTGACTTAGAACTATGTGTACTTTCGGGGTTCCTGAGCATTGCTATTGAGATCTGCTTTTTAATGTTATGTGGGTCATTTTAAGATGTTCCCCTGATAACCAGGATGTATCCCTAAAGCACTATCCAGCCTGCCCTGCTTCCAGGCTGGGAGAGCCCAACAAGCAAATCTGAACTGTCTGGAGTGTTCCTGCTGATTTGGAAGGAATCCATAAGCACAATACACAACTTTCCATTTCATTGGGCTCTTTCATGGCACTGAGCCTGTCCATTCCATTCAGCCTTTTGTCAAGAATGTCCTTGACACTTAAGGAATTGATTTGTTCTTCCTTTGCTTTAAATAATAAGCCAACAGTTAAGCGGGAGTTTTATAAGGTATTGATTTAACACACAAACCGCATTGTGGCCCTTGAGTGCTACAAGAACCAATGCCTCATCAGAGGGAAGACCAATATAGTGACATCTTAGCATTTTCATAACCTGTCAAAACATTCCTGAGCTCTGGGCATGCTGAAGAGCAAACATGCCAGAGATTTAGAAATGTCAAATTAAAATGTTCTGGGCTATTTTCAAAAAACAGACATGAGCTTTTTTAGCCACTAGCATTCTATCAACAATGCTTTTTCAAAACATGGGGCTTAGAAAGAAAGCCCCTCTCTCAGAAGAATAGTATGAACACTATATAAAGAGGAAAGGACCCCTCAATATCTTTATTCTAGAACCAGTGTGCCAGAGTTGTTAGACTGTTCATCTACTCCTCAAATATGGACATGGTTGTTGTTAAGCTTTTGAGTCAATTCCAACTTTTGACAACACTGTATAGGGTTTCCAAGAGTGGTTGGTGAGTTTGAACCACCAACCTTGTGGTTAGCAATCTGGTGCTTATCCTATAGCATCACATTAGGACTCCATGGACATGGTTGTTGTTGTTGTTATGTGCCATGGAGTCGGTTCCGACTCTTAGCGACCCTACAAAGGGTTTCCGGGGCTGTAAATCTTTATGGGAGCAGACTGCCTCATCTTTCTCCCGCGGAACCGCTGGTAGTTTCAAACTGCTGACCTTGCGGCTGGCAGCCCAATTCTAACCATTACGCTACCAGAGCTCCTTATGGACATGGTTAGGGTTATACAAATCAGCATTAAGCAAAAGTGAAGGATGACCACATCAGATCACAAAATGGAGGATGACTGTAATTGCATAACTGCCAAATTATATTACATAACAGTCAAAGCACTGAGAATCATGGTCCAGCCAAGCTGACACACAAACTTAACCATCACAGCCAATTTTACTCTTTCCTCATACTTTGGTATTTGTTACTGCCAAGTAAGTGTACATCATTAATGCACAAAATAGATTTTTTTTTTTTTTGCTACTATTGTAGATGCAAAATGTTGGATAAGAAAATAATCATTAACTGAGGAGTAGGTATGTATGGGAAGGGCTAGAAAGGTGGTAAGATAAGGGTGGAATGGAGCATATGACAGGAATCTGAAAAAATAATTCCCAAGTACCAAGATCCTAAAACACAGGATTGAACAATCAGAATCTGGCATATATAGTTTAGGTACCTCCAAGAATAGGAAAATGCAAAGGTGTGTTGCTGTATGTTGTTGTTGTTGTTAAGTATCGTTGAGTCGGTTCTGACTCATAGTGACCCTGCACAGGGTTTCTGAGGCTGTAAATTTTTATGGGAGCAGAAAGCCTCATCTTTATCCCACGGAACAGCTGGTAGTTTCGAACTGCCGACCTTTAGGTTAGCAGACTGATTTGTGGTCAAATTGCTACAAGTACATGAGGTCAAGCTTCTTTTCATTGTGAAATTTTTGGAAGAGTCATCTGTCCTCCCCGTTTCTAGCTCTTCATCTTCGATTCCTTTTTCACATTTCTTTCCATATTCACCAAACTGCTCTCATTAGGATACCAATGATCTTCTCATAGCTAGTCCTCATCCCGATTGTACTTTGCAACATTTGACACCGTTGAGTACTTTTTTCCTGCTCTGACTTTTGTAAAACCATCTCTACCAGATTCTTCTCCTATTTTTCCACTTTTCTTTTCAGTTGCCTTCTTTGACTTTTATTCCTGATTCAATCCCTTAAATGTTGTTTCTCAGGTACACTAATATTGTCCCTTTTCTCACTTTACAAATGCTCTTTCACTATGACTTATATAACTATCAGTCTTTATCTCTTGTCCCATCCATTCATCCAAACTCAGATCCACACAGCCAACTCCTTTGCCCATTCCCAATATGTTCCCTCCTTTTGAATGGTTCCTATTAAGTTACTACAATAACTTTCTAATTGGTCTCCCCACCTCCACTCTCTTTATTATCTTTCATTTATCCTCCTCATTCTCTCCACAATTCTCTCTTGAAAACATGGACAAATCTGCTATTTTGAGTCTGTTTTAAAACTTTGGGGCAAGGGGCCTCCCATTACACATCGACTCAATCCAATTCTTACCCCATAGCATTCAAGCTAGCTCTGTTTTACCTTTTTAGTTTAACTTCTGGTATTTCTATCATCCCCACAACTTCTCAACACCTCAATCCTACCTATCCTAGCCTCTAATCACTCTTCATGGAGCTGTGGTGATGCAATAGTTAAGCACTTGGCTGCTAACCAATAGATCATTGGTTTGAACCCACCAGTTATCCCATGGGAGAAAAGATCTGGCAATTTACTGCCATAAAGATTACAATCTAGGAAGCCCTGTGGGGACAGTTCGGCTCTGCCATATGGGTTGGAATCAATCCACTGGCACACAACAGCAACATCTCCTTAAAAATGCCACCAACTCATGCCTCAATGCCTTATTTTATACTACTTCCTGCAGCTCAAAGAGTCTTCCTTCCTTCACATTTTCAACTAATAGTTTTTAAATGTCATCTTGTCCAGCTAAAATGTCACATCCTGTGTAAAACCTTCAGGCAAAATTAGCTATGGTCTTCTCTGAACTATCAACAGAACTCTGAACTATCCACAGAACATAACTGTAGCATTCATGCACACTTACAATTAGGTGTGTGAGCGATGCTTAAGGGCCGGAATTCTGTCTAAAACTTTATGTTTTGTATTTCAGACTCTGGAGTCAGACAGCCCTGAATCTGAGTACCAGCTCTGGTTCTTATTAGCTGTGTGATCTTGAGCACGTTAATTAACCTCTCTAATCCTGTGTTCTCATCTATAATACTGAGTTAACAGTAGAGTTGGAGGAAGAATAAATGAGATAATACATTCAAAGCATTTATAGTGCCTGGCAGATAATAAGCATTTAATAATTGTTAGCTATTACTATTTTTTTTCTGTGCTTGGCACATGGTCTGTCACAGGGTAAGGACAAAGTAAATGGATACTGAATAAATAAATCATAGCATGGAAGACCAAAGAACACTTGATAAATGACAGTTTCTTGCTTTGTTAGATCTTGATATTGCTGTGAGGCACAAAAATTGGGTTAAATAATGAATTTTGTCTGTAGTCAAATCATTACAGTAGAAATTGGGGCTGCCAAAAGTTTTGCATGTGCATTTTATCTTTTGAACCTGAACCTATTATATTGTTATTCCAAGCAAATACATGTTTTAAAGTCCACATTGAAAACTTACTTTCTGAGATTAGCCCAAAGATGCTTTTTTTTTTTTTTACTTTAGCATTTGACAAATAGTATGATTCAATTAACAAGATAATTATTGAATACAGTAAGCAATACCTTTTAAGATGAAATGGTAAGTGAGCCCAGCATACTTGAAAATACTATCCTCTAATTCAGGTTCAGTAACATATCTTAAAGTTGAGATCTTAGAGATTTAATGCATTCTAGATTCCTCTACCAATATAAATTTAAATGAATGGCAGTTCTGATTCTTGTCCCTTTCACCTATAATCCATTTTAATCTCTTGACCTCCAAATTCAGTCTTTAAATCCCAAAAGATTACCTTTCATATTCACCCCAGGGGAATCTGTTTAATATCCCTTGATGAGGAATATCCTTTGAAATGCCAAATTCATGCATGCTTTAAAATAGAAGCCCTATTCTTTAGGAAAAGACACACACTATAGTCTTTCTCTTTACTTGATCCTAGAAGGTCCTATTGTTGTTGTTAGGTGAGTCCTACTGATCCATAGTGACCTAATGCACAGCAGAATGAAACACTGCCTGATCCTGGGTCAACCTCACTACTTTTGCCATGCTTGAGTCCATCGATGCTGCCACTTGGCCAATCCATCTCATTGGGGGTCTTCCTCTTTTTCTCTGACCCTCCACCTTACAAAACATGATATTCTTCTCCAGTGACTCGTCCCTCCTGACAATATGTTCAATGTATGAGAGACAAAGTTTGGCCATCTTGGCCTCCAAAGAGCACTCTGTTTGCTCTTCTTCCAAAGCCGATCTATTGGTTCTTTTGGCAGCCCATGGCACTGTCAATATATTCTCCTCCAACACCATAACTCAAAAGCATCAGTTCTTCTATGGTCTTCCTTATTCACTGTCCAGCTTTTGCATGCATATGAGGTCATTGAAAATACCATGGCTTGGGTCAGGTGCACCTTAGTCCTCAAGCTGACATCTTTGCTCTTCAACACTTTAAAAAGGTCTTATGCAGCAGATTTGCCTAATGTAATACGTCATTTGATTTCTTGACCCAGAAAAAAATTAAACACACCAAGTCCATTCAAGATGATCATGGTAACCAAACATTTGAAGTGTTGCTGTTACTATTTCTAAAACAATATAACTACAGTACAGGAAGTTTGGAGAATGGTGGGGAAGAGGTCATATAAAACTCCTCAAATACAAGAAGAATTATTTTTATATACTTTCTCCCATTCTTTTTTCATTTGACTACATTTTTTTTTTCAAAGTTTGCTTCCTAAGTGTTCCCTGGTGTACTGAGGAAGTTTTTAAATTTTCATAATAACTGTAATTCTGATTGCACAGCTGTTTAGAAGGTTTTCTCATAGTTTCAGGTTTTCAGAGAAAGATACTTTGGTAGTGCAAATGTGATAACATCCCAAATCTACTCAATATTTTGTCTGTTTGCATAAAACACCAGTTCAAAATAAGGTGTTAGTGATCACATTTCTAACTTAGACAAAGTCTGGACCCGTGCTTTTTATTGCAATTTGGATTCTGAAAGAGAAATGGCATAAGAAGGGGATTACCTAAAGGCAATGATTTCAATCTCCATGATATTAAAAAAAATAAAAATTAAAAGGCAGAGAATATTGGAAAATGCCATTCAAATCCCAAATGAACAATACAATATGCAAATAGTCATTCTTGAATGCTGTTAATCCTTGATAATACATGAGAATAAAAAGGAGCTGAAGCTTTGGGGTTTGCTAAATGATATTTATCTGAAACTTCATGTTTTCTAAGTGCCCCTCCCACCACACACATCCTTAGGCTAATATTTGTATTAGATTATGTTTTATAAATTCATGACAAACCTGATGTTGGCATTAATGAAAATCTAGGTTTAAGACTGCCTTACCTTTCTTTCCTCACATTCATACTCCATTAAATCTTCAGCACAAACTGCAACCCACACAGATTTTCTCTTCTTTGACCCCTTTTTCTGCTTGACTTGGACTCCTGGTGTCACACTTTGAGAGACAAAGTTTGGCCATCTTGGCCTCCAAGTACTGGACTTTGAACCACAAGGTTGGCATTTCAGACCCACCAGTTTGCCTCAGAAACCCTATACAGGTGGGTATAAGTTGGAACCGAGTAGAGGACACTTAATAACAACAGCAACAAGCTATGTAACTTAATGCTGGATTTCATAATACCACATTGTTCTTGAACCATGTAATGTGTATAAACGTTGTATCGTCAACTAAATCAGAGTACTTCCTTTCTTTTTGTGATGGTCCTTGTTATACAGATTATGAACTGTTTGAAGGTAAAAATCATGCCTTGTTCACCTTTGTCTCCCCAGTACCTGATAGTTGTTGCTGTTGTTAGTTGTCATCGAGTACATACCGATTCATAGCAACCCTATGCACAACAGAATGAAACACTGCCCGATCCTGGGCCAACCTCATAATAATTGCTACGCTTGTGCCCATTGGTGCTGCCTCTGTGCCAATACATCTCATTGGAGTTCTTCTTCTTTTTCTCTGACCCTTCACTTTGCCAAACATGATATCCTTCTCCAGGGACTGGTCCTTCATGACAATATGTCTAAAGTTTAAAAGACAAAGTTTGGCCATCCTGGCTTCCAAGAAGCACTCTGGCTGTACTTCTTCCAACACAGATCTGCCCACGGTACTTTCAATATTCTCCTCCAACACCATGACTCAAATGCATCAATTCTTCTACAATCTTTCGTATTCACTGTCCAACTTTCACATGCATATGAGGTTACTGAAAATACCATGGCCTTCATCAGGTACGCATTAGACCTCAAACTAACATCTTTGCTCTTCACCATTTTAAAGAGTTCTTGTACAGTAGATTTGCAATGCAATATATCATTTGATTTCTTGACTGCTGCTTCTATGCATGTTGGTAGTTGATCCAAGCAAAATGAAGTCATTGACCACTTCAATCTTTTCTCCATTTATATGGATGTTATTTATATGGATGGTTTGTGGTGAGGATTTTTGTTTTCTTTGCATTGAGGTGCAACTCATACCAAAGGCTGTAGTCTTTGATCTTCATCAATAAGTATTTTAAGTCCTCTTCACATTCAGCAAGCAAGATTGTATCATCTGCATATCACAGATTGTTAATCAGCCTTCCTCCAATCCTGATACCACATTTTTCTTCATATAATCTAGCATCTCTGATTATTTGTTCAGCATATAGATTGAATAAGTATGGTACAAGAATACAACCCTGTCGCACACCTGTCCTATTTTTAAACCATTCGGTGCTCCCTTGTTCTATTCAAACAACTGCCTCTTGGTCTATGTACAGGTTCCTCATGAGCACAATTAAGTGTTCAGGAATGTTCACAATGTTGTCCATAGCTTGTCATGACCCACACAATTGAAAGCCTTTGCATACTCAAAAAAACACAAGTAAACATCTATCTGGTATTCTCTACTTTCAGGCAAGATCCATCTGATGTCAGCTATGATATCCCTTGTTCCATGTCCTCTTCTGAAACCAGCTTGAACTCTAGGAGTTCTCTGTCAATCTATGGTTTCAGCCATTTCTATATTACCTTTAGTAAAACTACCTTGCCAACTGACTGGAAGTGAACTGTAGTTGTGCCCATTCCAAAGAGAGGTGACTCAACAGAATTTGGAAATCATCAGACAATATCATTATTATCCCATGTGAGTAACGTTTTACTAAAGGCAATACAGAAAACTGATAGTACAGATGTTCAACAAAATAAGTACTTAATAAAGAAATAAATGGATAGATTAATGGATGGATAGATTAATGGATGAAAAGATAGCACCCAAGAAATATTTCCTAGCTGCCAGCAAGCAAAGTGGGCCACAAGTATATAGATAAATCTGTCAAAAATTACCTCTTGAGCAACTAACTTCCAGACATAGATATTCTAAAAGGACAAGAGAAAGTAGGGTTAGGATAGAAAATTGTTGGTTTTACATGCCACTGAGTCAGTTCTGGCCCACTGTGATCCTATATAGAGTTTCCAAGGAGTAGATGGTGAGTTTGAACCACCAACCTTGCAGTTAAAACCAACCTTGCTGTTGAGTGATTAACCTATAATGGATTGAAAATAAACTGTATAAATTATAACATAGGACAGAATTGTGTGAATTTTTGTTGTCATTGCTGTGTGTAGAAGGTAACTTTTTCTCTACTACATAATGTAAACTAATTTGGGAGAAATGCATGTTTTGTGCATTTCTCTTGTCTTAGGTTGTGTTGTGGCCCACTTGCTCTGTCTTCATACTTTCCAGTCAATGGGATGGTAAGTTGAAGTTACTGTAGCAAACTGGCTAGTGAGTAATGGGTTAATACATAGAGTATGAGGCAGGAATGTATTCATGACTGTAATTCCTCTGCAAACTTTTGCTTCCATTTTAGAAACTGAAGCCTTTCAGCTTCTCCTGCTGTCCCTCTGGCACCTCTTAGGAAAAAAATTGCTTCCATAACAATAACAGAGCAGCAAAAGAGGAAGAATTCAAATTATCATAATAGCATGGGCTTCTTGAGCCAATGTTGTCAGCCTCTCAGCAGCCAACCCATAGAGCTGCCCGATGTTTGTCAATGAGGGAATAAAAAGTATATGGAGGTACACTTCAGCTGTTCATTTGAATATGCCCTCCATCAAGCATGATGAGCTGGGACTTGGAGATCACAGACATCTGGGTTGCTTGAAAAGAAAAAGATATTATGGTAAATGTTATTATTGTACATTTACTGAGCTCCAGAATGTCTGGGAAGGTCTCAAAAGGTCAAGGGAGCATTTCCAACTAATGGCCTGAAGCATCACCATGCTGTGGGTGAGCTCAAGGCTTTCTAATTTGTCCAGTGACATAGACCATGCTCTGGTGGTTGGCCATTTAGTTAGAGACTAGTATGAACAATTTTTCAGAGTAGAAACACTTAGCAGGTGAGCCAAAAATGAATATTTTTATGGGGAGATTTAATAACACCATTATATTCACTGCCTGGCCTTAGTGATGCCTTCTGGTATTAAGAATCCACTCAAAAGCACATGCCTGAATCTGAGTTTTTATGACAATGTCTCACTATATCCAACATCATTCAGTCTCATTCCCCATTCCTCAGCATTTAAGACAATCACATACAAAATATATCCTGTCCAAAGGTACAAATCAGAGTCATCTTGAGACAGTTGCAGCGAATACAATCACAGAACAGAAATCCCATTGCAGAAGAGACCTGACTGATCGTCAGAGATAAAGGTGCAAACCATTTTTCTTCTGCCCATTTCCCTTTCTCTATCTGCACACCACTACTCTGGTGACCAGAGGGAGTGCCTGAGCAAATGCACACCCCTTCCACTCCCAGAGGATTCTACTGTGCATGCCCACGAACCTGCTCAGCTGTGAACTGTCCCCCACTAGGCGGAAAACCTAGAATACTTTGCTATGGTTCCCCCCACCACCTTTTTAAAGTACAGTGGACTTTTTCTCTTCTTACATTACCCAAGAAGAAACAGTAATTGTAGTCATATAGCTAAGCTACAATCACACCCTATAAAATCCCACCATCCAGGCAAGAGCCAATACCAGATGCTGTACACCAGATAGACAGCCAACATCTGCTACAATTACTACAATTAATAAGAAAAGTAAAAAGGGAAGCCCATCTCCTGATCACATCTACCTGGAGTCAATCAGAAAGCATAATAATATATCAACATACATTCATCTAATTATTAAAATCACACCTAATTATTGAAGATGCCCAAGAAACAGCTGACCATATTGGCATATATCCAGAAACAAGATAGAGTAACTGAGACAAATGATCTGGAGGTAGACCTAGACTTCACATTGGAAGGAGGGCAGGCTTTGGAATTGCCTGAGAAGGATTTCAGGAGAATGATATTGAGATGCATCCAAACGCTCCACAAAGGGGTTGAGAAAAATAAGGAAGAAGTCAGGAAAGCAAAGCACTACAGGAACAATCAAATAAGATAGATACAGCATTGGAAACAATTCAAAACCTATAGAAAGAGGTCCAAATGCTTAATAATAGAGCATCAGAATTAGACAATACACTGAAATGGCAAAGGAGCAGAATTGAGGAGATGGAAGCCAGAACTAGTGAGCTGGAAGACAAATCTCTCAATACTACTAAGATAGAAGAGCAAGCAAAAAAAAAAAAAGGATAAAAAATATCTGAAGAAGGTCTAAGATTCATGTTGGACAACATGAAGAAGAATAAATTAAGAATTATCATTCTGGAACAGGAAGAATCACACAAGTCCACAGAGGAGATAGTTGAAGAGCTCCTGGTAGAAAATTTCCCTAACAGCCTGAAAAGTAAAAAGATAAGCATTCAAGAAGCTCAACAAACCCCAGGAAGGATAAAACCCAAAAGAAAATCACCAAGACATATCATAATCAAACTCTCCAAAATCAAAGACAAAGAAAGAAATCTGAAAGCAGCTAGGGAAAAGAGAAGTGTTACAAAGGCAAGCAAATCAGATTAAGCTCTGATCTCTCAGAAAAACCATGCAGGCAAAAAGGCAAGGGGGAGACATATATAAAACCCTGAAAGAAAAGAAAAGAAAAATGCTGCCAACTAAAGGTACAAATCAGGCAATTGTCCTAGCCATACTGGGGAAAGAAGGAGGCTCCTATGGATTACCAGAGACCTGGAAAAATCAGGATGTTGCTGATAGAGGTCAAGAAAGCAGTTGGTGTTCTGAAAGGGATCACACTAAAAGGTCCCGGATAGAGTGAGAGAAAATATGAAACAAAACTGAAAGTCATAAAAACAGACCAGATATAGTGGTCAGAGAGAGACTGGTGAAACCCAAAGACTTGATCATCCTTCAGGTGTGGAACTGAACTCACCCAATCAATAGATAGGTATATAGGGGGACAACATTAGTAAGGTATGCACACCATAGAATGTGGTCAACCGATCAAAAGAGCATCATTTACCCCAGGCCAAAGTTCAGAAAGGTTGTGAAAGAAAGAGGAAGAGGAAACAAACAAACAAACAAACAAACAAACACATGGAGAAAGTGGGATAGGTGATGTTACATTGAAAGTATTGCAGTCATTGAGATGAAACCAAGTGTATAATCTGAACGGATTATCTGCTCTGTAACCTTCACTCAATTCACAATAAAAAAGAAAGAAAGAAGCAAGGAAGTTAGTTTGATTACATAACACATGTACTTGCTTAAATCAAAAGGGGATGAAATGCTGGAAATTCTATGCTCAGGCAGTCAACCACCAGGACTTTATCCAACTGCACGCAATAAGATTAGTAAGAATTGGCAGTGGAAAATCTGAGAGCTGGAATATTCCTTAGATATTAGGAATCTGTCTTTGCAGATGGGGAAACTGAGGGCTAAGGGGTTATCCAAGGTTGCAGTGCTAGTCACTGACAGAATTAGGCCTACAACCCAGGTCTCTTGGCTCCCCAAATAAATATGCTTTTCACAGCACTGTGCTGCATCTTACTGTTTACAATTAGAATTTATGATGTTTAACCTGAAACTGAAAGACCCTGAGGTACTTCTGAAATAGTAGAGAAACCCCTAATCTGTTCTTCTACTGCCAGTGTACCTGAATTTCACTGAATTGTATTTCTTTTTGTTTTTGTGTTTAAGAGAACTCTGAGTTAAGCCAAACTCTGAATTAATCGGAGTAGCCTACCTGACAGATACCACACTGTGTTAGAGAAAGGGGTGTTCAATATACAGTTCTAGTTCATTCCTTTGGCATTCTTCTCCTTAGGGGATCTATTCCTTGTCCAGGAACTAGAGAAAGAAAATTAAGGTGAAGCCCAAAGGCCACCTTTTGGAGTAGGGTGCTTTTCAGAGATTTTATTTTCTCTTTCTTTTTTTTCAATATCACCTAAAACAATATGGGGAATACAGTAATTTCAGACTGCTGATCCACTGATCCTATAGGTCCCCAGTCTGTGATGCTCTACTGGAGATGATTGAGAGAGACATGGGCTTAGTAAGATGAATTCTTACAGCTTAACAAAAGGATCAGACATTTTGTTCTTAGATGGACCTGAGTTTAAATGCAAGTACTCAGTTCTCTAGGCCTCAGGTTTTTTTCTGTAAAATTGCTATTGTTGTTAAGTGCCATTGAGTTGGTTTTGACTATTAGTGAACCTGTATAAAGGTTCCCAAGGAGGAACCACTGACCTTGCAGTTAGCAGTCCAGTGCTTATCCTTCAGTGCCACACCAGTATACATATTTTGAAGAATTATGTGGAATTAGTTGAAATTATTATTTCAACTATGAGTTATTTATTATTCAAATATGAGTTATTTAGCTTGATGTCTGGCAAAGAGAGACTGGATATCAAATGGCATTTATTGTTGTTGTTAAGTGTCATTGAGTCATTTCCAACTCAAAGCAATGCTGTATCAGGTTTCCAAGGATCGGTTGGTGGGTTTGAACCACCGACCTTGTAGTTAACAGTCCAATACTTATTCTACAGTGCCACATTAAGACCCAAAGTGTATTTAGTATTGATTATTATAAAACAATATTATGTGACACGAAGACTAAAGCTTTCCAGGAAATCTGGATCACTAATTGGATTATGAGAGGGAGGTAGTGGTGGTTTGTGCCATGGAGTCAGTTTTCCAAGCCTGTAAATCTATCTAGGAGCAGAAACCTTCATCTTTCTCCCATTGAGCAGCTGGTGGATTCAAACTATTGACTTGGTGGTTAGCAGCCTAATCTATTATGCCACCAGAACTCCTTATGAGAGAGAGGTAGGGATACTAACACATTGGAGTCTTTGCTAAATGCAAAAAGTTGGGGTGAGATTAGAAAGAAATGAGACAAATAATTTCCAGTGTGGTGCTAAGGGATAAGCACTGGACTGCTAACCACAGGTCAGGGCTTCAAACCCATCAGCCACTCCTTGAGTCCAGAATTGACTAAATGGCGCTTAAAAACAACAACATATTTCAGTATTTTCAACTGGGATGCTCAAGTTTTACCAAGGTCCTCCACAATATGGAATAGTCCCAGATGGTTTTCAGAGTCCCACTGGACCATTGTTAGTACCCATAAATTGAGGAAGCCAATGCCTTCCTCGTGCTGAAATTAGCTACTTGGCTCAAACGTTTTGTGATTCTCTGACAATATTCTCCTGAATAGTACCCCATGTTCCACATTTTTCCTAATTCAACCCTGAGTTCCTAACAAAACTAACCCATCCAGTATCCTATATCCCCAGAACCATTAGGCTTAACGAATACAAAAACAATCTTTCTCTGGAATCAGTGATTAATAATACCTCAACATGAAGTTTATTTCAAATGATCCAGATGTAATATTTTCACTTTAATGACCCCTTCATGCAAACCTAAAGCAGTTTGATAGGAATTTGTGGCACCTAAATATGCTAATCGAACAGTTTGTTGTTATGTGCTGTCAAGTCAGTACCGACCCATATTGACCCTATGCACAACATAACGAAACACTGCTCGGTCCTGCAACAACCTCACAATTGTTGCTACACTTGAATCTGTTGCTGCTGCCATTGTGCCAGTCCATCTCAATGGTGGTTTTCCTTTTTTTCCGCTGACACTCCACTTTATCAAACATGATGTCCTTCTCCAGGGACTGATCCCTCCTGATTGTTGTTGTTGTTGTTAGGTGCCATCGAGTCGATACCGACCCATAGTGACCTTATGCACAGCAGAACGAAACACTGCCTGATCCTGGGCCAACCTCACTACTATTGCCATGCTTGAGTCCATTGATGCTTCCATTTGGCCAATCCATCTCGTTGGGGGTCTTCCTCTTTTTCTCTGACCCTCTACCTTACCAAACATGATATTCTTCTCCAGCGACTGGTCCCTCCTGACAATATGTCCGAAGTATGAGAGACGAAGTTTGGCCATCTTGGCCTCCAAGGAGCACTCTGGCTGCATTTCTTCCAAAATGAGTCTATTTGTTCTTTTGGCAGCCCATGGTACTTTCAATATTCTCCTCTAACACCATAACTCAAAAGCATCAGTTTTTCTATGGTCTTCCTTATTCACTGTCCAGCTTTCACATGCATATGAGGTAATGGAAAATACCATGGCTTGGGTCAGGCACACCTTAATCCTCAAGCTGACTGACGTCTTTGCTCTTCAACACTTTAAAAAGGTCTTGTGCAGCAGATTTGCCTAATGTAATACGTCTTTTGATTTCTTGACTGCTGCTTCCATGATTGTTGATAGTTGATCCAAGAAGAATGAAGTCCTTGACAACTTCAATCTTTACTCTGTTGATAAAAATGCTGTTTATTGGTCCAGTGATGAGGATTTTTGTTTTCTTGACATTAAGATGTAATCTATACTGAAGGATGTGCTCTTTGATCTTCATCAGTAAATGTTTTAAGTCCTCTTCACTTTCAGCAATCCTGATACCACGTTTTTCTTCATATAACCCAGCTTCTCGGATTATTTGCTCAGCGTACAGGTTGAATAAGTATGGTGAAAGAATACAACCTTGTTGCACACCTTTTTTAATTTTAAACCATTCAGTGTTCCCATGTTCTGTTCGAACAGCTGCTTCCTGGTCCAGGTACAGATTCCTCCTGAGTACAATTAAGTGTTCCAGAATACTCATACTTCGCAATGTTGTCCATAGCTTGTCATGATCCACACAATCAAAAACCTTTGCATAGTCAATAAAGCACAGGTAAACATCTTTCTGATATTCTCTGCTTTCAGCCAAGAGCCATCGGACACCAGCAATGATATCCCTCATTCCACGTCCTCTTTTGAATCCGGCTTGAACCTCTGGAAGTTCTCTGTCAATGTATGATTGTAGCCGTTTCTGTATTACCTTTAGCAAAACTTTACTCGCATGGGATATCAAAGAGCATTCCGTTTGGTCACCTCTCTTTGGAATGGGCATAAATATGGATCTCTTCCAATCAGTCGGCCAGATAGTTGTCTTCCAAATTTCTTGGCAGAGATGAGTGAGTGCCTCCTGTGCTGCCTCACTTTCTTGAAAGATTTCAATTTCTATTCCATCAATTTCTGGTGCCCTGTTCTTCTTCAATTCCTTCAATGAACCTTGGACTTCCTTCTTCAGTATTATTGGCTCTTGATCATATGCTACTTCTTGAAACAAAATGATCCACACAATCAAAATCATTTTGCATAGTTGATAAAGCACATGTAAACATCTTTCTGGTATTCTCTGCTTTCAGCCAAGATCCATGTGATGTCAGCAATGATATCCCTTGTCCCATGTCCTCTCCTAAATCTGGCCTGAACTCCTGGCAGCCCCCTGTACTGCTATTCAAAGATACATGGGAACATTTTGGTAGTCCTCTAACCACATTAGAATGGTTTAGATCATTCTGGAAAGTTAATTGGGTATACCAAAACCAAAACCACATTGTTGTCAATTCCAATTCATAGTGACCCTATAGGACAAAGTAGAACTGCCCCATAGGGTTTGGTGGGTTTGAAGCACTGACCTTTTGGTTTACAGTTGTATACTTAACCACTGCATCATGAGGGCTCCTTCCAACTGAGTATAAATTATAAAAATAACCAAAACACACACACACACACACACACACACACACACACACAAACAAGAGAGAGAGAAATTGCATTCTCAATTTATGGGTAGGACCTCCCAGTTTTCATCTTATTTAATTCTGTAGGCATTTTGAACACCTACTCTGAAACTGACACTGTGGTGGCTGTTGTGGATACAAATGGCTATGTCACATCATGGAGATCTTAGTTCTGTGGTCCAAGTGGACCCTTGACAAAACTTAGAGCTTCTAGTTTGATTGACAAAGGAAACCAAACAGCAGATAAAGCAGGCAGTTGTTTGCTTATAACCACTTGCCATCAAAGACTTGCCTCTTGGCTTAATTTTTTTTTTTCCTTTCAAGTACTAAGGAGATGAAGATATTTGACTGAAAGCACCTAATCTTAGAGGTAAAAGCTAAACAAAGAGCAAGTGATCAGAGAAGTGAATTCTGCAGTGGACAAATTGCTAGTCTTTTCCCAAACAAACCAACATTGTCAGCTACCAGACAACTGCTTTTGAAGAGGAATTCACTAATTAAACCTGTTTTTACCATGACTATTCAAAACATTAGCATAGTGGAGATCCCTAGAAAAAAGAAGCAGCAAATCCCAGGTGACTTAACTGAAATACCACACATACCCCACCAGCCTCCACTGGTAAGAATCATAAACTTGACTTCAATAGAATCCTAAAACATTCAAGCCAAAATGAGACTTATAAAAAACAAATCCACTGCCATCAAGCTGATTCTGATTCATAGTGACCCTACATAGAGTTTCTGAGACTGTAAATCTTTAAGGGAGTAGATAGCTCATCTTTCTCCTACAGAATGGCTGGTGGATTTGAATCACTGACCTTGCAGTTAGCAGCCTAATGCCTAGCCCACAGTACAAAATCAAATCCTCATTTATCAGGTGAGGACTCTAAAGCTCACAGAGGTCAAATGATATACCTATGACCACACAGCCAGTAAGTAGCAGAGCTGGGACCAGAAACCAGAGCTTTTGAGTGCTACTCAGTCAGTCTGCCAATCACATTGCTTGAGCACCTACTATGTGCACCAGGCACTGTGTTTTGTTCTGGGAGAGGGGCTGGTATACAAGGTGATCCTGCCTGTGTCCTTATAAAATGAAGGGGGAAGAAGCAGACATAAAATAATTAACTGATTATTAGTAAATACAACCCATGCTGTGAAGCCTTGTCAAGGGAGTAAGGGAAGTCTCCCTGAGGAAGTCACAGTTGGTTGTGGTGGTGGTTGTATACTGTTAAGTCAGTTCTGATTGCACTGAATTTCCAAGGCTGTAAATCTTTATGAAACAGAAAGCTTCATCTTTTTCCCACAGATATCTGGTGGACTCAAATTGCTGACCTTACAGTTAGCAGCCCAACACATAACCTACTATGCCACCAGGGCTCCATAAGTCATGGTTTATACTAAGAAAGAAAGGGGGGAAAATGAGGTGAGTACACTTGTAGTTGTTGTTGTTAAGTGCCGTCGAGTTGGTTCCAACTCATAGCAGCCCTACATAGGGTTTCTTAGGAGCAGCTGGTGGGTTTGAACCACCAGGCTTGTGGTTAGCAGTCCAATGCTTACTGTTCATGTGACTGAGAGTAGCAGGGTGAGAGTAGAGAACAATCCAGGTAAGGTACATTGAGCCCAAAGTTTCCTCAGCTTCCCATGCTGTGCCTCTCAGAGTCCAGAAGCCCTGCTTTTTAAAATAAATAAATAAAGCACCAAAATCTCTAATATACAATGGGGCTTCAAAAAGTTCATGGAAAAATGAAATGAAAAGATAATAAAAATTTTCTCCATGAAACTTTTGAAGCTACCTCATATAAGGAGCTCTGGTAGCGTAGTGGTTAAGAATCGGGCTGCTAACCCCAGGGTCAACTGTTTGAAACTACCAGCTGTTCCGTGGGAGAAAGATGAGGTTTTCTGCTTCCATAAGGATTTACAGCCTTGGAAACCCTGTACAGGGTCTCTATGAGTCAGAACTGACTCCACGGTGCATAACAACAACAACAACAACAACATATTTGATCATTCTAGAAGTAAAGGGTTTAGTGGAATAAAGGGTGTCAGAGATATCTGAACCTATTAAAATAATTATTAAGTCGCTTCTCTGATTAAATAATTGTTTTTACTTACCAATGTCATCCACAAGGCAGATAATCAGTTTTACAATCTTTTGAAAAGGTCACATCTTTATATTTTGCTTAACGATAAAATGAACCTATACTCAAAGGAGATTTTAAGTGATGCTCGCTCGAAAGAAGTGTACAGTTTGAAGTAAAAATTAGAAATAATGGAATTTTCACATATGTACACAGAAGATAATGGAGCCCTGTTAGCTTAGTGGGTTATGAGTTGGGCTGCTAATGGCAAGGTCAATCATTCAAATCTACCAACTGCTCTATAAGAGCAATATGAGGCTTTCTACTCCCATAAGATTTACAGCCTCAGAAATCCTATACATGGTTACTGTGAGTCTGGACGTATTCCATGGCACACAATCACCACCACCACTCAGAAGATACACATAGCAGTATGTCAGAAGGCAAAGACCAGGCCTTAGCACCTTCCTTCCAGCTCTTACTTGAAGGGGCCTAGCCTCAAAAACATGCAGCAGGTGTTAGTTATCCCTAAAGGGGGTATGAAGTCTTGTATCCCAGAGATGGCAGGGCAATCTGAGATTCTTAGAGGTGTACATTTTTGTCTGTAACCTTAAATTGGCCCGCAACCCAGTCCCCCCTTTTCACCTCAGGGTCAAATTAACTGTCAAAATGTGATGTCACAAGCAGCACAATAATAAAATAAACTCTTTTAAAGTCACTGTGCTAATGGCTTTATTGTTGTTGTTGTTATGTGCCGTGGAGTCGATTCCGACTCATAGTGACCCTGCACAGGGTTTCCAAGGCTGTTAATCTTTACGGGAGCAGAACGCCTCAGCTTTCTCCCACAGAGCAGCTGGTAGCTTCAAACTGCTAGCCTTGCAGTTCGCAGCCCAATTCGTAACCACTACGCTACCAGAGCTCCTTTGAGTGCTTTATATGCACATTATATCCTTTAATCCTCACAATAACTTTTTGACTTAGGTTCCATTCTTGCCATTTTCCAGGTGAGAAAGCTAAGTCAGGTTCACATCCTAGCTCTGACTTTGCTAGTTATGTTACATCTGGAAAGTTAAGTCAGTTCTCTGAGCCTCAGGTTCTTTCCCTGTGAAATGATCCACGGGAAAAGTTGTTTGTCCTCTCTGAGCCTCAGTTCCCTGTTTATTTCCCAGTTCTCTTCTTGCTCTCAGACCTATATGACTATATAATATGTACTGGGTACCCCAGGCATATCACCACTTATCTGTCAGTTTGTCATACTGTGGTGACTTCTGTATTGCTGTGATGCTGGAAGTTATGCCAGTGGTATTTTAAATATCAGCAGGGTCACCCATGGTAGACAAGGTTCAGCAGTTTCCAGACTAAGATAAGCTAGGAGGAAGCAGAGGCAAACCACTTCTGAATGGAAAGCCACTGAACTCTTAGTAATAGCAGTGAAACATTGTCTGATATAGTGGTGGGAGATGATCCACTCAGTTGGAATGCACTCAAAATATGCCTCCCTAAAGTAGAGTTGACCTTAATAGCATGAATAGAGCAAAGCTTTCATTTGCTGATAGAGTACAACTCAAAATGAAGGAAAACAGCTGCAAGCATCCATTCATAATAGGAATGTCGAATGTTTGAAGTATGAATTTGGAAAATTGGAAGTCATCAAAAATGAAATGAAATACATAAAGTTCGTATGCTAGGCTGAAATGGACAGAAATGACCATTTTGTATCAATAATTTGGTTTATTATTCTGGGAGTGAAAAATTAAAGAGAAATGATGTTACATTCATCATCAAAAACAGCATTTCAAGATCTATCTTAAAGGATAAGACTGTCTGTGATAGGGTAATATCTATATGCCTACAAGGAAGACCTGATGTGACACTTCAGGATAATTCACTGGACCAAAAGATCTGTTTGAACAACAAGGTTAACAGTTCAAACCCACCAACCTCGCCTCAGAAACTATAGACAAGGTTGCTATGAGTAGGAACCAGCTTGCCGGCACTTAACAACAACAAAAAACGAGAAAGACCAGTCAATATGATACCACTCTAATTCAAATTTATGTACCAATAACTAACACCAATAGTGAAGAAACTGAAGTCTTCAATTTCAGTCTGAAAATGATCAAACATGCAATCAAGATACATTGACCGTTTCTGGTAATTGGAATGTAAAAGTTGGAAATGAAAAGGAAGGATCAATGTTGGAAAGTGGCTTTGGTGATAGAAACAATGCTGGATAGAATTTTTCTTCTTCATTACTGTTGTTTGTTAAGTGTCATGGAGTCAGTTCCGACTGATATCAACCCTGTATAGGGTTTCTGAGGCTTTAAATCTAGGAGGGAGCATAAAGCCTCATCTTTCTCCTGTGGAATGGCTGGCCACAGTTTGAGCCTGCCATTGGCTGTGTGGAAGAAAAATGAGGAATTTCTGTTCCAGCAAAGAATTAAAGTCTCAGAACCCTATACAGGGTCACTATCAGTTTGAACTTACTCCACGGCACTCAACAACAGCAATGACTTCTTCATGCAACATAAATGGTAACCATACACATGGACTTCACCAGATGTAATTGTTGTTGTTGTTAAGTGCTATCGAGTCGATTCCATAGTGACCCTGTATAGGGTTTCCAAGAGCAGCTAGTGAGCTTGAACCACTGACCTTGCAGTTCAAATGACTTTGCAGTCTAACACATTATCCCACTGTGCCACACCAGGACTCCACCAGATGTATACACAGGAATTAAACTGACTACAACTGTGGGAAGACACAATAAAGAAATTCAATATCATTAGCCAAAACAAGGCCAAGGACCAACTGTTTAACAAACCATCAATTGCTCATTTGCAAGTCCACAGTGAAGCTGAAGAAAATTAAAACAAGTCTGTGAAAGTAAAAATATGACCTTGAACATATCACACCTGAATTTAGAAACCATCTCAAAAACATACTTGATTCATTTGACAATAATGATAGAGCATCATATATGAAGAAAGCAAAAAGTCATTAAAAAGACAGGAAAGAAAGTAAAGACCAAAATGGATGTCAGAGGAGACTCTGAAACTTGCTCTTGGATGCAGAGAAGTTAGAGCGAATGGAAGAAATGATGAAGCAAAAGAACTGAACAGAAAATTTCAAAAGTCACCTTGAGAACACTCAGTAAACTATTATAATGAAATGTGCAGCACTGTAGGCTTTCACTCATCCATGCCAAGAATTTTAGAAGAATTTGAAAGAGACACATATTTGTGCCCATTCCAAAGAAAGATGACCAAATAGAATGCAGAAATCATTGGGCAATGTCATTAATATGACACGCAAGTACGTTTTTGCTGAAGATAATTCTAAAATGGTTGCAGCAGTACATTAACAGGGAACCTCTAGAAATTCAAGCCAGATTTAGAAGAGGATGTGGAACTAGGAATATCATTACAGATGTCAGATGGATCATGACTAATAGCAGAGAATATCCAAAAGAAATTTACTTGTGCCCTATTGACTATGCAAAGATATTTGACTGTGTTGATTATAACAAACTATGCTCTGGTAGCGTACTGGTTATGAATCGGGCTGTGAACCACAAGGTCAGCAGTTCAAAACTACCAGCTGTTCCGCAGGAGAAAGATGAGGCTTTCT
>NW_006408569.1:16210476-16213498 GCF_000296735.1 Chrysochloris asiatica | reverse complement strand
AAGGAAGGAAGGAAGGAAGGAAGACCCTCAATGAAATGGATTGACACAGTGGCAACAACAGTGAATGGGCTCAAACATAACAACACTCATGAGGATGACTCAGGACCCATCAGTGTTGTATTCTGTTGTGCAAAGGGTCATCATCTGGTTACTGAGTCAGAATAACAACCACCAATAGAATAACAATAGTAACCTTAAATTAATATTGACTTTGTCTATATGTATCAAATATGCAGAATCCAGCCATTTTCTTACCTCTATTAAAGAGCCATAGCTACTATTTCTACCTGTATCCCTAGCTAAGTCATTTTATGCTTAAGATCTAGAAATGAAAGAATGAGCAGGACGCCTTCTGTCAGGGAATTTGATGATCAGAGGTTGAAGCCATGAATAGTAAGTATTTGAGAAGTATTAGCTATATAAAGCTGTTAGTTTGTTGATAGGATCTGGAAGCACTCTTATGAATAATTCCTACATACTTTCCTTTTTTCATGTTTTTCTTTTATGAAAGGAAATACTACACTAAAATTAGGAAAATAATGGTCCCTGATTTACAGCCAGAAATATTCCACTAATTTTTTTTCTTACTTCCTTCCATTTTCATCAGCAACATCATTGGGTCCTAGAGTAATAATGGTGTCCTTTGTAAAGAAAAATGATACCGTTATACTACCTTCAGCCGATAAGGCACTGGGAAGTTATGTAATGAATACCGGTTTACTTGGAATGATTCCCTTCTTAGACCATCCCCTTTTTATAAGCAATCATTCTGACAGATTCTACCACCTGGGTTCCAGGGGGTCTGCTCAGTACTGGAAGTCCTCTTACAGACTACCTGTGACTTTGGCCTCAGCAGGGCAGGGCATTCCCAGCGACTTCCCTAATTACCCTTGTGTCCATCATTTCTACAAACAGAATGAGAGTCATTCCCATGACAAATATTTTTCTGATTCCTTGCCATTCTTCAAGACTTTCACCTTGAAAGGATTGTGTATTCTTTCCTGGAATCTAATTTCCAAATGTTTCTGACTCTGGAATAATGGTAGTATAAGTATAAGAAGAGTTGTAAAGTGATACGTGGAAACAATAACTATCCTGTAACTAAGATGCACTAGTTTTGGGCGAGCTTCTTAGATGAAATTACATTCCAAGCAGGCAGGAAGCAGTAATATACTGGCCTCATTGAAACTGATTGGGCAATAATCCAATTACAACATGTATCTGATCATTGTGGCAATGTATGGGCATCAGGAGACCATTTATTTCAGAGGAGTGGAATATTCCCGTCAGTACACTGGGTCAGCTCCTAATGGAAACTTAGAACATAAATAAGGTTGTTGTTGTTAAGTGCCTTCAAGTAATTCCCACCCATAGCTACCCTGTATATTGTTTCCAAGGAGCAGCTGGTGAGACTGAACCACTGACCTTGCAGTTCAAATGACTTTGCTGTCTGACGCATGAGCCCACAGTGCCACACCCGGACTCCATAAATAAGGTTGTTGTTGTTATGTGCCGTGGAGTCGGCTTTGACTCATAGCGACCCTGTGTAGGGTTTCCGAGGCTGTAAATCTTTACGGGAGCACAAAGCCTCATCTTTCTCCACGGAACGGCTGGTAGTTTCAAACTGCTGACCTTGAAGTTCGCAGCCCGATTTGTAACCACTACGCTACCAGAGCTCCGGAAGCTAATAAAACAACAACTGTGTTAAATAGTAGCGAAGTTATTCTCTGAAAAATGTGCTACATCATAGCAGCAACATACCAGGAAATAAGACAGGAGAATGAGAGCCTAAGGGTAGCCATTTTGAGACTTTAACAAAATAATGAAGCACTGCCTGAGACATCTCAGATAAACACACACTCCTCTACTTTCCTTGTTTCTTAAGATTTATTGTTGTTGCTGTTAAGTGTCATAGACTTTGTTCCTACTCATTGTTAAGTGCCGTCCAGTCAGTACCGACTCATAGTGAATCTATGCACAACAGAATGAAACACTGCCCAATCCTGTGCCAACCTCACAATGGCTGCCACTTTGCCAATCCATCTCACTGGGGGTCTTCTACTTTTTCTCTGACTCTCCACCTTACCAAACATGATATCCTTATCCAGTGACTGGTCCCTTTTGACAATATGTCCAAAGTATGAGAGATGAAGTTTGGTCATCCTGGCCTCCAAGGAGCACTCTGGATGTACTTCTTCCAACACAGATCTCTTTGTTCTTTTGGCAGCCCAGGGTACTTTCAGTATTCTCCTCCAACACCATAACTCAAAAGCACCAATTCTTCTATGGTCTTCCTTATTCACTGTCCAGCTTTCGCATCCATATGAGGTTATTGAAAATACTATGGCTTGGGTCAGGCACACCTTAGTCCTCAAGATGACATCTTTGCTCTTCAACACTTTATAAAGGTTTTGTGCAGCAGATTTGCCCAAGCAATACGTCGTTTGATTTCTTGACTGCTGCTTCCATGACTGTTTATAGTTGATCTAAGAAGAACGACAACTTCAATCTTTTCTCCGTTGATAAGAATACTGTTTATTGGTCTAGTGGAGAGGATTTTTGTTTTCTTTACATTGAGATGTAATCCATACTGACGGCTGTGTTCTTTGATCTTCATCAGTAAATGTTTTAAGTCCTCTTCACTTATAGCAAGCAAGGTTGTATCATCTGCATATCTCAGGTTGTTAATGAGTCTTCCTCCAATCCTGATGCCATGTTTTTCTCCATATAACCCAGTTTCTCGGATTATTTGTTCAGCATACAGGCTGAATAAGTATGGTGAGAGAATACAACCCTGTCGCACACCTTTCTTAATTTTAAACCATTCAGTGTTTCCATGTTCTGTTCGAACAACTGCCTCTAGGTCCATGTACAGATTCCTCCTGAGCAGAATTAAGTGTTCCAGAATACTCATACTTCGCAATGTTGTCCACAGCTTGTCATGATCCACACAATTGAAAGCCTTTGCATAGTCAATAAAGCACAAGTAAACATCTTTCTGATATTCTCTGCTTTCAGCCAA
>NW_006408569.1:16195138-16209736 GCF_000296735.1 Chrysochloris asiatica | reverse complement strand
TTCTTTCTTGTCTTCTTAATGGCTTTTTGCTTTTTTCCTGTATGATGTTCTTAATGTCATCCCACAGTTCTTCTGGTATTCAGTCTTTAGTGTTTAATGTATCACATCTGTTCTTCAGATGATCTCTAAATTCAGGTGGGATATACTCAAGGTCATATTTTGGCTCTCGTGGACTTGTTTTCATTTTCTTCAGCTTCCGTTTAAATTTGCATATAAGCAATTGATGGTCTGTTCCACAATCTGCCCCTGGCCTTCTTTTGACTGATGATATGGAGATTTTTCCATCATCTGTTTCCTCAAATGTAGTCAGTTTGATTTCTGTGTATTCCTTCTGGTGAGGTCCATGTGTATAATCATCTCTCATGCTTTCTAAAGGAGATACTTGAAATCAACAAATCATTGATTTTACAGAATTCTATCATGCAATCTCCAGCATCATTTCTATCACCAAGGCCATATTTTCCAACTACTGATCCTTCCTTTTTGTTTCCAACCTTTGCATTCCAATCACCACTAATGATCAATACATCTTGGTTGTATGTTTGATCAGTTTCAAATTGAAGAAGTTGGTAGAATTCTTCTATTTCATCCTCACTGGCTTTAATATTAACTGGTCTTCCCTGTAGACAAATGGATATTATCCTGTCACAGATAGCGTTGTACCTCATGACTGATCTGGATATGTTCTTTTTGACAATGAATGCAACACCATTCCTCTTTAATTTGGCATTCCCGGCATAGTAAACCATGTGTTTGTCAGATTCAAAATGGCCAATAGCAGTCCATTTCAGCTCACTAATGCCTAAGATATCGATGTTTATGCGTTCCATTTCATTTTTGACAATTTCCAATTTTCCTAGATTCATACTTCGTACATCCCATGTTCTGATTATTAATGGATGTTTACAACTGTTGCTCTTCATTTTGAGATGTGCCCCATCAGCAAATGAAGATCTCACGGGTTTTTCTCCCATGGACTTTACTCCATTTGCGTCATTTTGTCATCAACTCTACTTTGAGGAGGCAGCTCTTCTCCAGTCACATTTTGAGTGCCTTCCAACCTGAAGCACTCTTTTTCTGGCAGTGTTTCTCTTCTATTCATAGGTTTTCAGTGACTAAATATTCGGAAGTAGTTCGTCACTCCTTCTTCTTAGTCTGTCTTTGTCTAGAAGCTCATCTGAAACCTGTCTATAGGGTTTCCATGGAGTGGCTGATGGGTTTGAACAGCCAACCTTTTGGTGAGCAGCCCAGTGCTTATTCTACAGTGCCAAACCAGCACTGTTAAGATATTTGCTGTTATAAATGTTAATGATCACCTAAGCTTGAAGCCCAGTCCCTCTTTGTATGGCTTCTAAAAGAGTAACCCCTAGACAAACAGACATGGGGAGAGTTGACCATTTTGATATGTTTATCAGGACATCTGATCACCTTGTCAATTGGATGCCAAAGTGATAAGATTGTAGCCCACCTGCATGTATAAACATCTCTTGCAAAAGATACTTCTGGTGCATCTTTATTGTATTTGTCCAGGGAGCAGGCATTACTCTTGCTTTGTTTATCTGAGATGTTTGTGAATTGGACTCAATTGTTCCAGGGCATCAGATCCAACCGATGGGGTAACAAGAGTGCAAATGGTGAAATCTCTTCTAAAGATGCTATATGCTGGATATACTGGATTATAAACTCAAATAGCATATATTCATGAAGGCCAGCATGATTGGTCCTGTATAATCTTCTTATAAAAACAAAGGTTTATTTGCCCTTTCAATGGGCCAATAAAAATAAATTGGCACCCTGTGGTGTATGTTTAATACACAATAAAAACTATGAAGCTGTAACACTTTAAAAGGTGGGTGGGGAGCAAAAGAAGAAAAAGCTAAAATTCTGAACAGTGTAGAAAAATAGTATTGGAAAATAATACCATTCTTAATAATACCTCCTCATTGTATAACAGATCCCAGAACAGCTACTTCTATTCCCCAAAGCCCAGGGTCACTAAGTAGACCTGAGGATACTTGGCTTTGGAATACTCTCAGAGGATGGCAGGATAGGACCTGAAAGCCAGTGAATCTCCACCAAGGTGAATTTCATAAAATGTTTAAAGAAAAAGCAGTACTCATAAAAAGAAACAGTTTTGTGATACTCAGAATGTCTTTTAAAGTATATTTCTTGTGATCCTTCCAAAGCTGCTCATGTTGAGATCTTCAGAGGAAAAGCACAATAAAAACCTCCTAATACACAAGCATAAAGCTATCCAACATCCAGAAAAGAAAGACATTCAGTGCCTGCTAACTGATGAACATGAAGCACAATAAATAAAAAACCCATCTTCCTCCTGATTTCTAATTTTGATGGCTAGTCACATAAATATTTGTTTAATGAGTGAATGCACATTGATAATACTTTTCTCTGTATTAGCTGAATATATGAAAATGAAGGGAAATTGTGTTATCATTAAATTATTAATTTTTTTGCCTGAAACATGCTTTACTCAGAGAAATTATTAAACATGCATATAAGAATTTTTACTTACAAATCTTGGAAACACTATAGAAATCCATTGTGCAATATGATTCAGGTGGCCAGTAAATAAAGAAAAAGGTAAGGACACAGAATGAATGCCTACTTCAATTAAAATATCATAGTTGAAGGGTCTTCATGAAGGGAGTACTATCTAGATATCATCTCTCTGCCCCCAACCAGGAATACATCTAAGCTATTCAGAACAAATTAAGTGCATCCGTTTTCCAAAGAAGGAGTCTTGGTGATGTCATGGTTAAACACTCGGCTGTTAACCAAAAGGTCTGCAGTTCAAACCAGTTCAAACTAGAGAAAAATGTGGTAGTTTGTTTCTGTAAAGATTGTTGTTGTTGTTAAGTGCTATTGAGTAGATTCTGACCCACAACGACCCTATACAGGGTTTCCGAGTCTATAAATCTTTATGGGAGTAGAAGGCCTCATCTTTCTCCCACGGAAGAAAGTAGTTTGGTTGTTTCGAACTGCTGACCTTAAGATTAGCAGCCCAATTTGTAACCATTATGCTATTATAGCCTTGGAAATCTTATGGGGCAGTTCTACTCTGTCCTATTGCATCACTATGAATTAGCATCAATTCTACAATGGGTGGTTTTCCAAGTGGAAATATTCTTCAACTTTTCTAGGAGGCTCTCCTATTTTTTTCTAGCACCTTGCAAGCCAAAAGAGCTTATCTCAGCTATAGAAATATATGTTCTGCTTCCTTTATTTATCCTTAGCACATAGCAAAGGACTCTGTGTTGGTATATCCTCAAATGCCATACTTGCTGGTTGACATTTAGGTTCAGTACCAGCCACACCTCTAACAAGCTGAGGTGAAGACCAACATGGAAAGGAACATTGGTCAAAGTAGGCATGTCAAGTTTTAAGAATAGTCATAGAGTCACTGGGTTTATAGTATTGCTTTGGGGAGCCTAGGGTTTAGAGATGAAGATTAATCTTCAACCAACTTCATCATGGGTTCCATTTAAAAGTCAGAAGAAGAAAGTAGTCCCCAATTGTGCACAGAAATAAAAATTGCAAGAAATAAAATTAAATACTCATAATTGGCTAATTGCTAGTACAGTTGGCTGTTTTCCCCTCTAGCCCCAGAGAAGGAGCCTTCTATATGATTTCTGGCACACTTAAGAAAGCACAGCTATAACTATTATTATTCCTATAATAACAGGGTTCTTACAGATCTTCATATTTTTACATGTTTTATAGTCATTGTGGCTAATTCGCAAAGTATCTGTTTGGAGTTAGGGTGTGTAAATACTATCCTTGCCGATATGTTGGCGAGGAGCTGGAGCTCAGAAAAAGGTAAAGTGAAGGTCACAGATGGAGTCAGCAACAACTCAGGAAACAAGAACTTGAGAATTCTGCTTTTCAGTCCCAATTTATGTTATCAGCTCATTAGGTGCTTACAGTAGAAACCAAATTATATTGAGCCTGATACAAGACTAACAGAACATGTGTTCCTGGCTTTCCAAAAGCATAGCAGCCATAGAGAGAAGTTCATATTCTCACACATGAGGTGAGCGGGCCACAGCTTGAACAAGAATATATGATCAAGTGGAAAAAATAGGATCTGCAGACCAAGTGCTTCTGGCACTCAGAGAAAGAATAGGTGTCTTAGGAAATAAGTCACTGAAAACTCCATGGAAGAGGAAGCTTCAATCAGGTTTTTAAAGGTGGGCAAGAATTGGAATGATAGACAATTGGGGAATGGCATTCCAGGATGGAGACACAACATGGGCAAATTCTCAGCAGCAGGGATGAGTAAGAAATATGTGGTGGACAGAAAGACTAGCTAGGCTGAGGCAGAAAGTTCCTACTTTGGGAGATAACTGTGGGAGTTAAGTTTGGATGGATCATAAGGCTTAATGACGGAGGGCTATAGGGTTAAAAGGATACCCATTATTTATTGGGCACCTCTATGTGCCAAGCTCTGCTTGTTTTTCTAATGTGAATTCTGAAGGGTCCAGAGTATACCTGAAAAGCAAAAGGGACCCTAATAGGCATCCTAGTGCCTAGAAAAGGACAAAGAATGTGTTCTGTTGCCTCACTCAGATGACCTTGGTCAACCTCTGAGCAGTTAGTTGAGTGTTTTAGGCAGCAATCGTCATTGTTGTCTCAAAATATGAAGCCTTTAATTTTGCATGGCATTACAAAAAGAGAGCTGCAGAGACCGAATTCCTCTCCCTCTTGGTACAAATGGCCAACTCAGAGATATTCATCACCAGCTAGTATAGGGGGGCTAATTATTCTGTCTATAGCTGAAGTTGCAGTCTAGAAGCTGTATGTTTACTTAATTATAGATATTTCTAGCTTCTTCTCCATGAAGTAGGTTAGGTACTTTGAAAGACACAGTCTTACTTTCAAGTCACTATGGGAGTATCTGCAAGACCCATGGACAAGAACCCCACTATTGTGTTTTGCTGCAAGAAGTTAAAGTGGGAATCCATTTCAATGATTTTCTACACTAGTGTTTTCTCTTCCCAGATCTCAAACAGATTGAGTTCTAAAAGAAGATATGTAATCTGGCAGGATTGTCCAATAAAACATATAGGACTCAGGCTAGAGCTGAAGGATTGTACAGCACTGAACCTAACCCCATTGCATACTCTTGTTTCTGTGGAAGATATACTCACAGTTCCCACTTGAAAGTTCAGTAACACATGTTCCCTAATCACTCCCATCTGAGGCAGTGGGAGCAGACTCCTCCAGCTTCCAGGACCAAGTGGCAATTCAATGGGACTCCAGCTGGGTGGGGGGTGAGTTCAGATGGAGGCTCTGAGGAGGAGTGGTTTGGGGTTCAGAATAGGAGAAGGAATGAAATGATACTTCTGCAAGGAGGTGATGCACAGTAAGGACATGAATGTTTTAGACCAAACCCGTGCTAAGCTTGAGGCAAGGCACGGATTTACAATGTGTAAGGTAGAAAAGGATTACATTTTATTTCCTAACCTACAACACACATACACACACATAAATGTTTAATAACCCAAACAAAAGTTTCATGAAACAGTATTTACTCTTACTACACTTTCTTTGGCATTTTTCTTTTATTTCACTTGTCGTTTAAATGCTAGATCATTACTTCCTAAATTGATTTCATAATCCACTAATGGGCTGTAACCTGCAATTTACAAAACACCACTGTAGGGAAAAGGAGGGAGTATTAGCTTTTCATTATCCCTCTCTTTCTTTCTGGTCACCTAGATCCTCTGGCCTGGAACAAGTCAGAAGTGAGTGTGAAAAACAGAGACTGGGATAAGGTGGATTCCAGGCAACACACAGATGAGGGAGGAAAGGTGGGGGAGAAAAGATGAGGTAATGCTATCCCAGGCCAGCTATGAGATCTGTGGTGAGAGGTCATATGAAAGGTAATTTGAGAGTAGAATTGTACCTCTCCAGTATCTGGCATAGTATTTGATCTTGTTCAGTAAATGTTCAATATTTATATGTGTGTGTGTGTGTGTGTGTGTGTGTGTGTGTGTGTGTTTATTTTGCTGAATTGATACACATATCTGATCAAAATCAGTGCAATAAATATTAGAACCAACTCTTGGCAAAGGACAGTGTAGGCAGTTTGTTGTTAGCAACTTTACTTATCCCCTTTGTTTGTTTCTGCTCTAGTAGCATCCAGCACAAGAAGCCCTGTTTATGCAATGGTTAAGTGATCATCTACTAACCAAAAGGTTGATGGTTTACACCCACCAAGCTCTGTAGGAAAAAAAAAAATAAAAGACTTGGTTACCTGCTCCTATAAAGATTACAGTCTTGGAAACTCTGTATGACAGTTCTACTCTTTCCTATAGGGTCACTGAGTCAGGATTGACTCAACGGCACACAACAGCATCCAGCACTGCCTTCAGATGGCAAAAGGACCCATTCTGAGCTGCCCACAACTGAAGAGACCCTCCTTTACCAAGTATGATGTCCTTCTTTAGGGACTAGTATCTCTTAATAATATGTCAGAAGTATCAGAGATGAATTCTCATTATCCTGGCTTCTAAAGAACATCCTGGCTGTTCTTCTTCCTTTGTTCTTCTGGAAGTCCATGGAACTTTTAATAGTCTTCTCCAACACCATAGCTCAAATGCATCAATTCTTATAGTCTTCTTTATTTATGATCAACTTTCACATCTTTCATATAAATATGAGACTACTGAAAATACCATGGCTTGGTTCAGGCATACCTTAGTCTTAGTCCTCAACTGACAACGTTGCTCTTGAACACTTTGAAGATCTCTTGTGCTGCAGATTTGCCTAAACCAATACGTCGTTTGATTTCTTGACTACTGCTTCCATGAGTGTTGGAAGCATAATGAAGTCTTGGACAACTTCAATATTTTCTCCATTGATCGTGATGTTATTTATTGGTCCAGTGGTGAGAATTTTTCTTCTTTACATTGAGGTGTAACCCATACTGAAGGCTTTAATCTTCATGAGTAAGAATTTTAAGCTCTCTCTGGTAGTGTAGGAGTTATGAGTCAGGCTATTCATCTCACTGTCAGCAGTTTGAAACTACCAGTGGTTCCATGGAAGAAAGATGAGGCATTCTGCTCCTGTAAAGATTTACAGCCTCAGGAACACTATATAGGGTCGCTATGAGTCAGAACCAACTCCACGGCACATTGCCACCACCACTATCACTTTTAGTCAGTAAAGTTGTGTCATCTGCATATCACAGGTTGATAATGAGTCTTCTTCCAATCCTGATGTCATGTTCTTCTTCATATAATCCAGTTTCTCAGATTATTTGCTCAGCATACGGATTGAATAAATATGGTGAAATGATACAAGCCTGGCACACATTTTTCCTTATTTTAAACCTCTCAGTATCCCCTAGTTTGATTCAAATGACTGCCTCTTAGTTTATGTACAGGTTCTTCGTGAACACAACTAAGTGTCTGGAATACCCATTCTTCATAATGTTATCCCTAGTTTGTCATGATCTACACATTTGAAAGCCTTTGCATAGTCAATAAAACACAGGTAAACACCTTTCTGATATTCTCTGATTTCAGCCAAAATCCATTTGATGTCAGTGATGATATCCTTTATTCCACCTCCTTGTCTGAATCCTGCTTGAACCCCTGGCAGTTCCCAGTCAATGTATAGTTGCTGTCATTTTTACATTATCTTTAGAAAAACTATATTTATGTGTGATATTAATGAGATTGTCCAATGATTTCTACATTTTGTTGGGTCACCTCTCTTTTGAATGGGCACAAATATGGATCTCTCTCAATCAGTTGGCCAGGAAGCTGTCTTCCAAATTTTTTGGCATAGTCAAGTGCTGCATCAGTTTGCTGAAAGCTTTCAACTTGAATTCCATCAATTCCCAGAGCCTTGTTCTTTGTCAATGCCTTCAGTGCTGCTTGGACTTCTTACTTCAGTACCATTGGCTCTTGAAATGGTTGAATATTGACAATCTCTTTTTGGTACAGTAACTCTTTGTATGTCTTCCATTTTCTTTTGATGCTTTTTGCACAAGTCAATATTCTGCCCATAGAATCCTTCAATAGTGCAAGTTGCAGTTTGAAATTTTTCATCACTTCTTTCAGTTTTGGAAATGCTGAGTAAGTAATTTCCTAATTTTCCTGGAGGCACAATCTTTATTTCAAGATATTTCTCTGAGAAAGAAGAGGAAAAAAAGGAGTAATCCACTACAATTTGATGAACTTGACCTATGCTTGTGGATGCAGTAGGGCAAAGGAGGGAACAAATCTTTACAGTGAGGATCATTCCCACCCTCTTGGTATACAGGGTTGACAAGGATGGGTAAGTTAGACATTGGCTACCCAAAATGCGGGGGGCTGCAAAGTCAAGAAGTGACTGGCTTACAAGCTTTCAATAGGGAACCTAGTTCCAAAGGGTGCGGGGAAAGGTAGAATCGCCACTGAATGGTTTCCAACCCATCTGGATGGGGCTAATGAAAGGTGATGGGGATAAGACTCTTGTGGTTCAATAGGGAATGATTGCTATCAGGACTGACTGTGAGTGTTGGAAAGGTAAAGATAGACATTTTGTAACAAAAGAAGGGGAGTGGTTGATTTTGCAGTTCAGGAGTGGAGGTCACTGGAACCATCAAGAGAGAAAAGCGAAGTGTCGGACCCTCTCCAGAGAAGCAGTGACGCCAGGGATGGAGCCAGAGATGATAACGTGGAAAGATGGAGCAGCTGGGGACTCTAGACTCAAGGAGGGAGAGAGGCTGTGTGCTGATGGCCTGGGGGCAGGCGTGTGGGGTATACCCTTTGGTTGTTTGATGATGCATGCAGGGGATTGTAATCATTGCAATGAAATGAAATATGATAGGATGAATGTAAAAATAATGTTCTCTCATGTAAACTATCACGTAATTCACAATAAAAACTTTAAAAAAAAAAAAAAAGATATTTCTCTGCCGCTAATATTATTATCTCTCTCCCTCCTCTCAAAATTCTCTTCTTTTTTTAGTTCATTCCTATCAAAATTCATTGATAAATAGCAAAGACATATGGTCAGAGATAATGAGATCAGGAGAGAAGAAAAGTATTTGTTATTTGTTCCCTAATATTCAGGCCTGTGAATGTGTCTGAAGAACCAACATCAATGTTAAGAATCTTTCATATTGCTTAAACTGCAGGTATATAAAAGATAACATTTGGAGCAGACTTTAGAACTCTAGCCAAAAAGTTTTATAACCCGATTTTTAGTTTTGTTACCTAATTATAGTTTCCTGTAAACTGCAGTGGTGAAGAATGAGGTAGCTTGACAAACAATTATATCCTTGACTCTGTTCTTTTCAACATTTTTGTCAATAGCATGGATAATGCTACCCAAAGCAATCTGATCAAATTTGTAGATGACACATAACTGGGAGCAATAGGTAATAAGCTTGTTAAGCAAATCAAGATTAAAAAATGACCCCAAGAGTCTGGGTCAAAACCAGAAGAACATTTCAAAAGGGTAAAATTTGATATTTAGAAACAAACATAAACAACAACAAATAATCAATAGCACTTATCTTAATGTTGAGACAACCTGAGTTAATAGAAATTTCTGAACAAGATACCTGAGAAATAAAGTCAAGACCACAAACTCAGTAGGAGACCACAGTGGACTGGTTGGGAAAAACACTTAGTGCCACCCAAGGAAACACTCATTCCTAGATGGAAAGATGGGAGTATGAGTTCATTGTTTCTATATTGGTTTGACTCTGCTTGCAATGTGCTGTTCAGTCCTGAACGCAAACTCTAAGAGTAACATTTGACAAACTGGAACACATCTGAGGGAAAATGGCTAGGATGGAAAGGATATGGTTTCATGTCATATGCCTGAAAAAGAGTCAGTGTTGGGAAAGAGAAGGCACAGACAAATGGAACACATGGCTTTAAATGTTTGAAGGTCTGCCATGTAAAAGAAAGAGTAGACCTTTTCTGTGGACTTTGAATAAAAATAAGGACAACTAATTGGTGAACATTACAAGTAGGCAGATATGGGCTCAATGTAATTTTTTTTTAAACATCTAGAAATTAGACATTTAAATGACCCAAAATAGCTTGTCAGTTTGTTGTACTGTGGTGACTTGCATTTTTCTGTGATTCTGAAAGCTATGCCATCAGTATTTTAAATACCAGCAGGGTTACCCACGGTAAACAGGTTTCAGTGGAGCTTCCAGACTAAAAAGAAGGAGAGGCAAACTACATATAAATGTTTAGTCACTAAAAACATTATGAATAGCAGTGGAACATTGTCAGATACAGTGCCAGAAGATGAAAACAGTATGAATAACACCAGAATATTATCAGAAACATTGGCAGCAGATAAGCCCCTCAGGTTGGAAGGCACTCACAATGTGACTGAAGAAGAGCTACCTCCTCAAAGTAGAGTGACCATGATGATGCAAATAAAGTAACGCTTTGAGGACCTTCATTTTTTAATAGGGCACAACTCAAAAAGAAGAGAAACAGCTCCACACATCCATTAATAATTGGAACATGGAATGAACAAAGTATGAATCTAGGAAAATTAGAAGTTGTCAAAAATGATATGGAACACATAAAGATCAATATCCTAGGCATTTGTGAACTAAAAAGGACTGGTATTGGCCATTTTGAAGTAGGCAATTATATGGTTTACTATGCTGGGAACGACAAATTGAACAGGAATGGCATCACATTCATTATCAAAAAGAATATTTCAAGATCTCTATTGAAGTACAACCCCTCATACACCAACATGGAAGACCAGTTAATACCACTATTATTCAAATTTATGCACCAACCACTAAGGCCAGTGATGATGAAATTGAAGAATTCTACCAACTTCTTCAGTTTAAAATAGATCAAACATGCAATCAAGACATATTGATAATCACTGGTGATTGGAATGCAAAGGGTAGAAACAAGGAGGAAAGATCAACAGAAGGAAAATATGGCCTTGGTGATAGAAAAAATGCTAGTGATCACATGATAGAATTTTGAAAGACCAATGACTTATCCATTGCAAATGCTTTTTAAAAAATAATATACATGTGGAAGTCACCAGATGGAATACACAGGAATCAAATTGACGAAATCTGTGGGAAGAGGCAGTGGAAAAGCTCAGTTTCATCAATTAAATTAAAATTAAAGCCAGAGGCAGACTTTGGAACAGATATCAATTGGTCATATGGAAGTACAGGTTGAAGCTGAAGAAAATTAAAACAAGTCCATGAGAATCAAAATATGACCTGCAGTATATCCCACCTGAATATAGAGACCAACTCATGAACAGATTTGATGCATTGTGGGATGACATCAAGAACATCATAGAGGAAGAAAGCAAAGGGTCACTAAAAAGACAGGAAAGATAAAAAAAACTAAAGGGGATATCATAGAGACTCTGAAGCCTGCTCTTGAGCACACAGAAACAAATACAGCTGCAAAAAATGATGAAGTAAAAGAGATGAACAGAAAATTTCAAAGGGCAGCTCAAGAAGACAAAGTCAAGTATTATAATGAAATGTACAAAGATCTTGAGTTAGGAAACCAAAATGGAAACACTTGCTTAGCATTTATTAGGCTGAAAGAAGTGAAGGAAAAATTCAAGCCTTGACTTGCAATATTTAAGGAATTCATCCGGGGAAAGATGAGACTTTCTGCCACCACAAAGATCTGAAGTCTCAGAAATGCTGTATAGACTCACTATGAGTCAGAAGAGACTCAATGGCACTTAACAACAATAACAATAGGCAAAATACTGAATGATGCAGAAAGCATCTAAAGAAGATGAAAAGCATACAGATAGTCACTGTACCAAAAAGAAATGGTCAATGTTGAACCATTTCAAGAGGTATCACACGGTCAAGAACCAATAGTATGAAAGGAAGAAGTCCAAGTTGCACTAAAGGTATTGGCAAAATACAAGGCTCCATGAATTGACAAAAATACAAATTGAAATCTTTCAATAGACTGACACAGCACTGGAGGTACTCACTCATCTTTTTCAAGAAATTTGGAAGACAGTGACCTGCCCAAAGAATTGGAAGAGATCCATATGTGTACCCATTCCAAAGAGAGGTGACCCAACCGAATACAGAAATCATCAAACAACATAATTAATATCACATGCAAGTAAAATTTTGTTGAAGAAAATTCAAAAATGGCTGCAACAGTACATCCACAGGGAACTGCCAGAAACTCAAGCTGGATTCAGAAGAGGGCGTGAAACTAGGGAGATCATTGCTGATGTCAGATGGATATTGGCTGAAAACAAAGAATTCTAGAAAGATATTTACCTGTGCTTTCTTGTCTTGCAAATGTTTTCAACTGTGTGGATCATGACAAGCTGTGGATAACATTACAACGAATGGGTTTTCCAGAACACTTAATCGTGCTCATAAGGAAACTGAACATAGATTAAGAGACAGTCGTTTGAACAGAACTAGGGTAACTGAATGAGTTAAAATCAGGAAAGATGTATGCCAGGCTTGTATCATTTCACCATATTTATTCAATCTGTGTGCTGCAAAAATATTCTTAGGATCTGGATTATATGAAGAAGAGCATGGCATCAGGATTGAAGGAAGACTCATTAACAACCTGCAATATGCAGGTGATACAACTTTGCTTGCTGAAAGTAAAGAGTACTTAAAATACTTACTGATGAAAATCAAAGACCACAATCTTTAGTATGGATTGCACCTCAATGTAAAGAAAATTAAAATCCTCATAACTAGACCAATAAGTAATATCAATATAAATGGAGAAAAGATTGAATTGTCAGGCTTCATTTTGCTTGGACCTATAGTCAACACTCATAGAAGCAGCAGTCAAGAAATCAAACAATTTATTGCATTAGGCAAATTTGCTGTAAAAGACCTCTTTAAAGTGCTCCAAAAGCAAATATTTCAGCTTGAAGATTAAAGTGTACCTGACCCAAAGGATGGTATTTTCAATAGCCTCATATACATATGAAAGCTGGACAATGAGTAAGTAAGACAATAGAAGAATTGATGCATTCGTGTTATGATACTGGAGAAGAATAAGAAAAGTACCATGGACTGCCAGAAGAACAAACAAATCTGTGTTGAAAGAAGTGCAGCTAGAATGTTCCTTAGAAGCCAAGATGACTTTGCCTCTCATACTTTGGACATATTATCAGGAGGAACCGGTCCCTGGAGAAGGATATTAAGCTTGATGAAGTTGACAGTCAAAGAAAAAGAGCAAGACCTTCAACAAGATAGATTGACACACTGGCAGCAGCAGTGGATTCAAGCTTAAAAACAATTGTGAGGATGGTGCTGGGCCAGGCAGTATTCCGTTCTGTTGTGCATATGGTCACTATGAGTTGGAGCTGACTCCAAGATACCTAACAACAACAAAGGTAGAATGCACTGCTTGGTAAATGATGAGTCCATCATAATCAGAACTGGTCAAGATGAAATAAAATGCCCACCTGTTAATCAAGTATAGAGGGGATTCTTGCACCATTTAGGAAGCTTGAGGGAGTGACCATTTGAATTGCACTCAAGAGTAAGAGTGTGATACTAAGGAATTCAAACAGACTAGGACAAAAAAAAAAGCACGTCTTCAAGAATTTCAGCTATCATTTCCATTTATTCTCAGCACATCCCAGTGCAATGGGCAAGTGTTAGTATATTGATAGCTTACAAATGACAGACCTGAAGCCCAGTGAAGTTAGGTGTGGCCCAAGGTCACATAGCAAATTAGGAACTGAACCATAAAATAACTCATCTCAGTCTAAAAGCAAAGAAAAAAATATTTTTTTTTAATTAACAATATACCACTAACAATTATTATAGCATACTATATGAGAGTCATAGGACCTTACATATCTTACTCATTTAATCCACACAATGATACTATGGGATAGGTACTATTACCACGATTGTTATAGATATCGAAATGAGGTTTGGAGAGGTAAGAAACTATCACAAGGCTATTCGACCAGTTAATTCAACTTCAGAAGATAAACTTGGAATCTTCACTTCTCTCCATCTCCTCTGCCACCACCTAAACCCAAACTACTATGGTCTTTCACCTATTGTTACTTTTGTTAGATCTTGTCAAATTCTGACTTATAGCAACCCTAGGCATAACAGAATGAAACAGTGTCGAGTCTTACATCATTCTCACAACTATTGTTATGTTTGAGTCCATTGTTGCTTCCACTATGGTCTCTCACCTAGACTATATCAATAGCATCTCAAATGGTCTCCTTACTTTCACTGATGCCTCATTAAATCTACTCTACATACAGCAGCCAGATAAATATTCTTTCTCTCTCATTCTCTCTCTCTCTCTCTCTCTCTCTCTCTCTCTCTCTCTCTCTCTGTCTCTCTCTGTCTCTCTCTCATATATATATATAAAACCAAGGAGCTCTGGTAGCATAGTGGTTACGAATCAGGCTGTGAACCTTAAGGTCAGCAGTTTGAAACTCTGGTAGCATAGTGGTTACGAATCAGGCTGTGAACCTTAAGGTCAGCAGTTTGAAACTACCAGCTGTTCTGCAGGAGAAAGATGAGGCATTCTGCTCCTGTAAAGATTTACAGCCTCGGAAACCCTGTACAGGGTCGCTATGAGTTGG
>NW_006408569.1:16193743-16195038 GCF_000296735.1 Chrysochloris asiatica | reverse complement strand
GCTGTTCTGCAGGAGAAAGATGAGGCATTCTGCTCCTGTAAAGATTTACAGCCTCGGAAACCCTGTACAGGGTCGCTATGAGTTGGAACTGACAACAACATATATATATATATATATATGTTTCACTGGTTTTGCTTCTCTAGAAAACTTGGCCTAAGACATATGATACCACATGAAAAAGTGACTTTAATTAAGGTTAGATCTGGATAAGGTTATCTGAGGAGAACAAACAAGATGGTGGAGAGGGTGGAAGTGTAGTGAGGAGCTCTGTCAGCAACAACACAGAATACTGGACCAAGCAGGCTCAGGGGATGGTCCCAGAACTCTGAACCACATATAAAGGAATATTTAGAAGATTGGAAGGCTTAAAGCTAGGAGAATTTGCAGCAGAAGCAAGAAATCCATTGCTTTCTAATTCAAGATGCTCAGCTGCTCCCAGAGCTACCATCTTGGGAGAGACTGAGCAGGGGAAGGGTCAGAGCAGCCACAGATACCTGACAGAACCATGGAGATAAAGGGGTGTGGACACTCTTTTTTTTTTTTTTTTTTCTGTTCATTGGTCTCTCGCTGTCTGCACACCTCCATTCAGGTGAACAGAGGGGGTGCCTGAACAAGTGGATACTCTACCCCCACACCCGGAGGGTTCTACTATGCATGCACACAGATCTCCTTGAATTTTAAAGTGGAAGTTTCCACTTAAAACCAAAAGGCAGCACAAAACAGCCACAGCTGGCTCTGAACTGTTTATCACTAGGAAAAAGGCCTGGACGGGGGTTGTAGAAGAGGACAGGCAGACTAAAAAGGAAATAGGCCGAAAATTAAATCCTGAGTTGTGTCACAACAACCAACAGTGGCATCTTGAAATTTCTCAGGAAGAAGAGTGAAAAGGGAAGCCCATATCCTGATCACATCTACCTGGAGGCAATCAGAAAGCATAAAAATACCAAAATACACATCCATCTAAGTATTAAGGCCACAGATAACTCCTGAATATGCCCAAAAAAACAGAAACAGATGACCATATAAACACATGTCCAGAAATGAGACAAAGTGACTGAGGCAAATGAGCTGGAAGTAGAATTACACTTCATAGTGGAAGATGTGTAGATTTTGGAAATGCCTGAGAAGGAATTCAGAAAAATGATTATAAAATGTATCAAAATACTATACAATGGAGTTGAGAAAAATAAGGAAGAAGTCAGGAAAGTGGTACAGGAACAATCAAATAAGATAGATACAGCATTGGAAATAATTCAAAACCTACAGAAAGAGGTCCAAATGATTAATAATAGAAA
>NW_006408569.1:16162088-16193623 GCF_000296735.1 Chrysochloris asiatica | reverse complement strand
TCTCTCAATACTACTAAGATAGAAGAGCAAACACAAAAAGGATTTTAAAAAATCTGAAGAAGGCCTAAGATTAATGTTGGACAACATGAAGAGAAATAACTTAAGAGTTATCGGCCTTCCATGCATGCTCAGATTGGTGACCACATCCGTCACCAATAAAGGGAGGTGAGGGAAAAACAGCAATGAAGCTGCAAGCTAAGCCCTACCATGCTCAATAGGCTCCTGTGAACCCGGATGGAGACCTGGTTGGCCAATAGTGTGCCAAGTCCAGGGGTCTCTTGGACCCAGAGTCAGCGACATAGCCACGGAGGACTAGAGTGGAGAGTGAAGTCCAGCTGATAAGAAGAGAGGGCACAGGCATAAGTACACCCACACTTGCAGTTAATACCCACTTATCCTGGCTTCAGTGACTGGATGATCAGAGCTCAACCAGAAGAAGAAAGAAGAGGGACAAAAGGATAATCTGATACAATTTGATGAACTTGACTCAAAAGAGTGAACAAATCTTCACAGTGAAGATCATTCCCACCTCCTCCACACATAGAGAGGACAGGGATGGGCAACTTGGACATTGGCTACCCAGAATAGGGGAGAGGGGGCGACAGAGGCAAGAAGTGACTGGCTTACAAGCTTTCAAGAGGGAACCTAGATCCAGAGGGTGTGGAGCAAGGTAGAATCTCCACTGAGTAGTATCCATTCTGCCTAGTCAGGGCTGATGAAAGGAGATGCAGATAGGTCTCTTGCAATACAATAGCAATTAATTGTTATCAGGACTGATTGTGAGGGCTGGAAATATAAAGGTAGACATTTTGGGGCAAAAGGAGGGGAGTGATTAACCTTGCAGTTTAGGAGTGGAGGTCCCTGGGACCATCAAAGGAGAAAAGCCTAACCTTAATTAAAGACACTTTGTCATGTGGTATCATCTGTCTTAGGGTAAATTTTCTAGAGAAGAAAAACCTGTAAAACATATATATGTATATCTATAGAGAGAAGTTTATAATCAAGGAAATGGCTTATAATTGTAGAGTCCCAGATCCCCAGAAAAAGAGAGAGAGACAGAGAGATCCATTCCCATGTGTCCATTATATTGGGAGCAGACCACACCCCCAAAGAAACATCCTTTCAGTTGATTGGTGCTTGTAGCTAATCATCATAGGGTTAGCTATGGCTCTATTAGGTTTCATCACCATGGGAATAAATACATCCCAACTGCTAAACCTCTGGAGATCCTGGCCTACTCAAGTTGACATCGAACTCTATCACAGCAACCTAAACATTCCCTTCTAAGTACTTACCACAAGATGCTGTTGTTAAGTGCTGTTGAGTCAGTTCCCACTCATAGCAATCCTGTATAGGGTTTCCAAGGAGCAGCTGGTGAGCTTGAACCACCGACCTTGAGGTTCAAACTAACTTTGCAGCCCAGCACATTAACCCAGAGTACCACACTAGGACTCTTACCACATGATATCATCTACCACATGATACTGACACATTATTTTTTTTTTTTTTATGTTTGTACCAACAAACACTAGACTACAAGGACCATGAGAAAGGGGATCCTGTCTGTGTTGCTCATTGCTACATCCTAGCACCTAGACAGTGCTTGTCACACAGTAGGAATTCAAAATTTATTAATGAATGAAAAGTGAATTAATGAATAAACAAAATATTTAAAACCCAGGGCAGACTCCTGAGCACCACTACTTAATCATATTATCTTGATATAAAAGGGACTAGAAAGAACTCCTTTCCCACAACCTATTCCAGCACCTGTCCTGCCATTTTTGACACTGCTTTAAAAAGTTGGTATGCACTTACAGTTGCAAAATGAATTTTACAAAATGCATGTGTTCATATAGCAATGCCTGCATTTGCAAGCTGTTATGTTCAAGTAGTATCAAATGTTGATAATGAGTGTTTTCTTTGCCAACATTTAGATATATACCATGTAATTGCAAAAATAACTAGACTGTCAGAAGGCAGTGTACTCCTGAGAGCAGAACAAAATGTTCAAGGGAATTAACCCAAAGATGGTAATTAAACCCTGGAATCATCAGCTAGAGAATGGAGCTGGAACCTTATTCTGACTCTGGAAGCTGCAAATGCCCGCTGTGGTTACTAGAACCCAAGACCAAAAGGCATTCAGTGGGTGAAAGAAGGTCTCGGATATATGTGAGCCCTGGCTAGTACCTCAACACCCAGCACAGCACCTCTACCCAATCCCACCCTCTTCTCTACCCTCAGGTTAAACACAAATAGTCACTTAAGTAACGAGGTTAGGAAGGTAGTTGCCATAAGGTGGACTCTGAAGGGATTCAAAATAACCATCTTTTCTAAGTTGTCATTACTAAAATAACTCCTTTGGGATCTCCTAGATATGTGTACATTTTATTGGGTTATCAGTGAGGAGTAAGCCAAGAGCTAACACTATGATTATCAGGATGGGGGAGGAGAGAGAGGTTTTGCTCCCCCAGGGGACATTTGATGTTGTCTGAAGACATTTTTAGTTGTCACAACTTAGGGGTGCTACTGGCATCTAGTGGGTAGAAGCCAGAGATGCTACAAAACACCTTATAGTGCACACAACAAAGAATTACCTAACCCAAAATGGCAAGCATGCCAAAATTGAGAAACTCTGAACTATCTCATTAGCAAAGAATCATTTATTAATCCATTCACATTATCTCATACATAGGGCAGGTTCTTGCAGAAATGGAGGTTGGGATGAGTATATTTTGATTGGACAATTAGAACAGAAAAGAGGAAGAATAATCAGCAATACCAAAGTGACTAGTAAAGAGACAGGATGCAGAGGACCAGTTAGAAGACTGCTCTTATAATATAATAGAGAAGGAATGAAAACCTTGCCTGAGGATGAACAAAAACTAGTGCACATGCTGTTGCGGTAGAATTGATGAAGTATCACCAACGAATGGCATGGGAGAAGAGAGAGATGGCAAAAATGACCATTAAGACTCTTGCTCAGGTGACTGGAAGAAGAATGATACACTAACAGAAACAGTGCCAAGACAAGTAAAAATGTGGGTGGAAGGCAAGAGTGGAGAAACAATGATATGTTGAATTTGTGACGCCATGAAGACTTCCAGGTGAGACTTTTTATGAGCAGTTATGAGGAGTGTGGCTGAGCTTGACATGTCAGTACTTGCAGTTCTGTATATAAAAGAAGATATACAGAAAGTAGACATATAAAAAGATGTTCAACATCTTTAAAGAATTGAAAAATTAAAACAATGAGATCACTACTTACCTATTAGAATGGCTGACATCCAAAACATTGTTGTTGTGTACCATAGAATCAGTTCCGACTCCTAGTGACCCTGTATAGGGTTTCTATGAGTGGCTGGTGGGATTGAACTGCCAACTTTGTGGTTAGTAATCCAGTGCTTATCCTACAGTGCCATACCAAAACACTAGTGACAACTAAATGCTAGCAAGATGAAAGCCTGTATGTGGCATGTAGCAGGATCTCCATAAATATTTGTTGAATTAATGAAATAGACAAAACATTTAGAGTAAGAGAGTCAATGACAAAATCTTGGAAACATCTTCACTGACAGGCTGGACAAAGAGAAATTGAAAATAGCAGTAAGGGTGGCAGAGCCATCAGAGTTCAGTGCTCCAGAAACAGGAGAGTTTCAAAAAAGGGAATTTGGCTAATAATATCAGATGCCGCTCAAAAATCAAGTAGTACAAGAGTAGAGTTGGATTTGGTGATAAGGAAGTTAGCCTGGCTTCTTTCATTTAGCAGAATGCATTTAAAGTTTCCCAATATGTTTTTGTGACTTGAAATACCTCATTTCTTTTTATTGTTGAATGATACTCCATGTGTGGATGTACCATAATTTGCTTATCCATTTACCTATTGAAGGACATGTGGTGGCTTCCAATTTTTGGTGATTATTTAAAAAACACACATTAATGTACAGGCTTTTTGTATATATAAGTTTCCAATTATTTTAGGTAAATACCTAGGAATCCTAATCCTGAATCATACAGTAAGTCTTTGTTTAGCTTTGTAAAAAAGTACCAAACTGTCTTCCAAAGTAGCCGCACCATTTTGAATTTCCATCAGGAATGAACGAGTGATCTTGTTACTCCACATTCTTGCTAGCATTTAGTTGTCACTAGTGTTTTGGTATGGCGCTGTAGGATAAGCACTGGATTGCTAACCGCAAAGTTGGCAGTTCAGTCCCACCAGCCACTCACAGAAACCCTATACAGGGTCACCAGAAGTCGGAACCGACTCTATGGTCCCAACAACAACGTTTTGGATGTCAGCCATTCTAATAGGTAAGTAGTGATATCTCATTGTTTTAATTTTTCAATTCTTTAAAGATGTTGAACATCTTTTTATGTGTTTACTTTCTGTATATCTTCTTTGGTATGATGTCTGTTCAAAGCTTTTGCCCACTTTTTCCATTTTAATTTTGCTATATGAAATGCATTAGTTTTCTATCTGCTGCTGTAACAAATTACCACAAACTCAGTGGCTTGAAATAATAAAAGTTTATTATATTACAGTTCTGGAGGTCAGGAATCTGGTAGAGGTCTTACTTGGCCAAAATCAAAGTGTCAGTGGGGTTGTATTGTTTTTTGAAGGAATCTATTTCTTTGCCTTTTCCAGCTTCTGGAGGTTACATACATTCCTGGGCTCCATTCATCTTCAAAGACAGGATTGGCTGGTTGAGTCTCTTTTAAAACACACCACTCTGGTACTGATTCTGTTTTTGCCTTCCTCTTCCACACTTAAGGATCCTTATGACTCCATTCAGCCATCCAAATAATCCACAACAATCTCCTTATTATGTCAGCTGAGTAGCAAACTTAACTCCATTTGTAGTCTTGATTTCTCTTTGCCATGTAATGTAATATATTCATAGGTTCTAGGGATTAGAACATGGACATCTTTGAGGGAGCATTATTCAACCAATTACTTGTGATGTGTGAGAGTGTAAATAGAAAGTGCTTATACATACATCTAAGGAGCTCTGGTAGCGTAGTGGTTACGAATCGGGCTGCAAACCTTAAGGTCAGCGGTTCGAAACTACCAGCCGCTCCGCGGGAGAAAGATGAGGCTTTCTACTCCCGTAAAGATTTACACCCTCGGAAACCCTGTACAGGGTCGCTATGGGTCGGAACCGACTCGACGGCACTTAACAACAACAACAACATACATACATCTATACAAGTCTTTTACTACAGGGATAAAGAAAGATCTCTACATGCAATACCAAGAAGTAGAAAAGATATGGGAAAAAAAGGACTGTCCTTCCTAAAAAAGAACTGTTGTTGATCTTACTTCAACAAAAAATACACACACATAGAATATATATGTAGAGAGAGTTGGATTTGGCAAAAATTAAGGTTCAGAAAGCACTGGAATGCATGTTCTCAAAGTCCCTCCCAGCTCTAAACTTCTTTGATAGATTCATATTCACTGTATCATAGTATTACCTAGAGAACCGTCTTGTGATGCATCTGTATCAGTTCCTTTTTAGCTGTATTTTTCTTCTTCCTGCTTGTTTCAAATGTGATCATTAAATCAGCAAGAGACTTCAGTTTCCTTCCCCCCTTGATTCAAAAGGCTATGAAAAGTGTTCTGTAAACGATATGCATTATGGTTATTCTGATCTTTGGAGTAATCAAGTTGTTTGACATTTTTGTAACGATGCCTTTTGTAATGTGAATGGTGTAATTAGCTGCCACACTGTACATTAACAATACCTGTCCTAAGGACTTGGGGACTATAAATAAAAGTGTGACAGCTGGCTTCAGCCTTGCTTGTCACTCACCATTGAAGGTAACACAGCTGGGGAGCTACACTAGAGTCCCCAGAACTCCAAGATGTAGTCAGAAACAACGAGAAGGATTTGGTATTTTGCTAGTGGAAAGAGCTGGAGTTAGATCCTCTTAGGAAGCAGACAACATAAAATATTTTATACTGAAAAGGCATAGAAGTCTGAACTGGAAATAGCTTTTAATTAACACAAAGGCATTATATAGAGAGGGGAAGAGCTAGAGTATAACAACACATTCTTTCTTAACCCATTACTACCCAGAAATGAAAATTGAAAAAAAAACAAAAAACACAAAACACCCTAAAGGTAAAGAGATGGATATGGAAGGTGGGTGGGGGGCGGGGGAGGGGGAGTGGAGAGTTGTGCTACATACATAGGGATTTCATATGACAATGAGGGCAATGGTTGCTTTGGAGGGTATCAGGAGCCAACAGAGGGCAAAATATGCTAAAAAGAGCTGACAAGAGGTAAAAAGCAAAGAAAGAACTGTTTGGTTCCTAAGTTATTTGTGAGATAATGCTAAGAATTTTCCATGCATCATTTCATTTCATCCTCAGCGTATGACAATAATAAAAAGTTACATTTATCATTATGACATACTTTATATTCTACTTATTTAATCTCATTTATTGTCTTTTTCTTCTTTGCAAGTTTCAAGAGGACAGGATCTTGGTGTGTTTTTTTTTTTTCACTGTTTTTTTTCAAGAGGACAGGATCTTTTTTTTTTTTTTTTGTATCACCCAACACCAGGCACAGTGTCTAACACAGAGCACATGCTATATGATGTTGTGTAAGTTATTTAATGTTTCTGAGCCTCAAGATAGGACAGTGATTACACACAGGCATAATCTGGAGTTAAAACCATTTAGGTTAAAATCTTGAGTCCATTGCTTATCTTTGTGCCTCTGACTTATCCTCTGTGATGGTAATACTTGTGTGCCACCGAGTCATTTCCAACTCCTAGTGACCCTGTATAGGGTTTCCAAGGCTGTAAATCTTTACGAGAGCAGAAAGCCTCATCTTTCTCCTATGGAGTGGCTGATAAATTCGAACTACTGATGTTGCAGTTATCAGTCCAGCATGTAATCCACTACACTACCAGGGTTCCTTCTTCATCTGTAAAATTTGGATAATAGTAATACCTTTCTCAGCATTACTGTGAACATTTCAAAATTACTTTACTCATGTGAAGCATCTATAATTGAGTATCTATTATATACCTGGCACATAATAGATATTCAATTAATGCTAGCTACTTATTAATGGAGCCCTGGTACTGTAGTGGTTATGAATCGGGATGCCAACCGCAAGGTCAGCAGTTAGAAACTACCAGCTGTTCCATGGGAGAAAGATGAGGCGCTTTGCTCCTGTAAATATTTACAGCCTCGGAAACCCTGTACAGGGTCGTTATGAGTCAGAACCGACTCCACAGCACACAGCCACCACCACCACTTATTAATGAGTGTCCAGGTGTGGTTCAGTAGGATAAGCACTGGAATGGTAACCACAAGGTTGGCAGTTCAAGCTCACCAGCCTCTCCTTGGAAACCCTTTACAAGGTTGTTTTGAGTCAGAGCCAACTTGACGGCACTTAACAACAACTTATTAATGAGTCTTGGCGTGGAACTGTAGAATAAGCACGGAAGTGCTAACCACAAGTCAGCAGTTCAAACCCACCAGCTGTGCCTCTGAAACCTGGTACAAGTGTACTGTAAGTCAAAAACAACTCAAGAACTCTTAATAACAACAACTTATTAATGAAATAAATATGTATATGGATCAGAATGGAATTTTTACCAATATAGTCCTGGGGTATCGTCCCCTAGATTGAAAGGCAAATATGCCAACAATCATTAACATTGCATAGCATAGTTACATTCTGTAATATATAAGGTCACCATGAATTGGAGCCAACTTAATGGCAGCTAGTAAATTTTCCACATGAATGGAGAAAGGATTCCATCATTTATAACTATGCTGGAACAACACTGAATAAAATAAACTTTATGTTCTTTCAGCTCAGACATTCTAAGAATCTACACACATAAACACTGTCTTTTGGGTCAACTCACTGTTACATTCTGCAATACTTTCTGCAGCCAGGTAATAGGCCCAAGGACTACATTGGGAGAAGCTGTCCCAGCTTCTCTTAGAGGTGATTAACCTTATCCTCATATGACAGTTGACACCATATTGGGCTACTACTCTCTAGACCTTCTATTTGTTTTATATGTACATATTCGAGTGCCAGCAAAAAAAGAAGAAGACCTTCAATGAGAGGATTGACACAGTGGCTGTAACAATGGGCTCTAACATGATAGGATCACTTTTAGCTGGAACCAATGTGATGGCCCCTAACAACAACAACAACAATATTGGAGTATAGCAGGAGAAATTATGCACAATTATGACTTATTTATAGGACAACTATGCTTCTGTTTTATATGAAAAAAAAATGTTTCTTAATTTTCTCCTAATACTCTTTTTCCTGACGTCCAATGCTGTTTCCAACCTCTTGGACAACAGTAGCTCATTGTTCACTGAGGATTGTGTCTGACCTATAATACTCTTAAGTCTCTTGCCTGTGTTAGAATCAATAGCTGAAAACTCTTATTTTGTACACTTAGTTTGGAATTTCTTATTTTCAGTGGGTTTTCTCACATCTGCTCACCCACATATTCTTGTAAGGTCTTCTTTTGTCTCATTGTGTCATCATACACAAACTTAAATACTTTATTAGGTGTTCCTTCTTGCAAATGATTCATAAAGATCTAGTAAAATCCTGGACTACAGATATAGATATTGATATCGATATACAGATCACACTGTGGGTTAACGTGCTGGACTGCAAAGTCGGTTTGCACCACAAGGTTGGTGGTTCATGCTCACCAGCCGCTCCTCAGAAACCCTATATAGGGTCGCTATGGGTCGGAACCAACTTGACTGCACTTAACTAACTACTATATACATATATATACACATATATATACCTCAGGGTCCAGTTCGAAACTACCAGCTGTTCCCCGGGAGAAAGATGAGGCTTTCTGCTCCCGTAAAGATTTACAGCCTCAGAAACCGTGTACAGGGTCACTATGAGTCGGAACTGACTCCACGGCACATTACAACAACATATATGTATATATGTTGTTGTTAAGTGCCATCAAGTCCATTCCGACCCATAGCAATACTGTATATGGTTGCTGAGAAGTGGCTGGTGAGCTTGAACCGCAGACCTCGCTTGCAGTCCAGCATATTAATCACAGTGCCACATCAGGACTCTAGACTTGGAAAGCCTATACAAGGTCACTATGAGTTGGATCAACTCCACGACACATAACCACCACTATATATATAATTATTTATTTTTATAAAGTTTGAAAACAAGCAAAAGTAACAATACAAGCAGTCCCCGGATTATGAATGAGTCATTTTCCTAAATTTGTCTTCAAGTTTAAATTTGTACATAAGTCAAAACAGGTAGATATGGTTTGTCTTAGTGTTCCTTCCTATGCATAAGAACCATTAAAGAAACACTTCCAGATACATCTTTAACATAATTGTTGTTGTTATTAAGTGCCCTCAAGTTGATTCCGACTCACAGAGACCCTGTATAGGGTTTCCAAGGAGCATCTAGTGAGCTTGAGCCACCAACCTTGTGGTTCAAACTAACTTTGCAGTCTAGCATATTAACCAGAAGTGCCACACCAGGACACCATTTAACATAATAATACAATAATAATAATAATAATAATAATAATAATAATAATGTTTTGACATGTGTAGAAAAGTAGTGCCCATTTGCTATTATGAACCATTCATTGCATGTACCTTGAATTTTTAATATAATAGACTAGACTAGGTTGATTCTTAATTACAGGCTTTACTTAGGTCTGACTTTTGTAACCCAGGGAATGCCTATATGTTGTTTAAGTGTGAGTGAGCATATATTATTCAAAAGGCCAAGGTAATGATGAATACAAAATTTGGGATACAGAGGGATGTCAAGAAAATGAAATGGGTTAGAGGAAGAGCTCTTAGATAGAAATAACTTATAGGTAATGTTATAGTTCTTAGGTTGGATGATGGGTTTATGAGTGTATATTATGTTCCATATACAAGGAAATTAATATAAAAAATTTTGAACGACTCATATATATAAAGGAGTAATGATTGTTTTGCATCCCTAAGGTAAAAAAAAAAAATTGTTTACAAAAACAATACCAGCTTTTTCTATTAACCAGAATTTCACCACCATTATATTTGTTGTTGTTAAGTGCCATCGAGCTGATTCCAACCCATAGCAAGTCTGTATAGGGTTTCTAAGGAGCAGCTGGTGAGTTTGAACCACCAACCTTGCAGTTCAAACGACTTTGCAGTCTGATATATTATCCCACAGCTCCACACCAGGACTCCCACCATCATATACTTACTTTTATTTTTTGTTTCCTTCCAGGCTATCAAAAACTTATGAAACACTAAGTTACTCATAGCTATAGGTTCTCCTCCTTCTGAGATTTTCTCCTTCAATGATTGCCCATAATCTAGTCAGGTTTGGCTTCTTGTTGAAAAGATATTTCATTTTCCCAAGAGGTTACTTTGAATAGTATTCATAGATCCTCATCTTTCTCTTGGGCCTTTTATGCTAGTTTGTATGGATCTTAGGATTACTAGCTACCCACTGAATCATTTTGGGTGAAATGCCATAATTGCTTGTTCCAGTCTTTCAGCTCCAAGACCACTAGCAGGATAGATTATTTCTAGGGATGCCAGGTGAAATGCAGGATTCATGGTTAAAATGGAGTTGCAGATAATTAACAATATTTGTAACATAAGTATAAATTTGGGACTTACTTATACTAAAAAAGAATGTTTACCTAAAATACAAATTTAACTGCGAAGCCTATATTTTGATTTGCTCAATTTGGAAACCTTATCTCATTGTGGCCCAAATTTACACTTTTGGTTTTGGGTTTGGGGTCCTGGAATGTCAATTTTGGAATCAAATTCAGTCTCCTCTGCTTAAACAATAGACCTTTTTTAGAAAAAAGTTTCATAATTCTTATCTATAAAATAGGAATAATAGCAATAACTCATAAGGTTGTTGAGAATATTAAAGGAGATAACATTTGTATAGCACTTTGAAGATGCTTCAAACATACTGTTTACTCTATCACTGCTATCATTACATGTATTATTGTGAATTTTACAAAGTACATTAGGTGTTTCAGCCAAGATTTCACCTTGTACTGCAAATTTGTCCATTAATAGGCTTAATTTGGGAATGTAACTCTCTCAGTGTCTCCATTGGTGAAGAGCATGGCAAAATGGCATATGTTGTTTTTGTTAGGTGTCATAGAGTAGGTACCAACTCATAGCAGCATTATGCACAACAGAATGAAGCATTGCCCAGTCCTGCCAACCTCACAATTGTTGCTACACTTGAGCCGATTGCTGCTGCCACTGTGCCATCCATCTCATTGGGGGTCTTCCCTTTTTTGCTGACCCTCCACATCACCAAGCATGATGATGATGACCTTCTCCAGTGACTGGTACCTCCAGATAATATGTCCAAAGTGTGAGAGACAAATTCTGGCCTTCCTAGCATCTAAGGAGCATTCTAGTTGTACTTCTTCCAACACAGATCAGTTTAATCTTCTGACAGCCCATGGTACTTTTAATATTCTCCTCCAACATCATAACTCAAATGCATCAATTCTTCTACAGTCTTCCTTATTCATTGTCCAACTTTCACATGCATATGAGGCTAATGAAAATACCATGGCTAGGGTCAGGCACACCTTAGTCCTCAAACTGGCATCTTTGCTCTTCAACACTGTAAAGTGGTCTTATGCACCAGATTTGCCTAATGCAATATGTCATTTGATTTCTTGACTGCTACTTCCATGAGTGTTGATAGTTGATTCAAGCAAAATGAAGTCTTTGACAACTTCAGTCTTTTCTCCATTTATAGGGATGTTGTTTATTGATCCAATGGTAAGGATATTTGTTTTCATTACACTCAGGTGCAACCCATACTAAAGGCTATGGTCGTTGATCTTTATCAGTAAGTATTGTAAGACCTCTTCGCTTTCAGCAAGCAAGGTTGTATCATCTGTATATCGCAGGTTGTTAAGTCTTCCACCAAACCTGATGTCAAGTTTTTCGTCATATAATCCAGATTCTCAGATTATTTGATCAGTATACATATTGAATAAGTATGGTGAAAGAATACAATCCTAGCACACACCTTTACTGGTTTTAAACCATTCAGTGTCCCCTGGTTTTGTTCAAACAAATGCCTCTTAGTCTATGTACAGGTTCCTCATGAGCACAATTAAGTGTTCTGGAATACTCATTCTCCACAATGTTGTCCAAAGCTTGTCATGATCCACACATTCAAAACACTTTGAAAGTCAATAAAGCACAAGTCTCTGCTTTCAGCCAAGATCCATCTGATGTCAGCAATGATATCCCCCATTACAGGTCCTATTCTGAATCTAGCCTGAACCTCTGTATAGTTCAATGTCAAAGTACTACTGCAGCCATTTTTAAAATTATCCTTGGCAAAATTTTATTTGCATGCGATATTAATGATATTGTCCAATGATTTCCACATCCCTTGGGTCACCTCTCTTTGGAATGGGCACAAATATGGATCTTTTCCAATCAGTTGACCAGGTTATCTTCCGAATTTCTTGGCATAGATGAGTGAGTGCCTCCAGTGCTGCATTAGTTTGTTGAAAGATTTCAATTTGTATTTTATCAATTGCTGAAGTCTTGTTCTTTGCCAATGGCTTTAGTGTACCTTGAACTTCTTCTTTCAGTATTATTGGCTCTTGATCATATGCTACCTGTTCAAATGGCTGAACATCAACCATTTCTTTTTGGTACAGTGACTCTGTGTATTCCTTCCACCTTCTTTTGACCCTTTCTGCATCATTCAAAAATTTTCCCATAGAATCCTTAAAAATAGCAATTTGAGGTTTGAAATTTTCTTCTCTTTTTTTCAGCTTGAGAAATGCTGAGTGTGTTCTTCCCTTTTGTTTTTTTAACTGCAGATATTTGCACATTTCATTATAGTAACTGACTTTGTCTTCTCAATCTACCCTTTGAAAATTTCTATTCAGCTCTTTTACCTCCTCATTTTTTCTATTTGCTTTAGCATTTCTATGCTTGAAAGCAAGTTTTGGAGTCTCTTCTGGCATCCATTTCCATCTTTTTCTTCTTTCTTGTCTTAATGGCCTTTTGCTTTCTTCCTGGATGATGTTCTTGATGTCATCCTACAACTCTTCTGGTCTTAAGTCATTATTGTCTAACTCATCAAATCTGTTCTTGAGATAATCTCTAAATCCAGGTGGGATATGTTCAAGGTCATATTTTTACTCTCGTGAACTTATTTTAATTTTCTTCAGCTTCAGCCTGAACTTGCATATGAACAGTTGCTGATCTGTTTCACAATCTGCCCCTGGACTTGTATTGGCTGATGATATGGAGCTTTTCCACAGTCTCTTTCCACAGATATAGTCAATTTGATTTCTAGTATTCCATCTGTTGAGGTCCATTTTTATAGTGGTTTTTTGTTGTTGTTGTTGTTGTTGTTGTTGTTGTTGTTGTTGTTTAAAATGGGTATTTGCAATGAGGAAGTCATTGGTCTTGCAAAATTCTATCATGCAATTTCCAGCATAATTTTAACACCAAGGCCATATTTTCCAACAACTGATCCTTTCTCTTTGCTTCTGATCTTTGCATTCTACTTGTAAGGAATTATCAATACATATTGATTACATGTTTAATTGATTTCAGACTGAAAAAGTTGGTAGAACTATTCTAGTTCACCATCACTGGCTTTAGTGGTTGGTGTGCAAATTTGAATAATAGTTATATTAAGTGGTCTTCCTTGTAGGCATATGGATATTATCTTATCACAGACACTGTGGGTGGCCTGCTGGTATTTAAAATACTGGATGCGTAGCTACCAGAATCACAGCAACAGGCTACATCGTACATCCATCCAACTGACAGATGAATGGTGGAAAATGGCATCTAACCTCCTCCTTTTTGTTTCTGAGTATTCCATTTGACCTCTGTCATGAAGTACCCCATACTCATTACCTAGTCAGTTCTCGCCTTTTAATATAGAGACCTGAGCATGTGTGTGTGTGTGTTTGGGAGTTACTTATTGATGTTAGTTGCTTTTTAATCAGTTATAACTCATAGGGAAGGAGTCCTGGTGTGGCACTGTGGGCTAATGAGTCAGAACTGCAAGGTTGATGGTTCAAGCTCACTAGCTGCTCCTTGGAAACCCTATACAAGGTTGCTATGGGTTGGAATCAAGTTGATGGCACTTAACAATAACAGCAACTCATAGGGAAACTATGTACAACAGAAGGAAACACTTGCCCATGTCCTCAACCACTTCAAATCAAAGACTATTGTTTTCTGATGGAGAAACTTGAATGGCTAATAATCACTTTTGAAATGTTACCCTTCAAGCCTATGATTAATGAATTTGACTGATAAAAGAGAGCAGTCCTAATCAAAGTAGGTTTAAGTAGAATACTTGGGAAGCAAGAAACTACTGATACTGAGAACTCTCTTACAACAGGGTCATTAAATGAATTACATTGTTTTTTTCATTTGTCTTCATCCTGCTTTCAATGCCTCTGTCTTTTTTGATGCTCCATGTCTTTACTGTTTCTCCTTTTAGAAAGGACTCCAGACCCTATGTATTCTATTCTCTGATCCACCTATTGCATCAAAACTTACTCATCTGCTTTCCTATGGTCTTGGCATATAACAGACATGTTCATTTATCCTAATATGCTAATGGATGGAATTTAATCCCATTTAATCCCTCTCCCATACCACAGATAATTTTCTATATCCTAACATCCGAAGAAGTAAGAGTATGCAGTTAGGGCATCCTAACAGATAAGGGAGACCCCTTAAATCACACCATATTATCAGCTGCCTGTTCTGTCTACTTCGCATGAATGTAGTGGTGCAGATAATCTAGAAATCATTTCTGTTTGGTTTGGGAATGTACCACACACTGTTGCTGTAGATGATTTGCTTTGCTAATTTGCTTTGCTAATTTTGTTCTATCGAAACTAATACTGAAATTGGTTTACATTTTAAAAGCTCATATGGGCCAGAAGGAGGAAGAAGTGGTAGTGTGGCCTATTTTGAAAGGGAAGGGAAGGGAACACCTACCATGAGGGAGACATGGGCTAATGGAGTTTACAAGATAAATGTGAAAGGATCAAGTCAGAACTTTGCCATAAATAGGTAGAATAAGCAGTCACCTACCTTGTCTGACTGGGCACCAAAAAGTCCACCTTCCTAATGACCTTCCTGGGATCTAAAATCCTCCCTGGGTGCTGCAAAGCTTTTGTTTGGTTACTAAACAGCTAAGCATTGTAATACTAGCCAAAAAGGTTGAGTTCTAACCACCCAGAAGTGCCTCAGAAGGCAGGCCTGCCTATCTGCTTCTGACAGGTCACAGCCTTGAAAAGCATATGATGCAGTTCTACTCTGACACACATGGAGTTACCATGAGTTAGAATGGATTCAATAATAGGGTCTTAATCATAATAAAACTGGGGTTAAAGCATTATGTAATCTAGGAGGAGTAACACATTTCCTAGCAGACACATTAGCAGTGTATCTGACTAAATCGTCAGCCAACACTGTCACCTAGTAGAAAAAGCACTGAAGGCATAAGACACAAGACAGTTGTACTTTGATGGGGAATGAGTACACTAAGAAGCTATTGTGGGAGCACCGAGTACCTGGAGACTGAGGTGAGAAGTTGCTGAAAAAGGGTAAGACAACCTTTGCCTCCTTCATTCACATGTGTTCTTATTTTCCTACTCATGATAGACATAGAGAACATACATCTTCATCAAATTATTCCCTTCCTTACTGTTCTGCTGTGCAACTAGGCTTTCAAGGACTTCTAGAGATTTTCAGTGATCTTGGTTTTCTTTTAAGGCTTGTTAGACTGCAAGGTTGGTTTAAATCACAAGGTCAATGGTTCAAAACTCACCAGCCACTCCTTGGAAACCCTATGCAGGGTTGCTATGAGTCTGAATTGACTCGATGGTACTTAGCAACAACATTGTAGAGTCAATGCTTAGCTGTATATTGTATTTCCAGCTTTAAAAGCTGCAAACAAGGACCACGGGGTTATTGAAATTGTCCTTTATTTTTCTCATTACAGTCTGCTCCCAATTCTCGAGAGGGGTGTATGCCATCTTTGGATTCTATGACCAGATGTCAATGAACACCCTGACCTCCTTCTGTGGGGCCCTGCACACATCCTTTGTCACGCCCAGCTTCCCCACTGACGCAGATGTGCAGTTTGTCATCCAGATGCGCCCAGCCTTGAAGGGTGCTATTCTGAGTCTTCTGGGTCACTACAAGTGGGAGAAGTTTGTATACCTTTACGACACAGAAAGAGGTAAGCAAAGGCATCATCTCTCCTCTGAATATTTATGTATTAGTGGTGTTTAACCTTACTCATGTTCCGTTCTCTCTCAATGAAGAAAACCTCATGTTCTCTTTTAATTTTATTTGACATTCAGAATAAAATGAAGATCTAAAAATCAAGGCAACGGTGATTTTAGAATCAAATTTTTCAAACTGCATATGTCTTCTACCCCTGACCCTGAACAAGGGTTTGGGATATCCTCCTGGTTGAATGACTGTTGTTGGAAAAGAAACTTCCTCATCAAAATAATTTTCTGGTCTGAAATGCACAGGAAAAATGCACGTTAATCTAAAATGGAGAGAGACCTAACTTGGAAAGTTTTGGAAAATTAATCCTGTCAGAGACTTATAAGTATCCCTTCATAGATGAGCAAACCAAAGTCCAAAGAGGAAATATGCTTTTCCACATAGCAGTTTAACCATATACCTGGGACTGATACCAATGTCTCCTGCTTCCAAAGCTTGTTCCACCAGATCACATTAAGACTTCAGCTAAGAGGGCCTCAACAATTATCTGATGAAAATAATGAATGGAAACTGGCTAAAGTTGGGGTTTGGGGACAGGTGTTTCTTTCTAAAGTGAGTTAATATACAAAGGACACACTGTATTGAAAGTCTCTGAAATTAAAGATCTAACCTTAAACTGTTGTGTTGCATGTCGCCAAGTCAGTTCCAAATCATAGTGATCTTATATTGGGTTTCTGAGGCTGTAAATCTGTGTGGTTGGTAGATTTGAACTGCTGACCATGCGGTTAGCAGCCCACCTCATAACCCACTATGCTATCAGGGCTCTTGATTTTAAATAGTATGTGTAAAACAATGGCATGGGAGCTCCTCTAACTTCACAACACGGAGAGAGAAGAATTGCCTTTAGCATCAGCACAAGGCCTATTCCTATGAGGCGGATGTCAGACATGCCTCCACCCTCCACCCTTCTGACACCAACCATTCCTCCCACAGCACTCTTTAGCTTGCTGCTAGATTCAGTAATGTGTTGCAATGACCACACAGAAATCACAAACCATACTCACTATTATAGACTTTATTAGGGAAATAACTGCTTATAATTCAGGATCAGGAATGCTCAGGAAATAGTTCATCAATCAAGATATCCTCCTTTCAGCCATCCTCCCAGGCACACTCAGGCCATGCACCCTGTTCAGGCAAGTGTTACAAAGCTCTTTTAGTTCTGCCAATAAATGCCCACTCTGCCAGAAAGTCTCTCCCAAAGGTACTCAACTCTAGTTCTGGGGGTTGGTAAACTTAGCTCCCCTAATTAAGTGTCCAGGAAGCACCCCACTCTACCAGCATCTAAAGGCACTCAATTTTCTCATTCCATAGACCAGGAAGCCCACTATGCCATCCCCTACCAGTTTCTTGGTCTGCTGTCTCTGCCATCATGGCTTCGCTGCCATTGCTTCTCACTTGCTCACGCCATCTCTGGTGTTACAGCTGTGTCTCCTGGATCAAGGAGGTTTGGCACAGGGAGATGTCGGGTCCAAAGGATACTAGCTCTTCTTCCCATTGTTTGCTCCTCTTTCTTGATGGTAGTGAGAGCCCCCTTTCTGCCTCTAGGATAGTTCATTTTAAATCTAGTGTAATGGCAAAATGAATCAATCCCCCTTGTTATGGTTCCAAACCTCTTATTTGCATGGTCCCACCCATGTGCCTTACTTACAAGATTAGCAAGCTATCTCTATTGGCATAGTCATACCCAGTCATTTGGTGGGCATTACAAAGAACCGCAGTGTCGTATCCAGTAAGTTACAATAATTAATTAGCAAAAATGCACATTTCAGAACCCAGCTAAACACACTGCTCCAAAGCTCAGTTATCTTTGAGAAGTTCCTAAATAAAATCCAGGAATGAGTTCAGAAGACAATGTAACATTATCAGTTGTTTCCTGGAACTCTGATCATAGACCAGGGAAGGATCTCTGTAAAGGAAGGAGAAAATGGAAAGTCTATCTACTTGATGTGATGCTGCACATTAATGCACTGGACTGCAAGTTCGGTTTGGACTGCAAGTTCGCTTTGAACTGCAAGGTTGGCAGTTCAAGCTCACCAGCCACTCCCCAGAAACCCTATACAGGATCACTAGAAGTTGGAACTGACTTGACGGCTCTTAACAACAACTACAATCCATCTGAGAGGTGCCTAGAAAAGAAGTCCTGTGTGACAACTTAACTTACAAAGCTATTTTGCTCTTTACTTTCATTTTGCAGTACCATCAAACCCTATATGAAAGCCTGTATTTCTCTATGGTTGCTTGTTGTTGTTAGGTACTGCCAAGTCAGTTCCAACTCATAGAAATCTTATGCATAACAGAGTGAAACATGGTCCAGTCCTGCATCATCCTCACAATTGTTATGTTTGAGCTCATTGCTGCTCCCACTGTGCCAATCCATCTCATTGGGGGTCTTCCTTGTCTTTGCTGACCCTCCACTTTACCAAGCCTGATGTCCTTCTCCAGGATCTGGTCCCTTCTGATAACATGTCTGAAGTTTGAGAAACAAAATCTCACCATCCTGGCTTCTAAGAAGCATTCCATTTGTATTTCTTCCAACACAGACCTGTTCATTCTTCTGGCAATCCAACACAGACCTTCACTATTCTTCTCCAACACCACAACTCAAATGTATCAATTATTCTATGGTCTTTGTTATTCATTGTCCATAGTACTTACCTCTAGATATTGTCAAATTTCATGAACCTAAAGCAACAGACTATTATTGTAATTCAAGATCTGCCACTAACCTGCTCTCTGACCTTGACCAATTCACTGAAGATCTCTTGGCCTTGAAATCCTCATCTAAGGTGTATCCCTTCTTAATGCAATACCCTATGATTCTTAAAGTGTTGAGACATTATTCCAGACAAAGGACACTGTTTCTTGCTACTAATTCCAACTTATATATTATCAATTAGTTAGTCAATCAATTCTACATGCTGTTATCAACTCCAAATGGTGTTCTCAAATTTTGTGACAAGAGGCTGTATATAATCTCATTCCAATGTGGATTGACAGAAAATATATGAAACAATTCATAAACAACACAGAACAATATTAAATTGAGTGTAACACTACGTGATACTGACTCTAGTTGCTATAAACATTTAGAAAAGGGAACAATCCAGGAAAGTAGAGTTGTCAGAGAGGCTTGCTAGAGGAGCTAGAACTTGAAGGGGTGTAGGTTGCAGGAAAGGAAAGGGGGGTGGTGTTTGACAGCATGAACAAAAGGCAGGGTCAGGAAGGAGCACTGTCTGTGCAAAGCCTTGTGTACCAAAATAATTTGAACATTTAATTCACAATTTACTAAATTTCAAACACTTCACTCCTCTCAGATACCAAGGATAAATCAGCCTATTTCTATGAACTGCATACAATGTAATCTAGTACATTACTAGCTGCCATGGAGTCAATTTTCACTCATGGCAATTGGCTCCATGTCAGAGTAGAGCAGTATTCCATGGAGTTTTCCATGGCTGATTTTTAGTAGATACCCAGGCATATCTTGTGAGGCATCTCTGGTGGACTGCATTGCTAAGTCATTTGGTTTGTCAACTGTTTGCATCACCTAGCGACTCTTATCTATAGCATAGCAATATAATTTTTACAATTGATAAGAAGTTTGTAAATCAGAGAGCCTCTCTCCTGAAATTTTTTGTAAAGTTGAAGATCAGTTCTACTAATGCTGTCACCTCCCACTGAATCCAGAACAGAAGTTATAATTAATGCATTGCTCCTCTTTTCTTCTTTCCTTCTCTGATCATTAGCTCTCTATTAGATGAAATAAATCAAAAGTTAATCTATTTTTATTTCTTATCCCTATGTCATTTCTCAAATCATCTCACTAAAGAGTTTGAATAGTTCTATGATCTTGGAGCAAAAAGAAACCTCCCTTCTGACTCATGTTTGCTCATAGTATTTCCACCACGGCCATTTAGTTGGTAGGAATAATCCAATCTGCTTGTTTTTGTTGAATACCATCGAGTTGGTTCCAACTCAAAGCTGCCCTATATAAGGTTTCCAAGGAGTGGATGGTGAGTTTGAACCACCGACCTTGTCAAACTGACCTTGCGGTCAAGTGCTTATCATCCAGTGCCACACCAGGATACCTAGAAGATGTTAATACTTTCCATAAACCTTTGTACTCATTTGCCCTTGGAAAGTGTTTCCAAAACACTATGCTATGACACTGTATCAAACTTTGTCAATGGCTTTCTATTGTCTGTATTTAAAATAATAGAGTCTATTCTTGATAGTCTTGAGACTATGCATAATTAGACCTTAACCAACTAACAAATCTGTCCTCCATCTACTACCTAACTGCAAGCAGATCTCATGCTGCCCACTTGGCCAAATGTGCCAGAACTATGCCTGTCTCAGCAATTTCATTTCCTCTATTGGTGTCAGGTGCCAACAGTCAGTACCAACTCATAATGACCTTATGCAAAACAGAATGAACCACTGAGCAGACTTGTGCCAATTGCTCTGCCATTGTGTCAGTCCATCTCGTTGGGGGGGAGGGGGTCTTCCCCTTTTTCGCTGACCCTCAACTGTACCAAGCATGATGACCTTCTCCAGGGACTGGTTGTTGTTGTTATATGCCGTGAAATCGGTTCCAACTCATAGCGACCCTGTACAGGGTTTCCAAGGCTGTAAATCTTTACAGGAGCAGAAAGCCTCATCTTTCTCCTGCAGAACAGCTGGTAGTTTTGAACTGCTGACCTTGTGGTTCGCAGCCCAATGCGTACCATTACGCTACCAGAGCTCCAGGGACTGGTACCTCCAGATAATATGTCCAAAGTATGAGAGACAAAATCTGGCCATCCTAGCATCTAAGGAACATTCTGGTTGTACTTATTCTAACACAGATTTGTTTGATCTTCTGACAGCCTATGGTATGTTTCTTATTCTCTTCCAACACCATAACTCAAATGCATCAGTTCTACAGTCTTCCATATTCATTGTGCAACTTTCACATGCCTATGAGGCTAACAAAAATACCATGGCTTAGGTCAGCCACACCTTAGTCCTCAAACTGACATCTTTGCTTTTGAACACTTTAAAGAGGTCTTGTACAGCAGATGTGCCTAATGTAATATGTCACTTGATTTCTTGACTGCTGCTTCCATGAGTGTTGATAAGTTGATCTGAGCAAAATGAAGTCTTTGACAACTTCAATCTTTTCTCATTTATACTAATGTTATTTACTGGTCCAGTTGTAAGGATTTTGGTTTTCTTTAAATTGAGGTGCAACCCATACTGAAGGCTGTGGTCTTTAATCTTCATCAGTAAATATTTTAAGACCTCTTTGCTTTTGGCAAGCAAATTGTATCATTAGGATAGCACAGGTTGTTAATGAGTCTTCCTCCAAGTTCTTCTTTACATAATTCAGTTTCTCAGATTATTTGCTCAGCATACAGATTGAATAAGTATGGTTAAAGAATACAACCCTGGCACACCCCTCCTGATTTTAAACCATTCAGTGTCCCCTTGTTCTGTTCAAACAACTGCTTCTTAGTCTATGTACAGGTTCCTCATGAGCACAATTAAGTGTTCTGGAATACTCATTCTCCACATTGTTGTCCAAAGCTTGTCATGATCCACACATTCGAAAGCCTTTGCATAGTCAATAAAACACAGGTAAACATATTTCTGGTATTCTCTGCTTTCAGCCAAGAGCAATATCTGACTTCAGCAATGATATCTCTCATTCCACATCCTAGTCTGAATCTGGCCTGAACCTCTGGCAGCTCCCTGTCAATGTACTGCTGCAGCCATTTTAAAATTATCTTTAGCAAAATTTTACTTGCGTACAATATTAATGATATTATCTGATGATTTCCACATCCCTTGGGTCACCTCTCTTTGGAATGTGCACAAATATGGATCTCTTCAAAGCAGCTATCTATCTGGTAGCTGTCTTCCAAATTTCTTGGCATAGATGAGTAGGTGCCTCCAGGGCCGCATCAGTTTGTCAAAAGATTTCAATTTATATTCCATCAATTCCCAGAGCCTAGTTCTGTGTCAATGGCTGTTGTGCACCTTGGACATCTTCCTTCTGTATCATTGGCACTTGAACATATGCTAACTCTTGAAATGGTTGAACATCATTATTTCTTTTTGGTACAGTAACTCTGTGTTTCCTTCCATCTTCTTTGATGCTTTCTGTATCATTCAATATTTTGCACATAGAATCATTCAATATTGCAATTTGAGGCTTGAATTTTTCCTTCTGTTTTTTTTTTTTTCAGCTTGAGAAATGCTGAACGTGTTCTTCCCCTTTGTTTTTTTAACTCCAGGCCTTTGTACATTTCATTTTAATATTTGACTTTGTCTTCTCGAGCTGCCCTTCGAAGTTTTCTGTTTATCTCGTTTACCTCCTCATTTCTTCTTGAGTATCTCTATGCTGGAGTTTCAGAGTCTCTTCTGATCCATTTTGGTATTTTCTTTGTTTCTTGTTATCTTAATGACCTTCTGCTTTCTTCCTATATGATGTTCCTATAAGATCTTCTGGTCTTCTGTTCCTATAAGATCTTCTGGTCTTCTGTTGCTAGTGTCTGATTCATCAAATCTGTTCTTAAGATTATCTCTAAATTCAGGTGTGATATGAGCTCTGGTAGCGTAGTGGTTACGAATCGGGCTGCGAACCATAAGGTCAGCGGTTCGAAACTACCAGCTGCTCCGCGGGAGAAAGATGAGGCTTTCTACTCCCGTAAAGATTTACACCCTCGGAAACCCTGTACAGGGTCGCTATGGGTCGGAACCGACTCGATGGCACATAACAACAACAACAACATGTTCAAGGTCATATTTTAGGCCTCGTGGACTTGTTTTAATTTCTCCTATAACTTCCTGGAATTCTTTCCTTCATATTGATTATTACAATTCTGCTAATTGTAATAATCAAGCTTAGTGATTCATTCACTTATTCATTCATTCCTCCTTTTAAGAGGTTCAAGAGTTACAATAGGACTTCCTGTGTTGTGCTATAGGATTAGCACTGGACTGCAAACCACAAGACTGGCAGTTTAAACCCACCAACTACTGTTCAGAAACCCTACACAGGGTCACTATGAGTTGGAACCAACTTAACAACAGCAACAAGAGTTACAATGATAAACTTAGTTCTTGCTGTTATAAAGCTTTCATTTTAATGAAAGAGATAGACAAAAATCCAAGTAAACAAATTTGTTGTTGTTGTTAAGTGGCATCAAGTCAATTCCGACCAATAGCGACCCCGTATAGGGTTTTCAAGGAGCAGCTGGTGAGCTTGAACCACTAACCTTGCAGTTCAAACAACTTTGCAATTTGACGCATTAACCCACAGTGCCATACTAGGACTCCAAGTAAACCAATCTACAAAATAATTATATGTTTAGATAATGTGTTAGAAAGGAAACAAATAATAATGGATGGGAGCTCATTTTCAAAGCATGATCAGTGAAGGGGCCTCATTGAGAAGAGGGCATTTAAGCTGAGAACTAAAGGATGAAAAGGATTTAGTCGTGTGAATAGTAAAGGGGGAGTGTTCCAAGCAGAGGAAAGACATGTGCAAAGGCCTTGCGACAGGGAAGAACGTGGTATATTTGAGAAACTGAAAGAAGACCAATGTTGCTAAATAATAGTGAAGAGAGAAAGTGTGGACTTAAGATGAGGCTGTAAAGGTAAACAGGAGCCAGATCATAGCTGTGGTGTATGGACAAGAGGCATGGTAAGGAGTTTGGATTGTATCGTATCTACAATGTAGTCATTGGAGGATTTTGAGTAATCACATAATGATATCTCTGGGTAATGTAAACAATTAAACACTCAGCTGCAAACTAAAAAGTTGGCAGTTTGAGTCTACCTAAAGGTGCCTCAGAGGAAAATCTTGACAATCTACTTCTGAAAAGGTTGCCATGAGTAGGATCAACTTGATAGCAACAGATTTTAGTCACATAATATGATTTAAGTTTCAAAGATGAGAGTGGCACAAGAACCAAAGAAGAGATGCCAATTAGAAAGCCACTGTGGCCATCCAGGTGAGAAACAATGGCGACTTGGACCAGATCGGAGACAAAGAAAAGTTGATGATGTAGAAATCCATTTTGGACATAGAAACAATAGGACTTGGAAATAGATTGGCTGTGGGATGTGAGGAAGAGGATGACTATGAAGTTTCAGACTTAGGAGACTGGGTAGATGGTAATGTTATTTACTGAGGTGACAGAGTGGGAGAAACTAGGTTTAAGGAACAAATATCTCTCCTGCCTCTGAACGCCCACAAGAATCTTTTGTTCATGTTTTTCACTTGGCACTTAGTAGAACAAGTCTCTATTGTTCTTCCACTAGGTCTGCTATAGGCTTTCTTAATACCTTCTCTCCAGATAGTCAGTAAGCATTTGGGTAAGCCCTAGATGTACATTGTGTGCCTCCTCTGGAATGGAACATAGGCCTGGACACATAACTAGTGTTTTCCCAGCTCATGATAGATTTTTCAAGAATAAGTCCCATGCTTGTTTGTTTTGTTTTTTTGATATTGAGATGAAAGGCAAAGAACAGAACAGGCAAAAAGGGAAGGCATGAGGGAGGAAGTCCAATTTCTACATAAAACTATTTGATAGAGAGTTTTAAAGTTATCAATAAAATTTCTATTCTGCATTTTCTCACTTTTCCACAATGATGATGTATGGCTTTAGTAATAAAAAAGTATAGGGAGAAATTAAATTACAAAATATAATTTAAGAATATTTTGAATGATATAAAATAAAGATGGAAAACAAAGAGAGATTAAAGGGACCATCTATAATTACATCCAAATAAGCCAAAGTACAAATGATATGACTCCACTTTATAAGGGCAGAGATGTGTGAGGAACTGAGAAATGGGACAAACATTTATGGTCATTTTAAAAACTTGTAGAACAATCAGGAAATGATACCTTTGAAAACATGAAACACTGAGTGGATTTCAGGATTTTCATGTCTATTCTTTGATTTCTATCTGCAGAGAAAGATCAGATTTTGTGTTTGTAGAGTATCACTTTGATACTAAGTTACTAAAATACTGCCTTGTTTTCATTAATATAAAATTGAAAATTGTACTCTTAGTGTTATACATTAACAGCTCAGCTCTTGGAAAAATTATAAGTTTGACTAGATGTGTCTTTTGCCACCTTTGTAACTTCTCTTTTTAATTGATATCCCTTTCCTTATTTATGCAGGAATCCTTACTATGACACTTGCCCACATCTGCCCTTCCTGGCAGAAGCAAATTCTCAGATGTCTCTGTCCCAAGCTGCCTCCACATCTCCATTTAAAAAAAAAAAAAAAGACAACTTTTTTATTCTGCATCTCATTCCCACTAATTCATAATCCTTCTCCAGTAGTGACAATAGTCCAGATCCATTCATGTTAATTTATTTATGGTTATTAATTAATTTCAGGGATGAAATCTATACTCAGGCAAGGACCAAGCATGGCCACAGAACCTTAATCCAAAGACTGACTTTCTAATTCTGAGATTCCAGACACCACAAGTACAGCCTGGAAGGTCCTTTGTCAACATGCCTTCTTATCTAGAAAGTCCAAAAACTATGCAGGGAGGTGGCCACCTCTATGAGACCTATCTTTCGGGTATAAATCCACCCACTCTCTGGAGTGCTAGCATTTCCCCCAAAAGAGTAACATCCTTGAGAACTGCAGCCTGACTCTCTCATGCACCTGAAAACTCTCCTTGGCTTCAATGGTCACAGCCCACAGAGATGAAAGAAAACTGGCCCAGGCTGTGGCTCTCAGCTTAAATAATGAGATAATAGATCTAGGTGCCCTTTGAGGCAACTAGTCCCTACCTTCTTGTCAATGTTCAATAAACTCCTGCTGTCTCCCATTCTAGCCTGAAACTTCCCACTCAGTTCTCAAGTAACTCTCTGGAGGTCAACAGCCTTCTAACAGACATTTCTATTTGTTCTAGAAGGTTGTGGCAGGAACATGGGCAGTTGTAACAAGTAGTCAATCAGTCAACATGTAATTATTGGATATTTCCTAGGGCTAGCTTGTGCTAGGCCACCGGTGGGGTTTAAAAGAGAAGCAGAATCAGGCCCTGCCTTTGAGCATTTGGCAGTCCCATTGGTGTAACAGTGATTTATTGCAGGGGTCTGAAAAAAAATAAATTATTAAACCAATTGCTCCAACATCCGCCAATGACATTTGCATTCATTAGGGCAAGTACCTTGTGACAAGATTAAAGAGTGGCCAGATAGCTAGGCAAGTAGAAACATGTTGAAAGGTCCTGAAGGGCTTAAGAGGTAAAAAGATTTCCTAAAACAAGGAGAAAATGGCCTTCCCTCAGAGGACTGTGAATGTTATCAGATAGGCTGCATTTGGATTCAATTGACAGACAAGCAGAACTTCAATTCTTTATATCTTCCTCTGTGTTGACATTCACCACCTACTTATATAACCCTTCCTTCTAGTTCTACTTTCCCAAATAAAGCACAAAATGGATTTCTCTTTCTGCTTCTTCCCTCCTTTTTTCTCCACACACACACACACATACAAGCATGTGTATCATTAGGATAAGAGCAGCTACCATTTCTTGACCACGTACTATGCACCAGACCCTGAAATTGTTACTTGGATTATTTCATTTAATTCTCATAACATCCCTGAATCTTTACAACTAAAACTGAGGCATAAAAAGGTTAAGTGATGGTTCTTAGAATCACACAAGTACGAAATAACAAAACCAAGATGAAACCTAGGTTTGCCACATTCCAAAATTGATGTGCTTTTCACAGACTAATAACTTGTGACAGCAGCTATTATCTCTGCCCTTAGTCTTTCCTTGACCAGGCAAATATTCCTAGTTCCTTCATCCATTCTTCAAAGGACCTGGTACACAGAGTTTCCCTATCTTGGTTGTCTTCCTGTAGAAGTATTCCAATCTGTCAATTTCCTACCTGAATCCACAAACGAACACAATAGCTAGTGGTACCAGGGACCCAGATAGGTAGGAGATAAAAAATCCAGGTTAAGTTACAGGGCAAAGAAGTAGCAAAGGTGAAGGCAGGGAAAAGGCAGAGCTCTGAATGCAGGCAGGCAGGTGGAGTGCTCTGATGGGAACCTGATATGAAATGAAGGGAACTCAAATAAATATTCCTCTCTGAAGCAGAGACAGTTTCCAGAAAAACAGAAGAATCTTAGCTTGTAAGTGCTCATAGCTAAAGGGTGGAGAAGAAAAAAGCAAGGAGCGACTGATGATCGGTTCTGCCATAAGTACTGGAAAGAGACTTTAGAGAAAGTATCAGATACCTGTTTAAAAAAAAAAAAAAAAAAAAAAGACCACCATGGCTTGTTTTCTCCTCCACTTTAAGACTAGATTAAAGGATGTGTGCGAAGGTTAACAGATGACTCCAATTCTAGTCTTGTCCATTTGCCTTCTGGGTAAAGCAAAGTCAAGTGAGTTTTTATTGAAATTCAAGCTATATTTACATCTGAATAAATTAGGAAGGCCTATAAAGTACATTATCCTGTGAGAGACAGATACTAAATTCTCCTGTTTGAGCAGCAATAATCGGAGTTGACAGTACCTAAAACATTTGGTAGTTTCTACAGCCTGTCTAATCTTCAACTATGAGAGTATCTTGAGAGCTTGCACAATAATAATAGTGAATGACTATTTGGACTGGATTGTGAATAAAATACTGTATATATGTCTGTAATGAGAATTTCATTGAAAATGAAAATATTGAAGCTGTCATATTTTTTAATACTTCGATTTGCACATCTTTGACTGCTTTGGGGCATAAAAAGAGACAGTACCGAGCAATTTGTTGTCAGCTCTTGAAATAAATTATCATTTAAACACTTCCTCTCCACAAAGGTTATTAGCTTAGTAGCTTGTTCCTGGGGTTGGATCATTGGTAGAGGGGAAAAAAAAAAAAATCACAAGACATTAAACTCACTTTCAAAAGCTGAATATTAGTTACTGTGGAAATTGTTCTCTCAGTAGCTTAACATATTTTGTCGTAGCTCTCCAGTGCTGCAGATTAGACTGCAGTGACTATTAATAAATACTGTCATATTTTACAGCTGTCATGCAAAGCTGAAAAAAGGCTTTGCTGTGATTAGATCCTGTTTACTGTAATATTTCCAGCTCAGACTCAGAAAGGCAGTTTTCCTATAAAGGTATTTTCCATAAGTAGACTATTTCTCCTTAAAATGACATAACTAATTTTGATGTATTGTTAACTCCTTGGTGGTAGTGAATGAATATGAGGTTCAATTTGCCTTCATTGCCAGAGATACATTCCTCTCCAGAGACAGATTAAGCTGAAATGTCAAAATTTCTCCCTTGAGTTGTCCTTCATATGCAAAGATTGTGCTACTGTCAGTAGATGTGCTTTGAGTACCTTCCACCCCAGCCCTCCAAGAAGAGCTGATTTGCACTGGTTCATCTACTGGTTCATCTACCTGATGACATTGTTTGCAATACAGCTGGCTGGGACTTAGGGTAGGAAGGTCACTTCAGTGGGATAGCTACAAATTCTGGTTCCAGAGCTAAAATGCCAGTTAATGGGAGCTGGAGGTGATGAGAAAGATCTCTAGCCCTCCTACCATGCATTAGTTATTTGGAATGGTATTAGGATCTCTAGAAAAAAAGGCGGTGACAACAGGCCAGGTTGCTTTTGCTCTGACCTTCCAATGTCTTTCGTTGTGCTCCTTGAGAAATTAACCTTCACTAATTGTGGCATTGTGGGTTAATGTACCAGACTGCAAAGCCGTTTGAACTGCAAGGTCGGTGGTTCACGCTCACCAGCTGCTCCTCGGAAACCCTATACAGGGTCGCTATGGGTCGAAACCAACTCAACGGCACTTCACAACAACAACAAACGAATATATAGGGAACTCTGGAAGCATAGTGGAATACAAGCTGGGCTACTAACCACAAGGTCAGCAGGTTGAGTCTACCAGCTGCTCCGTGGGAGAAAGATGAGGTTTACTTAACTCCCGTAAAGATTTATAGCCTTGGAAACCCTATATATGGAGTCCTGGTGTAGTGCTGTGGACTAATGCGTCAGACTGCAAAGTCGTTTGAACTGCAAGGTTGGCGGTTCAAGCTCACAAGCTGCTCCTTGGAAACCATATACAGGGTCGCTATGGGCCGGAATTGACTTGACTTAACAACAACAACAACAAGCTGAATATGGTGTGGTGCTGTGGGTTACTGCACCAGACTGCAAAGCCATTTGAACTTCAAGGTCAGCGGTTCAAGCTCACCAGCTGCTCCTCAAAAACCCTATACAGGGTCGCTATGGGTCGGAATCGACTTGATAGCACTTAACAACAAGCTGAATATAGAGTCCTGGTGCAGTGCTGTGGGTTAATGCGTCAGACTGCAAAGTCGCTTTGAACTGCAAGGTTGGCGGTTCAAGCTCACCAACTGCTCCTTGGAAACCCTATACAGGATTGCTATAGGTCAGAACTGACTCAACGGCACTAAACAACAACAACAAGCTGAATATCCTGACGTGTGCTGTAGACACAGGACTGCTAACTGCAAGGTCAGAGGTTCAAACCCACTAGCCACTTCTCAGAAATCCTACACAGGGTCACTATGTATTGGAACCAACTTGACAGCACTTAGCAATAAACAACAATAAAGTTGAATATCAAAGAGGTTTCGTGGGACAGTGGTTGAAGCACTCAGCTGCTAATTAAAAGGTTAACAGTTCAAACCCACTAATCACTCCATGGGAGAATGATGCGGTAATCTGTTCCTATAAAGAATACAGCCTTGGAAACTTTATGAGGTGGTACTACTCTGTCTTATGAGTTTTCTGGTTTGAAGCTGAATATCTCGTTTTCAGTTAATGGGTAGCTCTTACACCATTAGGGGTTAGCGGAAGTGGACGTCCTGTAATTCAGAATTTGAGCCTGAGAATTCCTTAAGATGGTTCTTCTAAATATTCCTTGGAGAAGAGAGAGACTATAATGTAGACCTGCAACTGTGACTTTGAAGTCCATCCCTTATGGTCCTGTAGCCAATTAAACCAAGGCAGGAATGATTGATGTAGGAGTTAAATGGGAGAATGCAAGTCTTTAGCGCCAAGCTTATCACAGTAACTTGCTCAATAAATTTTAGCTCTTTTTATTTTATTATCCTATTGTTATTACAGGGAACATGGTGGCTCTATAGGGTAAGCACTGGACTACAAACCACAAAGTTAGTGGTTTAAGCCCACCATCCACTTCACAGGAGAAAGATAAGACTTTCTGCTCCTGTGAAGAGTTACAGCCTCAGAAACCCTATGATGGGTCATTGAGTCAAAACTGACTCAACAGCACTTTACAACATTTTATTACCATTATAAAATAGTGGTCCTCAATGAGAAGGGAGAATGAGTTGGCAATATCTGCATACCATTCTGTTTGTCACACTAGAAGGGAGGGACAGAGGTGCTACTGGCATCCAGTGGGTAGAGACCAGGGATGTTGCTACATATCATACAATGGGTAGGACAGCCTTTTCTGAAACAAATAATTATCCAGCATAAAATGTGAATAGTGCCTAGATATCAGCAGACTTAAGGGATGAATGGTTGCAGGCACTCCTCAAGGGGTTGCCAGTAAATCATTCTAGCATTTATTGAGTGCCTCTCACTGTGCCTACCTCAGTGTTAAGATGTGGGCTCAAACATATCAAATATAGGAAACAGAACCTCTACCTCTACCTCTACCTCTGAAGAACTTACATGGGACAATATCGATGCATATGAAGAAGAAAAAAAAAATGTACAAACCAGCAAAAGGCAAGAGCTAGATTATGTGGTACAGATTTGAAGTACTGCGGTAGTCCAAAGAAGAAAAATGTTACTATAACTACATTGGACTAGTCAGAGAAGGCTTCATGGAAGAAGTTACACATTTTTCCAAGCTCAACACAGAGCGCTTTCAATAACAATGACCTTGCCTTGATTTCGAAGACCAGGTTGGTGTGACGAACATGGTATTCCCATCAATGCTTCCAAATGTCACAGTTCAAGGCAAGAAACATCATTAAAAGAAAAATAAAAAAAGGAACAATGTTCCTTTTACTAAATGGAAAACAATTACAGGGCTGTTGAAAATAGGCAGTAAACAAAGAGAGGGAGGGAATACTGGCAATATTCCATTTTCCCCAACTAATCCTTAGCATAAGTACAATTTGCAACAAAATCAACAGTGCGTGCTCGCTC
>NW_006408569.1:16137947-16161988 GCF_000296735.1 Chrysochloris asiatica | reverse complement strand
CTCTCTCTCTCTCTCTCTCTCTCTCTCTCTCTCTCTCTTGCTCACAGTGTATAGACAGAAACGAGGAGGATAGAATACAATGTGGATTGGGGAAGAGACAGGGACAGAGGTTAAGGTGAAGCAAAGTTCATTCTCCTCTCACCCACAGTCTCTGTAGAGCACTTTCATTCAGGGGGAAAGGACTGACACAGAGACTACTTCCCTCCCCATCTTCCTGGATTCCTTCAAATCAATAACTTGCCATTGTCAGTTGCTGTCCTGCTTTGTTGACTCTACAAACTAGCTGATTAATTTTTTTCTGGTGCTAACTGCCTCAGCGGGCTTTCTCGGCAGTAGAACATAGACTAATTAAGATCATGTCAGGCAAGAAGGCTGACAGTTTATATTCCTAGGCCACACTGAACTTTTCGAGGGCACTTCAATCTCATGGCAGGTAGGCAGCATTTGATCAAGCATTGACATCATAGCCACTGAGTCCTGCATTTTGTCAAGGATTTACATCCTTCTCCTTAGATAATTGACTGCCACTATATTCACTTGCAATTGCATTCCTTCAGCTTTCTTTCAGTGATTTTTAATATGCTTATAAATAAAGATCATTAATAGTGGGGTCATTTCCCCTCCTAAATCACATGAGTGTATGTGTCTGTCTGTCTATCTGCATGTCTGTCTCTTCTGTCTCAGCAGCATATAGCCCACAGAGGTGAGTTTAGGACAAATAAAAGGAAGCCCTACTTCTCACAGCAGGTAGAAAATGGAGGAGACATATGGAACTCATTACACCAAGTGGTGGATTAGACTGAAAATATAAATAGCTTCTGCCTCCCCCAAATAAAGGCTTAGATAGACTCATGGATGACAGACCAATCGTGAGTTATTAAGAGGAACAGAGGTGTTTGGAGATTTGTCGAAACTGAAACTGCATGGTAGATGTTTTGAGCCATATTTGCCTTCCCACCAGCAAATGTTCACACAGAGTAGTAGGCATTTTACACTCTGACCTTTAAAGAGAATCTCAAGAGTTCACTCTGCATTTAGGGAATGCAGAGGAATGCTTAAAAATAAAAGAAAGTTCTCCAGGAACATTCACTCTCTTCTTAAATATTCAATACCATTGAGTCAACCACACATCAAGAACACCCTTCTGAGAGCTGATTGGACCCATTAAGGGTGTTGAAAAACATCATTAATCCAGGGACCTGGAAACATTAGTTCCAGACCTAGATCTTACACTAAGTAGCTGTGTGATCTTAGGCAAGTCACATAGCCTCTCTGGTCCTCAGATTCCACATCTGTAAAATGAGAGCATGGACTCAATCATTCTGCAAGTAAGAATTCCTGAGTGCAAGAACGGCATGAAAGGGACTTGACTGGGATTATGGAGGTGAATAAAACAGAGTATCTGCCCTTGGTAAGCACACAGTTTAGAAGGGGAACATAGACATGAAAATAAGTAGAATCTAGAGTAATTCTGATTCTAAAATTCTGTGGATGATTCTAGCACTTCCACTTACCATGAAACTAGTACCCTTTTTCAAATGAACATCCTTAGGGAGGATTGTGGAGGCACAAATAATCCACTCCATTGACTTTGGAAATTAGGCAAAGACCCTCAGTACACTGGCATGGTTTCTTCCTGGTAGTCCTTTAGTGCTCTGCTCTAAACCTCCTCAAAACTCCACTAATTTGGGGAGAAAGGAAAAGATGCCCAAGTTGGTAGATTAGGATATCTCAGTTGATCTTAAAACCTTTCCTGGTGGATCTCCAAACCTGGGTCATTCACTGCACATTTTTCAGCATGGTATCTGCTGGTATTCTCAACAGCACCCTTACCTTTACTCAAGTTCTTTACTGCCAATTAACTTCAAGTTCTTAAACATGGCCCACACACACTGGCTACTTTCTGGAAAGCAAAAGGTGTGTTTTCAACCAACTATGCTGTGAATTCCTAGAATAATAGATAATTCAGTTTTGCTTCTCTTGTATACAATTCCTCTAATGATTCAAAATGCTTCACTAAACAAGACATTTACAATTTCATGTGGGCTTTCCAGAGGTCAAGAAGAGCTCTCTCCCTAATTCTAGATCCATATGTTTAGTTTCTCCTTAAAACCTGTACCATGATCTACCACAGGGATGGACCTCAAACTGAACATTCTGAACTCTAAAATTACCATCTTTCCCAAGAAACCTTTTCCACATGTGTTCCCAGGCTTAAGGAATAGCATTACCCAGTTGCCAAAGACCCTCTTTTACATTCCCATTATAGCTGATTCAAAGTCTGGCTACCATCATATCCTGCACCATCTTCCTAACTGAACTCTCTGATTCTATGATTATACCCCCTCCACTGTAGCCAGAACAATCTCCCACCATGTCACTCCATGCCTAAATGTTTTCAGTGGGATCTCATTACTCTTAGGATCAAGTACTAGCTTCATGACACACAAGGACCTCCATGATTCACCTAAATTCCGATTCATTTCATTTTCCTGGTCTTATCTCTTCCCATCCTTTCTCCATCAGCACTCTACACTCTAGCCATATGGAGCTATGCTACTTTCAATATGCCACATGTACCATGTCCTTTTTTTTTTTTTTTTTTGTCTCCAGGCCTTTCATGTTTCTGCTTCCTGGCACCCAGCCCCTTCACTTCACCTCTAAGCCACACACATACTTTATCTTATAAATGACATAGTCTTCAAAATTATGCTCAAATATTTACTACCTTAGGTATAGGTGTCCCCCCATGTATAGATACCATGTCCTCATAGTACTTTATATGTACCTCTATTATAGCACTGATGGTGGTGGTGGTGGTGGTGATAGCTATGTACCACCGAGTCGGTTCCAAGTCAAGTGATAGCAACCTTGTACAGGGTTTCCAAAGCTGTAAATCTTTACAGGAGCAAAAAGCCTCATCTTCCTCATGTGGAGTGGCTGGTAAATTCTAACTGCCGATCTTGCAGTTAGCAGTGCAGCTAGTAATCCACACTATGCTACCAGGGCTCCTTATAGCACTGATAGATAATAGTATATATATTCCATACAACTCTAGCTTCTTGAAGATAAGATTTTTTACTTACCATCTCTTCTAGCACTGTACTAAGTACTAAGAAGAATAGAGTGCCTGTATTATTATTATGTGTAAATTGAAGAAATTAATTAGTGAATGATACAACCTTAACCAAAAACAAAATGAGAGATTTCAGAAACTAGTGAATGAAATACATTTAGGTAGGCTGTCACCTCAGATTATATATTAGATGTCAATCTATGTCCTATGAACTGGGTTAGCCCTGATTTTGAGTCCTTCTGCGACCCAGCCTCCTTGCCAAAGATAGCACTTTCCTAGTCCAGCCAACTTGGAAGGAGAGTAGACATTTTAGTGCCAGGAAACCTTAGTTTCTGGCCAAAGGACAAACCTGCAGTGCATTAGATGGTCTCTGAATCTCAGCCAATTCAGATTCATTAACAAAACAGGATTCAAGAGCTAGAGTGTAGATATTGCACTATTTCATACAAACCAATGGTACTTAGAGATCTACATGAATTTTCTAAAGACAAGAACAATATAATATTAGTCTCCACAGCTCCCACTGAAAAAGGAAGAAAGGCAGATTATTTCAAAATGCCCATGTAGGCAAGGTGACAAGCATAAAGACTGACATGAGAGCCAATGCAGTTAGTTCTCAGTGATCTGTGCCAGAGGAAAAGAGACAGGCACAGATAATCCAAAGGACATTTCTGTGGGCATGAATCAGTGCCTTTTCATGAAAGATGTTTTGTTCTTAGTTTTATACCACTTAGGCTTGACTGAGCATGGGAAGCAAGGGAGCTTTCTCAGGGAGAATGATATTTAAAAAGCCCCTTAAAATGTCCAAAAGATTGTAAGCACCCTTTTGAGGGACTAACAGTAATAGCATGCAAAACAGCTGTATGAAGAAATAGAAGTGGGGTGGAGGCAGATATAGAGGAAAGTAGCAGGGCCCTGAATCCAGGGAGAAAGAGGGTGGTACCAAAGCCACAAAGACAAACTTTGATGGTCTGACAATGACCAGCCCTGTTCCTGAATCCATAATAACTGACAAACACCAATATAAAAAAAGAATGATAAAAAAAAAAAACCCTCATAAACATGGTCATTTTTACCAAAGAGTCTGACAGGAGACTTTGTATTGCTTAATAAACTTCTAAAGCTATAAAACTTCCTGGTTCTAGCTGACCAAAACAGAATTATTCCACAGAAACATTCTATACTTCTGATACACTGAGAAAAAGCTTCCAGAGGTGGGGGGAGGGAGGGTGGTTGTTGATAAGTGCTGTAGAATTGGTTTCGACTCATAGTGACCATTTATAGTGTTTCCGAGAAAGTAACTTGTGAGTTTGAACCACCGACCTTACAGTTCAAACCAACATTGCAGTCCCGTGCTTATCCTACAGTGCCCCATCAGGACTCCTTCCAGAGGTTAGTCAGGTCTTTTTCTTTCTTGGGATGCTCTTGAAAATCTTAGACAAGGAATTACTGGTTTCTACCAGGATGACCAAACTTCATCTCTCATACTTAGGACATATTGTCAGGAGGGACCAGAGGCTGGAGAAGGATATCATATTTGGTAAGGTGGAGGGTCAGGGAAAAAGAGAAAGACCCCCAGCAAGATGGATTGGCAAAGTGGCAACAATAGCGAGGTTGGCCCAGGATCGGGCAGCGTTTCGTTCTGTTGTGCATAAGATCGCTATGGGTCGGTACAGACTCAATGGCAACTAACAACAACAAACACTTGGCACAATATGGGAGGAAGCAGTACAATATTATAAACTGGAATGAATCATTGTGTTCCATATTGTTTTCATGCTTAACTCTATCCAATAATATAAATATGCTATTTGTTCTTGTTAGGTGCCATTGAGTCGGTACCGACCCATAGCGACCTTAGGCACAGCAGAACAAAACACTGCCTGATCCTGGGCCAACCTCACTACTGTTGCCACGCTTGAGTCCATCAATCCTGCCACTTGGCCAATCTATCTCGTTGGAGGTCTTTCTCTTTTTCTCTGACCCTCCACCTTACCAAACAGGATATCCTTCTCCAGCTACTGCTACCTCCTAACAATATGTCCAAAGTATGAGAGACCAAGTTTGGCCATCTTGGCCTCTAAGGAGCACTCTGGCTGTACTTCTTCCAAAACGGATCTATTGGTTCTTTTGGCAACCCATGGCACTTTCAATAGTCTCCTCCAATACCATAATTCAAAGGCATCAATTCTTCTACGGTCTTCCTTATTCACTGTCCAGTTTTCGCATGCATATGAGGTTATTGAAACACCATAGCTTGGGTCAGGCGCACCTTAGTCCTCAAGCTGACATCTTTGCTCTTCAACACTTTGAAAAGGTCTTGTGCAGCAGATTTGCCTAAAGCAATATGTCATTTGATTTCTTGACTGCTGCTTCCGTGAATGTTGATAGTTGATCCAAGAAAAATGAAGTCCTTGACAATGTCAATCTTTTCTCTGTTGATAAAAATGTTTATTGGTCCAGTGGTGAGGACTTTTGTTTTCTTTACAATGAGAAATAATCCATATCGAAGGCTGTGCTCTTTGATCTTCATCGATAACTGTTTTAAGTCCTCTTCACTTTCAGCAAGCAAGGTTGTATCATATGCATATCGCAGGTTGTTGATGAGTCTTCCTCCAATCCTGATGCCACATTTTTCTTCATATAACCCAGCTTCTTGGATTATTTGCTCAGCATACAGGTTGAATAATATGGTGAAAGAATACAACTTTGTCGCACACCTTTCTTAATTTTGAACCATTCAGTGTTCCCATGTTCTATTCAAACAACTGCCTCTTGGTCCAGGTACAGATTCCTCATGAGCACAATCAAGTGTTCCGGAATACTCATACTTCGCAATGTTGTCCATAGCTTGTCATGATCCACACAATCAAAAGCTTTTGAGGAGTCAATAAAGCACAGGTAAACATCTTTCTGATATTCTCTGCTTTCAGCCAAGATCCATCAGACATCAGCAATGAGATCCCTCGTTCCATGGCCTCTTCTGAATCTGGCTTGAACCTCTGGAAGTTCTCTGTCAATGTATGATTGTAGCTGTTTCTGTATTACCTTTAGCAAAACTTTACTCACATGGGACATCAAAGAGATTGTCCGATGATTTCCGCATTCTGTTGGGTCACCTCTCTTTGGAATGAGCACAAATATGGTTCTCTTCCAATCAGTCAGCCAGATAGTTGTCTTCCAAATTTCTTGGCAGAGATGAGCAAGTGCCTCCTGTGCCGCCTCACTTTCTTGAAAGATTTCAATTTTTATTCCATCAATTCCTGGTGCCTTGTTCTTTGCCAATTCCTTCAATGAACCTTGGACTTCTTCCTTCAGTATCATTGGCTCTGGATCATATGCTACCTCTTGAAATGGTTGAATATTAACCATTTCCTTTTGGTACAGTGACTCTGAGTATTCCTTCCATCTTCTTGTGATGTTTTCTGCATCATTCAGTAATTTGCCCAGAGACTCTTTCAAGAGTAGGGACTCAAGTCTATATAAGCAATTTTTGTTTTTAATCCCCTAGCATGGTGCTGGATATCAGCATTTTAAAAAAAGGGGGGCGTCTTAGACATGTCAAGCTGGAAAAAATGTATAATTCTTAAGTCTGAAGCTTCAGGATTAAAAAAAAAATTGGTCTAATATTTATCAAATTGGTGAGTTTCCTAATCTGTAATTCTTGAAATGTGTGATCCCAAAACTAAAGGCCAGCTCTAGATTTACAGCATTGTGTCTTTTCTTCTGTCTCATTTTTTTTTTTTAATCTACACAATGACAGTATTGTACTTTGCACCCTATCTCCCAGGTATAAAGAAGAATGGCATAATGATATAAGCTAAAATCAAATGCCAAATATAACTGGGCAATTGCCAACAGCTAAAAGAACTGCTCTGTGGATAAGTGGTTAAAATGAAAAAAAAAAAAAAAAAGATGGGTTCTTTTGTGCCTATAGAATCAAAAGACTTAATGTAGCATCTCACATTCTTCAAGTACTTACCCACCTCAAGATAACCAATTCCATCCATTCTTCATGTTGCTGTTATTAGTGCCCTTCAGTTGGTTCTGACCCATAGCAACCTATGCAAAACATAATGAAACACTATCTGGTCCTGCACCATCTTCATATTGTTATGTTTGAGTCCATAGTTGCCACTTTACTGATCCATCTTGTTAGAGATCTTCCTTTTTTTTGTTGACCCTCCATTTTACCAAGCATGATGTCCTTCTCCGGGGACTGATCCCTCCTCACAACATGTCCAAAGAACAAGACACAAAATCTTGCCATCCTCACTTCTAAAAAACATTTTGGCTGTACTTTTTCCAAGATAGATTTGTCTGTATTTCTGGCAGTCCATGGTACTTTTAATATTCTTTGCCACCACCATAATTCAAATACATTGATTGTTCTACCATCTTCCTTATTCATTGTCCAACTTTCACATGTATATTGGACAACTGAAAATATCATGACTTGGATCAGGTGCACTTTAGAACTCAAATTTATATGTTTGCTCTTTAATACTTTAAAGAGGTCCTTTGCAACAGATGTACCTAATGCAATATGTCATTTGATTTCTTGAATGTTGCTTCCATGAATGTCGATTGTGGATCCAAGCAAAATGAATTCTTTGACAACTTCAATCTTTCTCCATTTATCGTGATGTTATTTATTGACCCAGTTATGAGGATTTTTGTTTTCTTTACATTGAAGGGCAATCCATACTGAAGACTCTATCTTTGATGTTGTTGTTGTTGTTGTTAAGTGCCATCGAGTCGGGTCCGACCCATAGCGACCCTGTACAGGGTTTCCAAGGGTGTAAATCTTTACGGGAGTAGAAAGCCTCATCTTTCTCCCGCGGAGTGGCTGGTAGTTTCAAACCGCTGACCTTAAGGTTCGCAGCCCGATTCGTAACCACTACGCTACCAGAGCTCCTTTTACTCATCAATAAATATCTCAAGCTCTCTTCACTTCCAGCAAGCAAGCTTATGTCTGCATATTACAAGTTGTTAAATGAATCTTTCTCTAATCCTGATGCCATGTTCTTCTTCATATAATACATTTTCTCAGATTATTTGCTCAGCATACATATTAAATAGGTATGGTAAAAGGATACAATCATAGAGTATATGTTTCTTGATTTTAAACCATTTAGTATCCCCATTGTTCTATTCTAATAACTGCCTCTTAGTCTATTCACATGAGCACAATGAAATGTTCTAAAAAGCCATTCTTTGCAATATTGTCCATAATTTGTTATGACTCATACAGTTTAGTGGCTTTGCATAGTCTTTAAAGCACAAGTAAACATCTGTTTGTTATTCTTTGTTTTTAGCCAAAATCCACCTGACATCAGCAATGATATCCCTAGTTCCACGTATTCTTCTTAATCTGGCTTCAATTTCTGGTTGCTTCCTGTTGATGTACTGCTACAACCGCTTTTGAATTATCTTCAAAATTTTGCTTGCATGTGATATTAATGATATCATTCAATGACTTTCACATTCCATTGGGTCACCTTTCTTAGGAATGGGCACAATTATAGGTCTTTTCCAATTGGTCGGCCAGGTGTCTTCCACATTTCTTGGCATAGATCAGTGAGTGCCTCCAGTGCTGCATCAGTTTGTTGAAATATTTTATTTGTATTCCATCAATTCCTGAAGCCTTGTTTTTCACCAATGCCTTCAGTACAGCTTTGACTTGTTTCTTTAATACCATCAGTTCTTGATGCTACCTCTTGAAATGGTTGAGCATCGACCAATTCTTTTTGGTACCGTGATTATGTATATTCCTTCCATCTTCTTTTGATGCTTCCTGCATCATTCATATTTTGCTAATAGAATTCTTCAATATTGCAACTTGAGGCTTAAATGTTTTCTTCAGTTCTTTCAGCTTGAGAAATGCTGGGCTTGTTCTTCCTTTTTGGTTTTTCAACTCCAAGTCTTTGCACATTTCATTATAATACTTGAGTTTTTCTACTCAAGCTGCCCTTTGAAAATTTCTGTTCAGCTCTTTTAATTCCCCATTTCTTCAAGTTCCTTTAGCTTCTCTATGCTCAAGAGAAAATTTGAGCCTCTTCTGACATCCACTTTGGTATTTTCTTTCTTTTTTTTTTTTCTTTTTTCTGTCTCTTCAATGAACTTTTGCTTTCTTCATGTAAGATGTTCTCCATGTCATCCCCCAACTCTTTGGTTTTCAGTCCTTAGTGTCTAACGCATCAAATCTGTTCTTGAGATGGTCTCTAGATTCAGGTGGGATATATTTAATGTAATATTTTGGCTCTCATTGACTTACTTTAATTTTCTTCAGCTTCATCCTGAACTTACATATGACCAATTACACAGTCAGCCCCTGGCCTTCTTTTTGCTGATAATATTGAGCTTTTCCATTGTCTCTTCCCATAGATGTTATCAATTTGATTCCTGTGCATGTCATCTGGTGAGGTCCATGTGTATAGTCTCTTTTTATGTTATTTAAAAACAAAAAAAGATATTTGTGATTAAGATGCCATTGGTCTTGTAAAATTCTATCATGTGATCTCCAACACTGTTACTGTTACCAAGACCATATTTTCCAAACTAGTGATCCTTTCTCTTTGTTTCCAACTTTCACATTCCAATCATCAGTAATTATCAATGCAACTTGATTGTATGTTTGATCAATTTCAGACTGAAGAAGTTGGTTGTTGCTGTTCTAAGTGCCATCGAGTCTGTTCCAATTCATGGCGACCCTATATAGGGTTTCCAACGAGTAGCTGGTGGGTTTGAACTGCCAATCTTGTGGTTCAAAGTCCAATGCGGATCTGATAGTGTCACACCAGGAGTCCAAAGAAGTTGGTAGCATTCTTCAATTTCACCATCACTGGTGCATAAATTTGAATAATGGTTGGTGCATAAATTTGAATAATAGTGGTATTAACTGGTCTTTCAAGTAGGCATATGGATATTATCCTATCACAAACAGCATAGTACTTAAAGATCTTGAAATTCTCTTTTTGACAATGAAAGTGACACCATTCCTCTTCAATTTATCATTCCCAGAATAGTAAGCCATATAATTGTCCCATACAGAATGGCCAATACCAGTCCATTTCAGTTCACTAATGCCTAGCGTTCCATTTAATTTCTGACAACTTCCAGTTTTCCTTGATTCCTACTTCATACTTTCCATAGTCTGATTAATAATGGATGTTTACAGTTATTTCTTCTCATTTTGAGTTGTGCAATATCAACAAATGAAAATCCTAAAAGTTCTGCTCCATTCACATCATTAAAGAAATCTCTACATTGAGGATTCCCGGTGTGGCACTATAAGTTCAGCACTGGACTCTGAACCACAAGGTCGGCAGTTCAAAGCCACCAGCTGCTCCTTGGAAACCCTATACAAGGTGACTATGAGTCAGAATTGACTTGATAGCACTTAACAACAACAACTACATTGAGGAGGCACCAGCTGTATTTTGAGTGCCTTCCAAATTGAGGAGTTCCTCTTCCGGCACCATATCCATCAATGTTTTATTACTATTCATAAGGTTTTCAGTAGCTAACCATTTAAAAGTGGTCCTCTTCTACTTCTTTCTATATTGTCTTTGTCTGGAAGCTCTGTTGATACCTGTCCACCATGGATGACCCTGTTAGTATTTAAAATACTGGTGGTATAGCTTCCAGTTTCACAGCAACACACAAGCTACCACAGTATGCCAAATTGACAGAAGAGTGGTAGGAATGTCTGATACACCACCTGTACTAGACATCTCTGCGTTTTAGGCAATTGTAGAAAGAAACAGGCCAAAGGAAAAAAAGGCTTGCTTTACAAATTACAATACTAATGATTATGGAGGGCCTCATTCAATCCCTGCAATGCTAATTTCATAGCCAAGCCTCCATGTAGCCTACCCATCACTAAGACTAGTCCCATTATAAAAGAGAAGGAAGCTATTAGGAAAGCTGAACTACTGCATTTTTGACGGTTTCACTAAGCACATGCTTTCAAGAATAATAAAACAGAAAATTTTATTATTTTCATTCATAAGAAAATAGAAATGCCTAAAGGCAACTTAAGCTGAACAGACAATCCCTTCAGAAAATCTTGAAGTCAGTGGCTCCACCAAAAATATATCTATATTTTCATTTTTAAAGAAGCTGACAGAAAGCAGAGCATATGTCTTTTCTGGCATATTTTAGGCTCCCCTGGATTCATAGTATGCATATTGAATCCTAGAATTGGGAAGCAAAGCTCAGTTTCTGGTCTCACATTTGTTTGACTAAGCTTGTGAACATTGAAAAAGAGAAGAATTGACCATGTTTCTTGTTCCAAGTTCCCTTCCAATCTCTTCCTTCACTAGGTGGCCCATTTCATGTGGCCATTGCCTGGATGGACCCAGTCACTGATGTGTATCACCTCCTCAGGAGCTATGACAGTAAAACAAAAGACAACAGTTGAACATGGGGAGTTCTCCAGTCATTTTGTGGGAGATCATGGGAAGGATTCTTTATATAAAAGATAATGTGAAAACAGTTACCCTCACTGATAACCCTTCTCAAAACTCTACAGTCAATATTCCACAAACTCCAGCTTCCCTGATCACTTCATCTTAGGGGGTAGCCACACCAAGCAGATGTTTAGAGTTGTGTGGTACATGGATCATATTTTTTGAGTGCAGAACCAGGAAACTGTATGGCATGTGCATTCTTTTCTTTTGGGTTTGTGGCTTTGTTTATATGATATGAATAGTATTAAGAGCAAAAGCTTCTAAATATTTTAATCCCACCTCTGACATTGATCAGCTGTGTGACCTTGGGCAACAACCTCTCTGAGCATAGGTTAAATGGCAATAATTATAGTATCTATACCATTGGAATCCTGGTGTGGCATTGTAGCATAAGCACTGGAGTGCTAACCCAAAGATCGGTGGTTCAAAGCCACCAACTACTTCTTGGAATCCCTATACAGGACACTACGAGTCAGAACCAACTTGACAGCACTTAACAACTACAACATCTCACTGTGGTGTTATGAAAATTACTTGAGGTACTGTGAAAGTCTTTAGCACAGTCCCTGATAAATTGAAAAGTACTCAGTAAATGGTTAGGAGCTCTGGTAGCCTAGTGGTTATGAGTCAGGCACCTAACCTCAAGGTCAGCAGTTCAAAACTACCAGCCATTCCACAGGCTTTCTGCTCCCATAAAGATTTACAGCCTCCGAAACCCTATGCAGGGTTGCTCAGAACCGACTCCATGGCATACCAACACCATCAATAAATAGTAGTTGGTGCCGAGTCAATGGCACTTAACAACAACATTACTTATGGACTAGTGTGGTGCTATAGGATCAGCACTGGACTGGGAGCCACAAGGTCAGCAGTTTAGGCTTACCAGCTGCTCCTTCAGTTCCTTCATAGTTACCCTTCATAGGGTTTCCTATACAGTATGAAGGGTTGCTATGAGTTGGAACTGACTCGATGGCACTTAACAACAATAACAACAATTATTAGGATCAGCACTGGACTGGAAACCACAAGGTCAGCAGTTCAAACCCACCAACTCCTCCTGCATAGGACCCTATGCAGGGTCTCTTTGAGTCAGAACTGACTCCATGGCACTTAGCAACAACAACAATTATTACTTATGGAGTCCTGGTGTGGCCCTGTGAGTTAATGCACTCAACTGCAATGTCAGTTTGAACCTCAGGGTCGGCAATTCAAATTCACCAGCCACTCCTCCGAAACCCTATACAGGATCGCTCATAGAAAATGACTTCTTCTGAGTCAGAATGGCACTTAACAACAAAAAATTATTACTTATGATATTTATTTAAATTTTACAAAAGCATCACGATGTAATCACATTTAGTTATTAACTTTAAGAATTACTTTTTTAGAAGAGAAAAGGTACAGGAAATTTGGAGTGTCCCAGAAAATCCAGGATGTCTTATCACTATAAGTACTACTTCCCCTACAGTTAAATAAGGCATCTTAGAAGTAGAATTGGAAAGAGGACAAAAATAGGCGGCAAAGGCAATCTTCTCACTGACCCCATAACTCCATCTAGCTGACGATAAGCTATTTGGAGCTCTGTGGATCTTATTTATGCTCCCAGCCCCCATCCTTTTGACTCTTTGAATGTTCCAACTTTAAATTGAAGAAATACTTGCAAAAAACACTTGCTTTCATGGCATCACATAATATGTACTGAAAGGTTAACTGGAACCCACAGAAATGGAAGAACATCCAGCTATTCTAATTAATATTATTGTCCAAAAGAAAACCTACTACTTTATATTTCTAAGCACTGTCCTTGTGTGCTTTCTCATCACTCATTCCTAATGAGAAAGACCATGCAGATATATCATTACTGTTTTACAGATTTTAAAAAGTCTATTTACCAAAATAGAGAAAGTGACTTGTCCAAGGTCATACAGCTAGTGAGTAGAGAAATAAAGACTAAATTCCAGGTTTCCTAACTCTCACTCCAAAACTTTCCATTCCACCAGACTGCTGCACACCTTTCAGTCAAGGAATTAAAAACTCGGGCTTTGGGGTTAATGAATAATTCAGTTATCTCTTAGTTCCTTGGACTAATATCCACCCTTGACTAAGTATTGCCATGTGCCAGGCTTTATGCTAAGGCTTTTAAATGCATCCTCTCCTGTAATCTGCACAACATTTTTACAAGGTAGGTACTGCCAAGATCCTCATTTTACAGATGAGGAAATGGAGGCATGGAAAGGTGAGGTGATTTGCTCAATGTCACACTCATAGTAAGCAGTGGAGCCAGTACTAGATGCCCTGTTTCCTACCTCCTGGTAAATGTTCTTTCTACTACTCCACACTGACAGCCACCTGCAGCTCTCCTATTAACAAGGACAGAGTATGATTTTTACGGATGTTTTCAGGCAAAAAGATAAGCCAGTCATCTCTCAATTCTTCATGCTGAGAGAGGAGAGTAAAAGTATAGAAAGCAAGCAAATCCTTCCTAACCTCAAAGTGATGAATGTGCAGCTGTGGAAGGACAGTTAGAGACACAGGGTCCAGTAGAGAGAACCCAGGAGTAGGTGTACATTCTCTCATGCTGACTCATGCTCCCAGCTCCAGTCACAGCTGGCTCTCCATCAAATTAAACAGTAAAGAAGTCTTTAGTCTTTAGCTCTCCTCCTCCCAAGGGAAGCCTGAGGCCCTGACTCTGTTCCAGGAAGTCCCCAACCTTTCTCACATGATATGGGACTTTGAACCAGTTCATTCCAGTTGATCTAATGTTGAGAATTTACAGTTCCACCTGATATAATGAATCAGAATATACAGTGTAGTAAGATCCCTAAAAGAGTCTTATAGATCCCCAGATGATTCTTACAGATTCTTAGGGTGATTTTATGTATGTAGAATCACCTGGATATTCTTATGTATGCATAAGGATCACCTGGGGAATCTTATTAAAATGTAGATTTTGAGTCAGTTCACCTAGGGTGGAAATGCAAATTCTCAGTAGGGAGTCAAACTGGAATGAATCCCTTTGAAGCCCTGCTCACAACCCTGTCAAAAGTGCTCAGTTCCCCTCTTCCCTCCAACCTTGCAAGAAGCCTAGAGTTCTGCAGACTATTGAGCCCATGGACAAAGACATAGCCATGGAGGTCTAGAGCTAAGAGTGAAGCATCCAGCTGATATGAAGTAGGGGGGGAAGGGGGACACACACAAACACCCAAACATGCAGATAGTAGACATTTGACCTAGCCTCGATGGCCTGATAATCAGAACTCGACTAGAGAAAGATTTTTTTAAAAAAAAGATTTTTTTTGATAAAGGAAATGAGGGTAAATTGCTACAATTTGATAAACGTGACCAACTATACTCATGGAGGTTGTTGTTGTTTTTAAGTGCCATCGAGTCAATTCCAACCACCGACCTTGCAGTTCAAATGGCTTTGCAGTCTGGCACATTAAGCCACAGCACTACACCAGGACTCATGGAGGTAATAGCTCAAAATATCAACAGAGAGGGAAGGAGTCTTCACATCAAGTATCAATGCTATCCCCTCTGTATACAGGGTAGATAGGGACGGGCAACTTACACATTGGCTACCTAAAATGAGGGAGTGATAAAGGCATGAAGTGACTGGCTTACAAGGTTTCAAGAGGGACTTTAGATTAAGAGTTGGGGGGAGGGGGAAAAAGAGTCCCCACTGAATCGTTTTCATCTTGTCTAGATGGGTCTGATGATAAGAAATGGGGATAAGATTCTTATGATTCAATAGTGAGTAACTATTTTAATGACTAACTGCGACTGTCACAATTGTAAAAGTAGAAGCTTTGTAACAAAATCAGGGGAGTAGTTAATCTTACAGTCCAGAAACAGAGGACCCTAGGACCATTGAGGGAAAAGAGCAGAAGCAGTGGAACGTGGGACCTTTTCCAGAGAAGCAGTAACACCAGAGATGGAGGCAGAGATGGGGACATGGAGAGAGGAAGCAGCTGAGGACTCTAGATTCATGGGAAGAGAGGGACTAAGAGCTGGCAGCCAGGAGGCAGACTTGCAGAATGTGCCCTTTGGTGGTGTAAATTATTATATATGCCTGAGTGTTTAAAAAAAAAAAAGCGCTAAAGTGAACAGAGAGAAATACTGTTGACTGATGGTACATGAAGGGAATTATAACCATTGTAATGAAACAAAGTATATAATTTTGTTGAATGTAAAACTGATGATCTGCCCTGTAAACTTTCACTCAATTCACAATAAAAACTTTAAAAAAAAAGAAGAAGAAGAAGAAGCCTAGTGTCAAGTCCTGCGGCTTGTGACTGGAAAGGACAATGGTTGCTCATCTCAGCAACATTTGCTTTTGTAACAGGAATCATTGGACATCTGAATGGGGGACATACAGGACTTGCCCTGCTCACTGCCTCCTCACATCTCTATCTGAAGTGTGGATAGCCATTTAGGAAGCAAGTAGGGTATGGGCTGCTATGGCGAACTCACTAATAATTGAAAATTGACCATCTTTATTTTCTTACTTCTAGAAATCCTTTTCCAAGGATAACAAGCAAGCATAAATCACCCTACAGACAGGAATGGTGAAGCTCCAGGTGCCCATTTAGTCTGGGAAAGGGAAAAATCAGTTCATTATTTCAAGACCTCTTGAGATGCTGTAAATACACAGTTAACACAGAATAAAGATCCCTCCACCACACACACACACACACACACACACACACACACACACTTACATTATTTATATGCCATATAAAAATTACATGCCTGTTCTCTTTCCAGTGCTGAGAGAGAAGCATACATATTCATGATCTGATAAATATTTAAGTAGGATTTATTTAAACGAGAGAGTCCATTTACAAACATTCCCTGGCTCTGAGATCTTATCCTGGGCACACAGAGGGAGGATAATTTCCTCTGATAGATGCAAAACCTCCACTGGCCACTTGCCCCCCTCAACTTGGAGCTCTTCCTTGAGAGCTGGTGAATGCTGTCTGTGGTATTTTAGGGGAACCTTTGGTACTTCCTCCCTACAGTCCTGCCTTCCTACTCAAAGCTCATGCCATAGGGTCAGTTGTTGGTAAAATGCTAGAGCTGGTAGTTTATTTGGGGGTGGGGAGGGTGAAGATGATGGTCACAACTTTCTTTGCCTGGATCTTTCCTCCCCACCACACTAACACCACAGCAGCTACCACTACTGATATCCCTCCTTTTCCTGTGGGTTCATCTCTCCCCTTTAAGAAAAACAGTCATAGTGATACATCAGGTAACCAGGACTGGCTGGCTGTGCTTACCCATCCCAAGATATTTTAATATTTCTAAAGCAGTTTGCTTTTACCTTGAGGAAACTATGCAAGACAAGGATTTTAAGCCATGTGTCAGATAAAGGAGGGCAATGTTGTTGTTGTTATGTGCCATTGGATTGATTTGGGCTCATAGTGACCCCATGTGATAAGTAGAACTGCCCCATTGGGTTTTCTAGGTTCTATTCTCGTTGGAAAGTCCTGGAGTGGTGTTGCAGGATAATGTGCTGGACTGGAAGGTCCATTGAACCACAAGGTTGACAGTTCAAACTCACCAGCCGGTCCTCAGAAACCCAGTTAAGGGTCGCTATGAGTTGGAACCAACTCGATGGCACTTAACAACAACAACAACAATAATCTCTTTAGAGTCCTGATATGGCACTGTAGGATAATGCACTGGACCATAATGTCAGTTTGAACTGCAAGATCAGCGGTTCAAACTCACCAGCTGCTCCTAGGAAACCCTACACAGGGTCAATATGAGTTGGACCTGACTAGACAACACTTAACAACAACAGCAATCTTTATGGGAGCATATCACTCCTGTGGAGCTGCTGAATGAGTTCAAACTGCCAATCTTCCAGTTTGCAGACCAGTACTTAACTGTTGTGCCACCAGGGTACCTTATCATTGGGCAAATGGGCTTATCAGGTCTCTAACTTTTATCATCTATTCTGACTAATTTAGGGTCACCAGATAAAATACAGGATGTTCCATTAAATTTGATTTTCAGAAAAACATTCATTTTTTGTTGTTGTTTAGCACATCCCAAATATTATATGGGGTATAAGCAGGATAAGCACTGGACTGCTAAATGAAAGAAAGGTCGCGGTGGTTCAAACCCAACAACCACTCCTCAGAAACCCCTATACAGGGTCACTAAGAGTCAGAACCAAGTCAAAGGCACTTTTTTCCTTGTTTATCTGAAACTCAAATTTAACTGGGTTTCCTGTTTTTTTATATGCTACAATCTGGCAACCCTAACCTAATTGTAAGGCCCGTCCTGCTGAGAACCATCATCAAAATGTTCCTATTGGGCATCTGCTTGCCTGTGAAACTCTGCTGGAGAAGTGGGGGGAGGGAGAGAAAGATATGGCAGCTGTGGAAGAAAGAAAATGTACTAACCAACTTGTCATGAGACTGGTGTTAGTCACTTGCATATACCATAAATGTGATGTCACTAGATCCTTTTCAAAACCATAGCAATTCAATGTGTGTCAGAGTCTGTGCTCCATAGGGTTGACAATGGCTGGTTTTTCAAAAGTAGATCACCAGGACTTGCTCTTCAGGCATCTCTGGATGGACTCTAGCTACCAACCTTTCCTTTAGCACTTTCAGAAACTAAAAACAAACAAAAAATCCAAACCCATTGTTGAGGAGTTGATTCTAACTCATAGCAACCCTATAGGACAGAGTAGGACTGCCCCAGAGGGTTTCTAAGGTTGTCATCTTTATAGAAATGGACTGCCACAGCTTTCTCCTATAAAGTAGTTCATGGTTTCCAACCATCAACCTTTCTGCTAGTTTCTGAGTGCTTAACCTCTGCACCACCACGGCTCATTTTAGGAACTATAGTCCTATTTGCTTTTCATTTAACAATCCTTCCTCCACATACACCCATGTTTTATGCTATTCTGTTCTATTATATTTTGTTCTTTGATGAATGAAAAAGGGACACATTTTAACAAATGCCAGAACCTGTGTTCTCCAAGAGTGATCTGGGTCTCAGAGGGTGTACTGCAAACAAACAGCAAGGCAGACTGTGGGGTGTGGCCAGGCCGCTGTGCAGAGAACAGGGCTGCCCAAATGTAATTAAGTACTAGGCTCATCCTTCAAAAGTAACAGTAGGAAGAGTTCCATGACCAAAAAAAAAAAAAATTTAGGGAAGCAAAGTAGAGAATGTTTACAAGCCTAATTAGCAATTTGCACAACTCCAAGTTAAAAACTTTGCAAATGTCAGGCAACCTTGTGAACTGATACTATGGAAGCAGAGCTAGGCCCAATAGAATGCATAGGCCTCTTGCTAGTTAGTCAGATGTCTTAGGTTCCATACCAAGAAAATGACCAAATTAGAGCATGAAGCAGTGCCTCATTTCTAAGACAACAATAAAGGCTAAGGACTACAACTCCAGAAATGTAACTTTAACCAAAAAACCCACTGCCATTCAGTGACCCTATGGAACAGAGTAGAACTGCCCCAGAGGGTTTCCAAGGCTGCCACATCTTTCTCTCACAGAGTGACTTTGCTGTTGTTGTTAAGTGGTACCGAGTCAGTTCCGACTCACAGCGACCCTACATAGGGTTTCTGAGGAGTGGCTGGTGAACTTGAACCACCAACCTTGTGTTTCAAACTGACCTTGCAGTCTAGCAAATTAACCCACAGGACCACACAGAATAACTAGTGGGTTTGAATTACTGACTTTTTTGTTATCAGTCGAGCATTTTAACCACTATACCACTAGGGCTGCTTACAGTATTAATAATGAGAATACTAATATTAATGATTGTGATGGTAATTATTATGTGACATGCACTGCTTTATGCATTTTACATGAATTGACTCATTTAATCCTGACACAACACGTGAGGATTGTTATCCACACTTTATGAGGCACACAGAGATTGTATAACTTGCCCAGATTGTTAGACAACTATTGAATGATGAAGCAGAAGTTCAGACCTACGCAGTCAGGGCCAAAGTTCATATGCTTAACCACTAGGCCTAGGCACTATCATTTTTCTAATTTGTGCTTGGAGAGATTTTCCCAGAAATGGCATTGATTTAATGAGCTCTTCCCATGATCTTTTCCTGGACCCCCTCTGGTTCCAAGACTACTCATTCTCCAAAATAGGCAGAAAGATTAAGGGTACACTATATGGACCTAGGACAGAAGAAGCCCTAATAGCCTCCTCAGCATCCCCATGTTCCAATTAAATGAGCTAACAGTCATTGGACTCTTGAGAATTTTCTAGAACTAAGAATTTAGGGTATGGCAAATGTCCCTATGGTGGACACTAAAAAGATCCTAGGTATTTGATGGTAGTTTAGAATTTAAAAGAGATCTTGTTGTTGTTAAGTGCTATGGAATCAGTTCTGACTCAGCAACCCTGTGAAGGGCTTCCAAGGAGTAGCTGAACCACTAACATTGTGGTTAGCAGTCCAGAGCTTATCCTATAGGAATACCACACCAGGAGTCCATATCTTTCTCTCAGAGTAACTGGTGGGTTTGAATTGTCAACTTTCTGGAATCTTAGAAATCTTTCAGTCAGCTGATATTCCACTAATCCTTTGAGTCTCATCTTAAATAACAATTCTTCCATGAAGTGTTTCTCATTGTTCCAAATGGAATTGTTTGCTCTTTTGGGCTTCAAATGTGCCTTTTTTTTTTTTTTTTTCCTTTCCTATCATTATGCCCTACATATATCTGTCTTTCCCCGCAAGAAAAGAGTAGCCTTTCTAGGCCTGATTTTTTTTTTTTTTTTTTTCCTTTCCTATCATTATGCCCTACATATATCTGTCTTTCCCCGCAAGAAAAGAGTAGCCTTTCTAGGCCTGAGATTTTTAAATGAATGAAACCCTACACACACACACACATTAAATATTTGTTGAACAGCTAAAACTAGTCTAATCCATCATTTTGCAGAGAGAGGAAGTGACTTGCCTACTGGCTTCCAATCCAATGCTCAGTCTACTATCCTAGGATGTATTTATGGAGATCCTAAATGGCTTCAGTTTCTCCTCTCCACATTCTTGCATCTGCTTTTCCTTTCAGAACGTGCTGGTTCCATGCTTTTTAAGCTCATTTGGAAAATAGTAACTTTGATTTCTCTCCCCATGACGTGTCCCCCTCCCTTGGGATCATTTTTTCCATCTTGTCCATAAAGTTCCATATCTACATGATGAGTGTTTGAATATTACATGTTTTAATTGACAGAGAATCAGCTGAGCAACACAGAGTCTCCTTCTTTCCTCTATCACTCTGCCATGAAGGTTTTAAAATTCTACTGAAATGTGCTGCGTATAAAGCACTGTAATAAAACAACACATGCATTTTTATCTCAGTTCATCTTCACAATAACCTTATGATGTAGGTATTGTCACTATTCCCATTTTACAGGCTCCTGTGGTTCAGAGAGCCTAAGTGATATTCCCAAGGTTACACAGCTAGTAAGTGACACAACTGAAATTTAATGAACCCAAGCAGCCTAACTTTAGTGCCTATGCTTTCAGTCTTTACATGATCCCTTTGGAACATCTGACATACTGCTGCCAAACTACTTTTATTGAAATATAGCATTACTGTATCCTTCCCTATTGCCTTCTTTAGCTGTGCTGCTCAATATAGTAGCTACTAGCCACATGTGGCTATTTAAAGATGAATTTAAATTAATTAATTAAATTGAAATTACAGTTGCTCACTCTCACTAGGCACATTTCTCACAAGTGCTCAAAAGCCACGTGTGAATAGTGGCTACAATATCGGACAATACAGCTTGAGAACATTTCTATCACTACAGAAACTTCTATTGGACAGCACTACTCTAAAGTGTGAACTTCTCAGCCTTGTATTTCAACTGTTTTGCAATCTGGTCCCTAGCATCTTTTCAGGATAAAGGCTGAAAATGAGGGGTATGAGATGAGTCTGAGGATGAAGTGCTATGTCACACCAAGGAAGTGAGGCCTCATCCTGAAAAAAAATCATTGAATTTCTTCCCTAAGAATACATAGAGCTAGTGTATGTTGAGACCTGACTCAAACTTACCTCTTTCAGAAAGTCTGAATAAATGGACAAGCCCAAAAAATCCAAACCAATTGCCTTTGAGTTGATTCTGATTCTGCAACCCCATATGTGTCAGAGTAGAACTATGCTCCAAAGAGTTTTCAATGACTGAATTTTCAGATGGAGATCTATAGACCTTTCTCTCCAGGTTCCTCTAGGTGGATTCTAACCACCAGCCTTTTCAGTTAGCAGACAAGTGAGTTAACTATCGCATCACCCAAGGACTGACTTCCAAATAAACATCCAAAAAGGTCTAAAGATCACGGACTAAGTACAGTGACAAAAAGGATTCCAATGCCTACAGGAAAAGAAATGAAGATTTCAGATTTGAAACGGAACCAAATGACCTGGGCTCAAATCATAGTTCTGCTACTTATTTGGCTGTGTAACATTGAGCACTGTCACTCACCGTCACTGAACTTCTTTGTCTTTGTTTAAATTGAGCCAATTTTTGTGACAATCAAGTAAAATCACAAGGGAAGTGAGGGGTTTGGTGTGGACATCAGTGTTCTTGAAATTTCTCCATATGATTCTAGGGAGCACCTAGGGTTGAGAATCATTGAACTAGATGTCCTCTGAACTCCTTTGCAGCTTTGAAACACAGTAGAACCATTCCTTAGAGTTTCTGAGATTGTAAGTCTTTATGGGAGCAGACAGCCGTATCTTTTTTCCTCAGAGAAGTAAGTGAGTTTAAACTGCTGACTTGTGGTTAGCAGCTCAATGCTTAGCCCAAAGCACAAGGGCTCTATGTTGTGGCCAAATTTCCAAGTAAAGCAACCTCATGATGAGAATGCAGGGTCAGTGCTGGCTTCTTAGCAGAATCTTTCCCTCCCCACCAGTGACAGATGCACTCAAAACCCCCAGTCCAGGACTGCCACAGTAGGTTGTTGTTGGTGAGTGCTATCGAGTCATTATTGACTCATAGCAACCCCATGTAACAGAGCAGAACAGCTCCACAAGGCCTTCTTTGCTGTATTCTTTACAGAAGCAGATCACAAGGTCTTTCTCCCACGGAGTCACTGAGTGGTTTTGAACCACCAACCTTTCGGTTAGCAGCTGAGCTCATAGCCCTTTGTACCACAAGGAAACGTATGGTGGGTTGTTACTGTCCTCCAAATGAGTCATTAAACAAAGTCAAAGGATTTTGAGTTTAGATGTTAGATCAAAGATTTCTCCTATCACATGGAATTGCTTTATTTCAAGGCAATGGAAGCTTCAAAAAAGCAGGCAGATGGAAGTTCAGAGGTATACAAGGTGAAAAGGGCTAAAAGGAGCTGGCAGAAGGAGAGGGAAATAGGAGGGAATATCATAACCAATTCAGACAGCATCCTGTGTAGCCCCAGTAGAATAACACAACAAAAACTGATTTCCTAGCACTTTAATCCTCCTAAGATCTTTCTATTTATTAGCCAGCTCTTCTACACATCCTCAATGCCTGATGGCCCAGGAATCCTTCAAGGGCTGGAAATACCTCCTTAAATTAAAAAAGAATGATAAAATTAAATTCAATGTGATACAATATTTTAAATTATATTTTGTTTTATAGTCACTCTTTGAAAATAAAAAATCCCTATAGAGTGTATATGGAATCCTTCTTAGACAAGAATATTTGATGAATCAAGGTCCTCCATTCCCAACTGTGAAGAAAACTGGAAGTTTCCAGGATTGTAGGATTACAGTTTGCAATTGCATCTTGCAACCAGAGAGAATCAAAATGAAGGATCAACAACAACAAATAAGAAAAACAAAACAGTTTCCACTGAGCCACTTCTGACTCATGGCAACCCCGTGTGTTTCAGAGTAGAACTACTCTGTATAAGATTCTCATGGCTGTGACTTTTCAGAAGCAGATCACCAAGTCCTTCTTGAGACCAAGGTGCCTCCAATTGGGTTCAAACAGCCAACCTATTGATTTTCAGCTTAGTGGTTAACCATTTATACCACCCAGGAATCTTAAATGGAGAATGTTGTCAGGCGCCATCGAGTTGGTACCAACTCATAGCAACCTTATGCACAGCAGAACGAAGCACTGCCCGATCCAGGGCCAACCTCACTACTGTTGCCATGCTTGAGTCCATCGATGCTGCCATTTGGCCAATCCATATCATTAGGGTTCTTCTTCTTTATCTCTGACCCTCCACCTTACAAAACATGATATCCTTCTCCAGTGACAGGTTCATCCTGACAATATGTCCGAAGTATAAGAGACGAAGTTTGGGCATCCTGGCCTCCAAGAAGCACTCTGGCTGCACATCTTCCAACACAGATCTATTGGTTCTTTTGACAGCCCATGGCACTTTCAATGTTCTCCTCCAACACCATAACTCAAATGCATCAATTCTTCTATGATCTTCCTTATTCACTGTCCATCTTTCACATGCATATGAGGTTATTGAAAATACCATGGCTTGGATCAGGTGCA
>NW_006408569.1:16050821-16136760 GCF_000296735.1 Chrysochloris asiatica | reverse complement strand
TGCTGAGTGTGTTCTTTCTTTTTGGTTTTCTGATTCCAGATCTTTGCACATTTTGTTGTAATATTTGGCTTTATCTTCTCGAGCTGATCTTTGAAATTTTCTGTTCAGCTCTTGTACCACCTCATTTCTTCCATTTGCTTTAGTATGAATATTATAGTTCTACAGAATACTCCCAGGGCAGACCACTATTGCCTTGATTCTCAATTGCAGCCACACTCCTAAGTTGATCTTGAAAAAAACACCCAAGGATTTAAACAGTGAAACCAAAACAAATCATGCTCATGTGCTCAGGCTGCATTTCTCCCACTTACTATGTTCTTGCTTTATTGCTTGTCTAACTGTTGTCCTGAAACTATACAAAAAATGCTATTTTTTGTGGTGCTTTTGGGTTTGACTATCAAGCCAGTTTGTAGTAGAAAGACAAAGTTAAATAAATTCACCTTTTTGTCATTACAAATAAGACAGCTAAGGATTATCTAACCAGAATTCTCAGAGAATGAACTGTTTAAAAGAATCTTCTGATAAACTAGATGAAATAAAAAGAATACTGAAAAAACTCATCTAGTTATACCTAGATGGTGCAAATGGTACGGGGTGTTGGTGACACTATAGGGTAAGCACTGGACTGATAACTGCAAGGTAGACAGTTCAAACCCACCAGCCACTCCAAGGGAGAGAAAAAGAGGCTGTCTCTTCATGTAAAGATCTACAGTCACAAAAACCCTATATAGGGTCACTATGAGTCGGAATTGACTCAGTGGCAATGGGTTTGGGTTTGTGTTTGGCGCAAATGGTTAACATTTGCAAATGGTTATCTGGTAACTGAAATGTTAGAGGTTCTAGTCCACCCAGAGGCACCTCAGAAGAAAGGCCCAGCAATCTACTTACAAAAAAATCAGCTATTGGTGGTTGAATGATTTCAAAAAAGATGGTAAGAATGGTTGCACAACTGAAACAATTAATTAATGTCCCTGAATTGTACATTTAGAAATGGTTGAGATGGCATATGTTTTGTTATGTATATTTTTATCATACAGAAAAACCAGCCACTGAAAACCCTATGGAGTACAGTTTACTCTGACACACATGGGATCATCCATGAAGCAGAGTTGACCTGATAGCAACTGGTTTTCCCTTTTGGTAAATCTTTCTGAAATGTCTGGTTTCATGTCCCTAGTTTAAAAACATAATTAAATCTTTTTTTTATTTGAGGCTGTTACAGAGTATTCTGCAGGAGAAAGATGAAACTTTCTGCTCCCGTAAAGATTTACAGTCTCAGAAACCCTATGCAGGGTTGCTATGAATTGGAACCAACTCCATGGCACACCACCACCATCACCAGCACAGAGTCTTAGGGTTGTCATTTTGAACATCTCTTCTCAATGGCTAGGGTAGAAATAGAGATGTATAAGACTTGGAGTGAGCTTAGGACATAGCCTTGGCAAAGTATCTTATTTCAGAAATCTCTGATTTCTATTCTCTCCCTAAATCAAGAGCATAGGAAGAGGAAAAGTCTAGTAATTGAAGGTTCTGATTAAATAAAATGCTGTGTAACAATACTTCCAGTTTTTCCATACATTTTCACACCTGGATCTCACTTGATCCTCATTATGGTATTTTATGGTAAGCACTGGACTACTAACTACAAGGTTGGTAGTTCAAACCCACCAGTGGCTACATGGGAGAAAGATGAGGCTGTCTGCACATTTAAAGATTTACAGTCTAAGAAACTCTATAGAGGGTCACTGAGTTGAAATCGATTCCAGAGCAGTAGATTTAGACTCTTAGGAGAGGGACTCCTCATTTTATAAACTGAAGCCTAGAGATGCAATGAATCCTGGTGTGGCACTGTAGGATAAACACTGGACTGCTAACCACCAGCTGCTCTTCAGAAACCCTATACAGGGTCACTGAGATGACAACAACAGAGATGCAAAGGAACTTTCCCAGGGCTGAGATTAGTTTCTTGGATTTCTGAAGCCTGAGTCTAGTGTTCCTCTCATGACACCACACTTCAATAGTAATGTCAATTCTACTTTCACTATTTTTGTATTGACCTTCTTCCCAAACAGGTCGCACTGGGTTCAGATAATCTTATCACAGTCAGAGGAATCTCTGAATGTGTTCTTAACCTTTGTAGCACTCGAAATAGCTTAGGTGAAAGTCATGGATAAGATGATAACAGTTGCCATGATACTAGAGTCCTTAAGCACCCCAGTTGAGAGCTATTTAATTTGCATAATATGATCTTGGCATTCTAAATGCTCATTTACATCCTTGTGTTGAGGGCTCTTTACTTTCTGTAGCATCACTGTCTGTGGGGATCAATTTTCTTGGGAAAGATTTTAGTATCGCCAAATACACACTGCTGGACTTCAGAGTGGCCAAAGAATGCCAATATTTAAAAAGGAGAGAGACTATGTCTTCTGAGATGTCCTTCAATAAAAATAAATCATCTCCATTGACTTTTCTAGTAACACTATGAAGTTGTTAAGGTAGGTATCCCATTTTATGGAAGTGGGTCCTGAGGTTCAGCTACGTTGTCATGGTACCCTAAACCTGGCTGTTATACCTTTCCCCTATGGTGCCTACCAAAACTCGTTTATTATCAGAATACCTTGGGTGTTGGTTACAAGTACAACTACAGTTTACCCAGCTGTATCCAAGACATATTGAATCAGAATTTCCAGGGATGGATCTAAAAAATTATTTAGCTAGTAGTTCTCAAGAATGGGTATATATATATTTAGCTTCCCTGCCAACTTCACAGGATTTTTACCATGACCACCTAGGATAACTTAATTTTTCTAACCAAAAATGAAGGAAGTATGATACTGTAAAATGAAGCTGCCTAGAACAATGATATCCTGATAACATACATTGTGATGAACACCAAATTTATGTTAGAGGTAGGGTGGAGATGCTGAGAGAAAATATTCAGAATACTTAGACTTTGACCTTATGGAGCTTATAGTTTGTTACCTAAGCCAGTGATTCCCAAACTCTACTGTGATCAGAGTCATCTGGAAGGTTTGTTTGAAACATCAATTACTGGGCCCTTGCTCCAAGTTTCTGCTTCAATAGGTATGGGCAATCTCACGAGTCTGCATTTTTAAGAATTTCCCAGGTAATGCAAATGCTGCTAGTCCAAGGACCACACTTTAAGGACCACTGCCATCATTTGGAGTCCTGGTGTGGCACTGTGGATTAATGTGCTGGACTGCAAAGTTGGTTTGAACCACAAGGTCAGTGGTTCAAACTCACCAGACGCTTCTTGGAAATCCTATACAAGGTTGCTATGAATTGAAACTGACTTGAAGGCACTTAAAAACAACTACAACAACCATCATTTGGAGTTCTGGTGGGGTGTTGTAGGATAAGCACAAGGCAGCAATTCAAACCCACCAGCCACTCCTTGGAAACCCTATACAGGGTCGCTATGTGCTATGCATCAGAACCAACTTGACAGCACTTAACAACAAGCCATCATTTGGAGTCCTGGTGTAGGATAAGCACTGGACTGCTAACCACAAGATCAGCAGTTCAAACCCACCATATGCTCCTCAGTAACCCTATACAGGATCTCTTAAGTGTTGGAACTGATTAGATGGCACTTAGCAATAACGGAGTCCTGATGTGGCGCTGTGAGCTAATGCGTCAGACTGCAAAGTCATTTGAACTGCAAGGTCAGTGGTTCAAGCTCACCAGCTGCTCCTTGGAAACCCTATACAGGGTCGCTATGGGTCGGAATCAACTCGACGGCACTTAACAACAACAACAAAAACAATAACAAGTCAACATTTAAAACCCAATGGCTGGCTTAGGGTTTAAAAGACCTATTTCAGAACATAAGTTTGAGTGAAAATTAAAACAAAAAAAACCACAGAGAGTTATCTGTGGTGTTCTCTTTCCTCCCCTGTGCCCTCCTCCTCTCCTTACCTGCCCACACTGACTATGCACCTCTGACACAGAAAGAAATCTTCCTGACTTCTAAAAATCAATCCCATTTTCTTACCACAAATGCACGGGCTGGCACCATTTCAGATGTAAACATTTGCTTCCTTCATAGCCTGATTTCTCTAGAAATAGAAAAGGCCTCTGTTTTGGAGTCCAGAAGGAGGCAGCAGAGAGGACTGACTCCCTCCCCACTGCATAAGGTGATGTTTCCCAAAGTCTGGTCCCCAGATGAACAGTAGCAGAATCGCCTGGGTATTTACTAAGAATGGGGATTACAGCGATCCATTCTGGACCTAGTGAACCAGAATTTCAGAAATGAAACCTAGGAATCTGCTCTCTTAATAGGTGCCTTGGGTCCTGGGGCATTTCTGAATCATGCTAACATTGGAGCATTAACATACATCAGAAGGGATTTGTCCAATATTAGGTTTGTATAATGACCCTAAGAAAACTCTCATTTCTCTTAACTGATCTTAACTGTTGCCTCCTTTACAGGATTCCTATGTCCCTTGAGAAAACTTATGGTTGAGACTAAGGGAAATACCAGGTTCCTCCATTCAGCACTTTTTCCATGAACCTCCCACCGCAACCCTTGCCCATCTAAATATATTTTACCTGGGACATTTCTCAGGTTGCTAAAGCACACACACCTAAGTCACTGAAAAATTCCATTCAGTGAGGAAATGGTCTTTCACATTCTAAAAGATTTTTTTCTCTTTTTACATTCTCTCTCTGTTTTGAGTATTTAATCTCTCCTGCTACTTTATGGAATATTCTGGAGCTATTTCAAAGCCATTTGTATTCTATACTGACTTTGGTCTTTTTAATGTTCTGAGAAATGCCATCACTTGTATTTAAATTATACACTAAGATATGAGAGAAAAGGAGACATTAAGAGAAAGAAAGAAAAAAAAAGTGGTGAGGAAAATAACTGCGAGCAACATTGATGAGAAAGATGGTCTGACACGAGGCTTGGAACTCTCCTTCCACTGCGCTCAAATATTGTCAGTTCATTACTTGGCATACTCCTCTTCCTATTATTCTAGAAAAGGGACTATTTTGGAAGTTGTAGGATGAAATGCAGTCCTCTCACTAGCTTGGCAGCTATGAGTCTGCTGGTGTTTTTCTTTTTGGTTCATTGTTGAGTTAAAGCAAGATATATTTTGTGTCTTCTGGGCTTGTCACTCACTATATAACTTTTTTTTTTTTTCATTATGGGCTTCAAATTACAATTCCACACAGTGCATTAACTAATGAAGGTCAGAAAACACTATGGGAGCATAGGTTGCTAGGACACAGACCCAAAAAAGTGAGTCCCCTAGTTGGGGACCCACCTCATGTAATTCATCAGTATTCAGCTTTAATTGGCTTCTAAACTCTTTCTCTTGCTCCCTCTCCTCAAGGGAAGGCTAAGTTTATATAAGAGAGGGGGTGTTTGCATTAGACATCATAATCGTGTTCTCAATTTATATAGTACAGTAACTTTCACAATTTTGCAGAGGATCATATTCAATGCTATTTTTTGCATTACTTTTCAGGATCATGCAAATGTTACTGACAACTTAAATAAGATCTGTGAAATGAATAAAAAGTCATTCCCACAATAGGTGACCATTTCAAAATCTCTCCCTGGCCCAAATTGTGTCATCAGTCCGAATTGTTGGAATGGAAAGAAGTCATCCTTCAAGGCTAACACATTGGGGAAATCTGCTCTAAGTTAAAATATTAACAGATAGACATTTATTAGATTAACTTATCACTTCACAAACTGTCCTGCAGAAATGGGATACAGAACAGGTTTAGCTTTGGTTGATTGCTTTGAACACAGGTCAGAGAAATCTGACACGGGGCACGCTGGCATACCTGACTGACCTAGTTGAGGTGCCCTAGTGAGAAGCAGTGAGTAAGGACTAACCTTAAGGTCCTAGAAGCCTGAAGGTAGAGAGTTGTATGTATATTTATTAGAATCACATTAGGTTGCCAGTAATAAAAAACTGTCAGTGGTTTAAACAATAAGGATTTAGTTTTCATATACAACAGAGGCCTCCAAGTAGGCCTTTAGCTCTGCTTCTCAAGAATTCTATCAAAGACCTACACGCTTCTTTTTGGCTTCACTATCCTTAACACATTGGCTTTCACCTTCATGCTTTTTACCTCATGGTTACAAGATGATTGTGACATCAGCACTCATAAGGCAAGAAAATGAGTGAAAAGCAATATTAACCACACCTGTCACCTATTAACAGGAAAGCAAACACTGCTAGAAACCACCAACAGACTTCTATTTATATCTCATTGGCAAGAATGCTTCATGCCCCACCTACACAACCCTAGTTTCAAGGGATACCAAAAAAGGGAGTTTATAGCTCGACGCATTACCACCTTAAACAAAACCAAGATTATGTTAGCAAAGAAGAGAAAAACTGATGTTAGGTAAGCAACAAACAATGTTTGTTATAAGGGACTTCTAATAATGGAGTATTGGTAAAGAAAGCGACTGTTGTTATTGTTAAGTGCTGTCGAGTTGATTCCAACTCATAGTGACCTTATACAGGGTTTCCGAGGAGCCACTGGTGAGTTTGAACTTCCAACTTTACTGTTCAAACAACCTTGCAGTCCAGTCCTTATCCTACAGCACCATACGAGGACTCCAATAAAAGAGATTAGAGGGTACCAAAGGAGCGCTCTAATTCAGTTCAACCAGTATTCATTGGGCATCTGTTGTTAGCTGTCAAGTCGGCCTGTGACGTCAAGTCGGCCCGTGATTAATGACAACCCCATGCATAATGGGATAAGACTGTTGTAATCCACAGGGTTTCCACTGGCTGATTTAAAAAAGTAGATGACAAGGCCTTTCTTCCTAGCCCATCTTAGTCTGGAAGTTGTGCTGAAACCTGTTCAGTATCGCAGCAACACACAAGCCTTCACTGACAGATGGGTGGCAGCTATGCATGAGGTATATATGAGCTAGGAATCAAGTCCAGGTCTCTCACATGGAAGACAAGAATTCTACCACTGAATCACCACTGCCCCTCATTGGGCATTTACTAGGTGCCAAACAGTGCACTATATGCTTAGAGGTCTGACTTTTGTCTCAGGCTATCCAGAGTCCTGGTGTGGTGCTATAGGCTAAGTATTGGACTGCTAACCACAAGGTTGGCAGTTGAAACCCACCAGCCGCTCCTCAGAAACTTTATACAGGGTCGCTATGATTTGGAACCGACTTGATAGCACTTGGCAACAACAATAACAACCCAGAATTCAAATAATGAAGCTTTTCAGAAGGGTAGATTACCAAAACTAACATCTAGCTGTGTATCATTTTTTTGTTGTTGCTCCTAGCTCTCAAGCCACACTGAGCTTTGAGAATGTAATTTCATCTAATCTTGCAGATACTTTGGGATGGAGACTCAAACATCAGCTCACCCACTTCAGATATGGACCTTCACAAAGAAAAGCCTTTGAATTTTAGCTGTCAGAGTCATTTTTTAAAACCGTGCATCAGACTTATTTTATGCATGCAAATCCCTTTCTGCTTTTTAATTGAATTTGTGCCTGGATGTACTGCAAATAGCTTTTGAAAATGGACTGCAGAATAGGTTCCAGCTATGGACGGCAATACAATGACACAGGAACCTTAAGTTCCAATTTACCGCCACACATTTATTCTCACGCAGCCCCCAATCTCATCTTACTCTCTAACTAGTCAGTACAAAAGACTACTTATAACTTGAAAACATGCTTTAAAGACCTCCACCCTCCAAAAAAGCAAAGGCAAGATAATTAAGAGCTCTAGAATGATTTCCATTAAGGGTTTGTTCCTGGGAATTCTCTTTCTAAGGAAGGATGAATAATTTCTCTCAGAAAAGATAATGTCTTTACTGCTTTGATGTGGATGGGGTCAACCAGAAAATCCCTGTCATATGAGACCCAGGCTCAATAATGCTTTATTTTTAGTAAAGGCAGAATTGGAAATGACTTTGGGGAAACCCAGAAGCGGTCAGTGGGGTCACATTCTGTAGACCCTTCAAAAATCAACTTTTCTGCTGCCCACATGAGTTAGGTACTGTTCATATCATACTTATTTTAAAAATTAGCAAACTGAGGCACAGATAGGTCAAGCAAGTTACCTTGAGTCATGCAAATTATGGTTATCAGAGCAGGGATGTTAACTCTTGCAATCTGACTCCAGACTCTGCTTGTAACAACTATACTACTCTTAAGACACACAAATAGAAGAGCATGTCACCAGTCAGCAGTAAATAGCAGAAACAGAAGGCAAATTAATTCCAAGTGTTTCCTTTAACCTGATAAAGTCATTGCCACTCTGATTTACGATATATTATAGTTAACATGAACCACACTTACGACCATCTGTTTTTGTTTTTGTTTTTTACATCTTATTGTAATATGTTCTGCATCCAATGTTAAAGCATATCTGTTAGTTTAATATGCAGTGTTTCCAACCTCCAGACACAAAGATCAGATTTATAAAGCTACTGATAATACAAGGCAATAATAGTGAAAACTGGAAAAAAAAAATAAAATAAAGGTTTTAACTTGTGTCAGAACTGGCTTTCAATGTAGTTGTTAGAAAGGAACCCCGCCGTTAAATCCAGACTATCTCTATTACCAAGAAGTCAGGTTTTATGTAAATGAACATGTGTTTGGAGGCTTCTTAATATTGGGAAACCACCATTTCTGATGCCATGCCACTTTGACCCTTCAGCAGAAACTTAGCCAAGTCGAGAATGAGCAAAAAAGAGAAAAATTCTCCATGAGATGGACTGACACAGTGGCTACAACAGTGGGCTCAAATATATGTAGTATTGTGAGGATGGCAATGTTCTGTTCTGTTTTGCAGAAGGTCACAGTGAGTTGGAACTGACTCAATGGCCCCTAACAACAGCGGACTCTAGCTCTAGGATGTTCTGTGCCTAAGAGAGTCTTTCCAAACATGAAAAGGAAGAAGCTTTGGTAAAGGTGTGGATATTACTGGGCATACTTTCTGGAACAAGAAACCAGGAGCATCACCCTCGACTTCTTGAGTCAGAATCCACTGAGAAATGCCTACTTCTGTTTCTTGCTTGCCTGCTGCCATTCCCCATAATGGAGCCTGGTGTCACTCTTGGGGTTTTTAGTTGATGCCTGAGAGTATTCCTTCTTTAACAGGAGTCCTACAATGAATTGTTGTAGCTTCACTGTGGAAGAAGGAACTGTGTGTATATTTTTAATGTGCTTGTTGTTTTATTTTTAATGTCTACAAAAGCCTTTTTCCTGGGAATAAATATTGAACAAAGAATGATAGTCTATCCAACTGGGATTCAAACAGTTGAAGATTACAAATGGCTTTCATTGTTTTTTATAACTATTAGGAGTCCCCCCTGATAATTGCCAGCTGACTTATATCTTGGTCTCTATTTCTGCATAGACACCATAAAAATGCTATGTTAAATAATTTCATATTAAAAACAAAACCAGAACTTAATCTTCACTTAAGAGGCAAACAATAATTTTTATCAGCCTTTGCGAATGGGCCTTGCTAGCCATTCATTAAATGTCTATAAATGTTTGCTAGTTCTTAGAGGTTGAATGATTAAGAGGATAGGAGAGATGTTAATTTTAAAAAATCAATCACTGTTTGTAGCTCCATTCTAAAATATATCCTGCATGGCACTGTAGATCTTCTCCATGAGAGTTAATAGCAAGCATTCTGCATATTTTATAATTATATGCACTGCCAGCAGAGTGTAGTTGGATTTATCGTACGGTGAAGTACCTGGGATATGAGTCATGCTTCCTAACACATATCCTAACAAATGGCATGGAAGGGTTCTTTATGTTGCAGGAGGCTGAGCTGGATATTTAAATAGCACATCCTGGAGTGTTCTGAGTTATGGACTTCCTGCAAGAGGGGCACCATTCAAAATATTCTGTGATTCAAGTGTCACGGTGTATAGCTGGACCAGAAGCTTACTGAGTGAGAATTAGGACCTCTAAGAAAGGGGTGAATAAAACTACAGTTGATTAGGAGCAGAATGATCAGAAGTTTTAATTGTTTCTGACTGGGTTTTTGACACACTCCAATTTTTAGATATAAGAGGCAAATCACATGTTGTTGTTGTTGTTAAGTGCCATTGAGTCAGTTCCGACATATAGAAACCTTGTATAGGGTTCCCTAGGAGTCACTGATGAGTTTGAACTGCTGGCCTTGCAGTTCAAACTGACTTTACAGTCCAGTGCATTAACCCACAGTGCCACACCAGGACTGACTCATACATTTTTTCCCCAGTAAGTATATTTGGCAGAGGAGTCCTGGTGAGGCGCTGTGGGTTAATGTGCCAGACTGCAAAGCCATTTGAACTGCAATGTCGGTGGTTCAAGCTCACCAGCTGCTCTTCGGAAACCCTATACAGGGTCGCTATGGGTCGGAATCGACTCGGCGGCACTTAACAACAACAACATATTTGGCAGAAGTATGGAAGATGGTCTAGTCTCCTAGACCCCTTTCCTATCTCTATCCTTTAAAATGTTCATTAAGATAAGTGATAAGTGGGCAAAGACCCTTTCTTTCTGTAAACATAAAAGGTATTCTGCAAGTGGAAAAGTATTTTTAATTTTTCTCAATCCCACTTAGGAATACACAGATAGTCTTTTGATTTCACCCATCCATGTAGGAAGTGAAGAAGCTCTGGTAGCATAGTGGTTACAAGGTGGGCTGCTAACCTCAAGGACAGTAGTTCAAAACTACCAGCAGTTCCGTGGGAGAAAGATGAGGCTTTCTGCTCCTGTAAAGATTTACAGCCTCGGAAACCCTATGCAGGGTCGCTATGAGTCAGAGCTGACTCCATGGCACACCTCCACCACAACCATGTAGGGAGTGTGATGAATAATTTTTTATTTAAATATGTGCAAAAAATGTCAATGCTATCTTAATTTTTACATCACTTTTTCTTCTCAACTCATTATCCTTAGATGATGTCTTCAGATCTGAACACTAAGACTGGTATGATTAACTCTACTTTACTATTACAGGCTTGCAGAGGTGAGGCAATTATATCCCAAAATCAGGTCGATATAGAAAACATGCTAGATTGCGAAACTCCTGACTTTCAGCCCAATGTCCTTATTAAACTGTGCTGTCTATACACTATTATTCCACACCACTTGTCTGTCAGCTTGTTGTGCTGTGGTGGCTTCTGTGTTACTATGATGCTGGAAACCATGCCAGCAGTATGTTAAATACCAGCAGGGTCATCCATGGTGAACAGGTTCCAGCAGTTTCCAGACTAAGACAGACTAGGAAGAAGGTTAGCCACTGAAAACCATATGAATAGCAGCAAAACATTATCTGATATAGTGCTGGCAGATAAGCCCCTCAGATTGGAAAGCACTAAAATTATGACTGGGGAAGAGCTGCCTCCTCAAGTAGACTCGACCATGATGGCACAAATGGAGTAAAGCATTTGGGACCATTTGCTAATGGGGCACAACTCAAAATGAGGAGAAACAGTTGCAAACATCCATTAATAATCAGAACATGGAATGTACTGAGTATGAATTTAGGAAAAATGAAAGTCATCAAAAATAAAATGCAATGCAAAAAGATTGATATCCTCAACATTAGTGAGCTGAATAGTACTGGTATTGCCCAGTTTGAATCAGACATCACATGGTTTGTTTGAGACAGACAATCAATGTCTTTTCGACAATGTTCATTGTTGAAAAGAGCATTTCAAGGGAGCAAGCGTAAATTGCTACAACCTGATCAACTGGACCTTTGCTTATGAATGAAGCTGCCCAAAATTCCAACCAAACAGGGAAGGATTCTTCATATCAAGGATCGAGCATGCCTCCTTAATACACTAGGTTGATAGGGATGGTTGACTTAGACTTAAGCTATCAAAATTGGGGGCTACAAAGGCACAAAGTGGCTGGCTTAAACGCTTTCATGAGGGTGCTTAGTGTCAGAACGAGGGAAGTAAGGCAGAAACCCTACTGAATAGTTTTCTTCTTGTTCAGATGGGTCTGGTGATGAGGGGGTAGGATTTTATGATTCAATTGCAAGTAATTCTTAATCAGGTCTAGTGACAATTGACATAACTGGAAATGTAGAAGAGGTGTAACTAAAAGGGGGGAACAGTTAATCTGTCATTTCAGGAACAGAGGACCTTAGGACCATCAAGAAGGAAGACATGAGAGGTGCAAGGGATCCTAACCAGAAAAGCGATGACAACAGAGATGGTGGCATAGAGAGACAGAGTAGCAGAGAACTATAAGCTCATGAACTGAGAAAGGCAGTGTACCTGTGGGCAGGAGACTGGCTTGCAAAATGTGCCCTTTGAACATTTAAAAGAATATATATTTTCAATGTGGTATGTTTACATACAAAATAATAAGGTAATAGAGGTAAATACTGTTAGCTGATAGTGTAGGGAGGGAATTGTAATCATTACAATGATTTGCTGAATGTAAAACTGATGATCTGCCCTGTAAATCTTCACTCACTCAGTATATAAATAAAAGCTTTAAACAAAACAAAACAAAAAAATCATGCTTACCAACTTCAGCTTTCTAAATGGCTGATAAAAAAAACACAAACAAACAAGCATTTCAAGATCTATCTTTAAGGACTATGCTGTCTGTGATAGGATAATAACCATGCGCCTACAATGACTCCCAGTGTGATGCTGTAGGATAAACACTGGACTGCTAACTGAAAGTTCATCAATTCAAACCTACCAGTAGATCCTCAGAAATCCCATACAGGGTTGCTATGAGTCAGAACTGATTCGATGGCACTTAGCAATGACAAGGAAGACTAGTTAATACAACTATTATTCAAATTTACCTACCAAACCACTGAAGCCAGTGAAGAAGAAGCTGAAGAATTCTACCAACTTCTTCAGTCTGAAATTGATCAAACATGCAATCAGGATGTATTGATAATTACTGCTGATTGGAATACAAAGGTTAGAAACAAAGAGGAAGGATCAGTATTTGGAAAATATGACCTTAGTGATAGAAACAATGCTGGAGATTGCATGACAGAATGTTGCAAGACCAGCGGTTTCTTCATCACAAGAACTTTTTTAAAACAACATAAAAGGAGACTATACACATGGACCTCACCAGATGGAATACACAGAACAAACCATCAGTTCCTCAGATGCAAGTTCAGGCTGAGCTTTAAGAAAATTAAAACAAGTTCACAAGAGCCAAAATATGACCTTAAGTATATCACACCTGAAAGGAGCTCTGGTAGCGTAGTGGTTACGAATTGGGCTGCCAACCTCAAGGTCAGCAGTTCGAAACTACCAGCAGTTCCACGGGAGAAAAATGAGGCGTTCTGCTCCCATAAAGATTTACAGCCTAGGAAACCCTGTAAAGGGTCACTATGAGTCAGAACCAACTCCATGGTATTTAACAAAACATATCACAGCTGAATTTAGAGACCATCTGAAGTACAGATTTGATGTGTAAGACACTAATGAAAGAAGTCCAGAGAAGTTGTGCAATGACATCAAGAACATCATATATGAAGAAAGCAAAAGATCATTAAAAAGACATGAGTGAAAGAAAAGACAAAAATGGATGTCAGAAGAAACTCTGAAACTTGTTCTTTAATGTAGATAAGTTAAAGCAACTGAAGAAATGATGAAATAAAAGAGCTGAATAGAAAATTTTGAAGGGCAGCTTGAGAAGACAAAATAAAGTATTATAATGAAATGTGCAAAGACCTTGAGTTAGAAAACCAAAAAGGAAGATTGCATTTCTCAAGCTAAAAGAAATGAAGAAAAAATTCAAGCCTGGGGTTGCAATATCAAAGGATTCTATGGGCAAAATATTGAATTACACAGGAAACATCTAAAGAAGATAGATGTCAGTGTACCAAAAAGAACTGATCGACATTCAACCATTTCAAGAGATAGCATATGATCAAGAACTGATGGTACTGCAGAGAAAGTGTAAGCTGTACTGAAGCCATTAATGAAAAACAAGGTTCCAGGAACTGACAAAATACAAATTGAAATGGTTCAAAAACTGATGCCCACTGGAAGTATTCATTCCCCTATGCTAAGAAATTTTGAAGGCATCTGCCTGGCTAACCAATCCAAAGAAAGGTGACCCAACAAAATGTGGCAGTTATCAAACAATATCATTAATATCACATGCAAGTAAAATTTTACGGATGATAATTCAACAGTTGCAGCAATATATAAACAGTGAGCTGCCACAAACTGAAATCAGATTCAGAAGAGGATGTGGAATGAGAGTTACCACAATAAATTCATCTTGCCTGAAAGGAAAGGCATTCAACTGTGTGGATCTTAACAAACTATGGATAACACTGCAAAGAATAGGTATTCCAGAACACTTATTTGTGCTCATGAGGAACCTGTAAATAGACAAAGAGGGAGTTGTTAGAACAGAACAAGGGGATACTGAATGGTTTAAAATCAGGAAAGGTGTGTGCCAGGGTAGTATCTTGTCACCATACTTCCACCAAACTCATCTGTAAACTGAGGAAATAATCTGAGAAGCTGAATTACATAAATAAGAACGTGGCATCAGGATTGAAGGAAGACTCATTAACAACCTGCAATATGCAGATGACTTGCTTGCTGGAAGCAAAGAAGACTTGAAGTACTTACTGGTGAAGATCAAAGATTATGGCCTTCAGTGTGGATTGCACCTCAATATAGAGAAAACAAAATGCTCACAACTATACCAATAAATACCATGATAAATGGAGAAAAGATTGAAGTTGTCAAAGACTCCATTTTGCTTGGATCAACACTCAGGGAAGCAGCTGTCAAGAAGTCAAACGATGTATTGCATTAGGTAAATCTGTTGCACAAGACCTCCTTAAAGTGTTCAAGAGCAAAGGACTAAGGTGTGCCTGACCCAAGCCATGGTATTTTCAATAACCTCATATGCATGTGAAAGTTAGACAATGAATAAGGAACACCATAGAAGATTTGATGCATTTGAGTTATGGTATTGGAGACGAATATTAAAAGCACCATGGGCTGCCAGAAGAACAAACAGATCTGTGTTGGAAGAAGTACTGCTAGAGTACTCCTTAAAAAAGAGGATGGCAAGACTTCATCTCTTGTTCTTTGGAAGGACCATAATCCATAGAGAAGGACATCATGCTTGGTAAAGATCAGCAAAACAGAAGAAGACCTTCAACGAGATAAACTGACACAGTGACAGCAACAATGGGATCAAACAGAACAACAAATGAGATGGTGGCGGGCACAGGACAAGGCAATGTTTTGTTCTGTTGTGTATAACGTCGCTATGAGTAGGAATCGACAGGACAGCACTTAACAACAATGTCCCTGGAAATTTCACCTTGGGAGAAATATGTAAATAAATGTCTAAGATGTTGTTTTCTAATCCTACACTCATTAATCAAACTTGTTCATCTTTCCCCTCCTGTTACCAGTACCCATCTTACCTCTCGCTCTACTCCACTCCCTGTCACTACACACCATTAAAATGCCTGCCTCTTCTACTATTCAAAAGACTGAAACTTCCAGACCATCTAACTGGCACTTTAGATAAATTGCACTATGTTGTTTCAGAAATTACATTGACACAAACAATTACTCCAGTAATAAATAGTAGAAAATGCAGTGTTAAGTATAATCAGCAAATCTAAATGGTCATAATTGGCATTACTAATTCTTGCACACAAATAAATAATTATGCTACTTTCCTTCCAAATTTCAATTTGGACATGCAAAGTTCACTCAGTTCAGTGGAGCAGAAAGTGGAAGCCTTTTCCAAAGTTAACAATCTACACTGCAATGTGTAACCTAACTCATGTTTATATTGTCCATAGTACCTATGTGCATGTAGTAGGGCTTTTAATGAGGTTTTGAAAAATAAATGGTTGATTATGACCAATCTCAAATTTCTATATTATGGTTTATCCCATGAGAATACAATACTTCTTGATTTCACCTTATGTTATCTTGGACTTCTGATGTGGTGCTGTGGATCAGCACTGGACTGCAAACCCCAAGGTTGGCAGTTCAAACTCACCAGCTGCTCCTCAGAAACCCTATATAGAGTTGCTATGAATCAGAACTCTATATAATTCGATGGCACTTAAGTACAACAACAACATATATATCTTATCTTATTAAATGGAATCAAGTAGCCCTCGTGGTACACTGGAATAAGCATTGGACTGTTAACAGAAAGATGAACTGTTCAAACCCACCAGCCACCTATAGGAGAAAGACTAGGCAGGCAGTCTGATCCCATAAAGAGTTACAGTCTTGGAAAACCCAAAGGAGCCGTTCTATTCTATTCCATAGTGTTACCATAAGTCGAAATCAACTCAGTAGCAGTGGGCTTGGGTTTTTTTTGTTTTGTTTTTCCCAAAAATATATCCATTAGGGTGAAGACTCTAAAATTGGTGTTGTACACTACACCCTTGCTACTTAAAGTGTGGTCCATAAACCAGCACCATCAACATCACCTAGGAGCTTGTCAGAAATGTAGAATCTCAGACCCCACCCTAAAATTATGGAATCTGAATAGACATTTACAAGATTCCCATTTGATTTATGCACATATTAATGCTTGATAAACTTTGGGCCATGGGAACAGTTGTTAGTCCTGTCATCTGACACTGTATATTCCAGCCCACAAACACTTCTTGAGCCATTAATAGTTTAGTTTACTAGGCACTATAAGGAGCTCTGATAGCGTAGTGGTTACAAATCGGGCTCTGAACCTTAAGGTCAGCAGTTCGAAACTACCAGCTGTTCCGCGGGAGAAAGATGAGGCTTTCTGCTCCCATAAAGATTTTCAGCCTCGGAAACCCTGTAAAGGGTCACTATGAGTTGGAACCAGCTCCACAGCACATCACCACCACCATAGAGAATAGGGGAGTCCCGTTTCGGTGCTATAGTATAAGCAGTCTAAGCACTGAACTGCTATCTGCAAGGTTGGCGATTCAAACCCTATTCAGGGTCACTATGAATCAGAACCAACTGGAGCACACTAACAACAACAGTAGAGAATAGGGAGTTTCTGGGTGACACAAATGGTTAAGCACTTGACCGCTAGCCAAAAGGTTGGCAATTAGAACCCATCTGAAGTGGCTCAGAAGGTAGGTCTGGTCATGTGCTTTCTGAAGGTTTTACTAGGGAACAAAGTTTTACTTTGCATACATGGGGATGCCTTCAGTCAGAATCTGCTCAACAGCAATTAACAACAGCAACAGAGAATACAGGAAAAGGAAAAGCCATGGCTTTCACCCAGGATAATATATAATCTAGTCCTAAGTTGTGTGAATCATATTGGAAGAATGCAATGAGTGGTAGGGAATATCAGAAGAACTAACGTATTCAAATAAGGCTTTTGGAAATAGAAGAATTTACAGTTGTGGCACTGTAAACTGCTAAAAGCAAGCTCAGCAGTTCAAACCCACCAGCTGCTCCCTGGGGGAAAAAAATGCAGTTTTCTGATCTTGTAAAGCTTTATAGCCTTGGAAACCCTATGGAGGTTCACTATGAGTCGTTATCAACTCAATGGCAGTGGGTTTGGTATTTTGGAATTAGTGTTTTAGAAGTAGGGAAAAAGCACTCAATAAACATAAGCTATTATTAGCAATTATTTGTTTGGTAACAGCTATTTATCAGGTCCTAGGTTATATTTTTTAAATATATATTATTCCATTTAATCTTTAATTGGCCAGTAAGTAAGGAGCTCTGGTAGCGTAGTGGTTACGCATTGGGCTGCAAACTGCAAGGTCAGCAGTTCGAAACTACCAGCTGTTCTGTGGGAGAAAGATGAGGCGTTCTGCTCCCGTAAGGATTTACAGCCTTGGAAACCCTGTACAGGGTCACTATGAGTCGGAACCGACTCCACGGCACACAGCCACCACCACCAAGTTAGGTATAGTATAGTGACTAAGTGTTTCAGCTCTGAAATCAGATGGTCTGGGTTTAATCCTGCCTTTAATACTTATTAGCTGTGTAAGGAGCTCTGGTAGCGTAGTGGTTACGAATCGGGCTGCGAACTGTAAGGTCAGCGGTTCGAAACTACCAACCGCTCCGCGGGACAAAGATGAGGCTTTCTACTCCCGTAAGGATTTACACCCTCGGAAACCCTGTACAGGGTCACTATGGGTCGGAGCCGACTCGACGGCACTTAACAACAACAACAACAACAATCTTGGGCAAGATATTTAAATTCTAAGTGCCTTCATTTCCTTATCTATAAAATAGTGATAATACTAGCACAGCTCTGGTAGCATAGTGGTTACAAATCGGGCTGCTAACCTCAAGGTCATCAGTTCAAAACTACCAGCTGTTCCACAGGAGAAAGATGAGGTTTTCTGCTCCTGTAAAGATTTGCAGCCTTGGAAACCCTGTGCAGGGTCACTATGAGTCGGAACCGACTCCATGGTACTTAACAACAACAACAACTTTAGAGGAGTCCTGGTGTGGTGCTGTTGGATAAGCACTGGACTGTAAACCACCAGGTTGGTAGTTCAAACCCACCAGCCGCTACTTGGAAACCCTATACAGGATTGCTGAGTCGGAACCTACTCGACAGCACTTAACAACAACATCTCTACAGGGTAGCTACCTATAAGTATTAAAAGAAGTTAATATGAATAAATACTTAAAACAATGCCCAACAAATAGTACCCTTGCACAGAGAGGTCAAGTAACTTGTCTGAAGTCACTCCGCTAATAAGTGATAGAGCTGGAATTTGAACCCTACTCTGTGATGTCTATGAAAGATATCATTGCTGATGTCCTATGGATGTTGGCTGAAAGCAGAGAATATCAGAAAGAAATTTACCTGTGTTTTATTGACTACACAAAGGCTTTCGATTGTGTGGATCATGACAAGCTATGGACAACATTGCGAAGTATGAGTATTCTGAAACACTTAATTGTGCTCATGAGGAATCTGTACCTGGACCAAGAAGCAGTTGTTCGAACAGAACTTGGGAACACTGAATGGCTTAAAATTAAGAAAGGTGTGCGACAAGGTTGTACTCTTTCACCGTACTTATTCAACCTGTATGCTGAGCAAATAAACCGAGAAGCTGGATTATATGAGGAAAAACGTGGCATCAGGGTTGGAGGAAGACTCATTAACAACCTGCAATATACAGATGATACAACCTTGCTTGCTGAAAGTGAAGAGGACTTAAAACATTTATTGATGAAGATCAAAGAGCACAGCCTTCAATATGGATTACATCTCAATGGAAAGAAAACAAAAATCCTCACCACTGGACCAATAAACAACATTCTTATCAACGGAGAAAAGATTGAAGTTGTCAAGGACTTCATTCTTCTTGGATCAACTATCAACACTCAAGGAAGCAGCAGTCAAGAAATCAAACGATGTATTGCACTAGGCAAATCTGTTGCACAAGACCTTTTTAAAGTGCTGAAGAGCAAAGATGTCAGCTTGAGGACTAAGGTGCGTCTGACCCAAGCCATGATTTTCAATAACCTCATATGCATGCAAAAGCTGGACAGTGAATAAGGAAGACCATAGAAGAATTGATGCCTTTGAGTTATGGTGTTGGAGGAAAATACTAAAAGTGCCATGCGCTGCCAAAAGAACCAATAGATCCGTTTTGGAAGAAGTGCAGCCAGAGTGCTCCTTAGAGGTCAAGATGGCCAAACTTCGTCTCTCATACTTTGGACATATTGTCAGGAGGGAACAGTCGCTGGAAAAGGATATCATGTTTGGTAAGATGGAGGGTCAGAGAGAAAGAGGAAGACCCCCAACGAGATGGGTTGGTCAGGTGGCAGCATCAGTGGACTCAAGTGTGGCAACAGTAGTGAGGTTGGCCCAGGATCGGACATTGTTTCGTTCTGCTGTGCATAAGGTCTCTATGAGTCAGTGCTGACAACAACAGTGTGACTTAAGAGTCCACACTGTTATTTCTATGTTACATCACTTTAAAATGTGCCTGAGGAGGGGGAAGGAGAAAACAAATCTAAATCCAAATGTTACTAAGGTGAGCTCAACCTTACCTTGCTTGAATGCTGGATCCCACCAAAATTATACAATTTACTAAAAATGATTGTTGTAATTACATTATATAAGATTCAAGCAGATTTCACTGTTTGAAACAAAGTTTATCAAAACTTTTCATTGTTTTTCCATCCGTGGCTGTGGCTTTGCCAAACAATTCACTCTTTTGCCTAGATAACCTCAGGACAACCGTGTGGGGATCAAGCTTGCAACTTTGCCCTCATGAGCTCATTATTTAGTCAGTGGAGCTTCTGGATAAATCATACCTTTAAATGACAGACTGAACACAGTTGGCATGATCAAGTTAGTTTGGAATTCAATTTTAGAAGTATAATCAGATGTCACTAGATTAGAGAGTAAATTTTGGTCCTTTCAAAATTCTAGCTCTTGCTCATATAAGCAGATCGTTTTTGTCTTAAAATTCTGTGTGACCTTGAGTCAATCAGAAACCCTCTCTAGGTCTCATTTTCCATATCTATAATGTAAGAGTGATTGAATGGGCTTAAATATCTTTTCAACCTGGATATGTAGTGTTTATAGTTTTGAAAACATCTTTGATCCACACCACTTTTCTCATCCCTGGTCTCTATTGAGATGGGAACCAGACAATCCAAGGTTTTTCTCCTTGGCTCCAGCCCTTAGAAGCTAGGTGACCTTGGCCAAAACATGCTTTAATTTCCTCATGAGATAATGATATTCCTACCTCATGGGATTAAGGAGCCCTGCTGGTGGTAGTGGTTGTGTTCCACCCAGTCAGATTACAAGCTGGGCTGCTAACTACAAATTCAGCAGTTAGAATCTACCAATTGTTCCATGGGAGAAAGTTGAGGTTTTCTATTTCCATAAAGATTCACAGCCCTGGAAACCCTATGCAGGGTCACTATGAGTCAAACCAACTCCACAACACACTACCACCAACAACAACAACTCATAGGGTTACTGGGATTATATGTAGAAGGTGGTGGTAGTGGTGGGTATGTGCTGTGGAATCGGTTCTGACTCATAGGGACCCTGTACAGGTTTTCCAAAGCTGTTAAGTCTTTACAGGAGCATAAAGCCTCATCTTTCTCCCGAGGATCTGCTGATAGTTTTACACTGCTGACCTTGAGGTTAGCAGCCCAACTTGTAATCACTACGCTACCAGCACTCACAGTTTATTGATAACCTTGTTAGGATCATTATATCTATCTATTACATTGTCTGCATTGAGTCACTTCTGCGTGCTAAGAGAACTCAAGGATATCATGAGCCTATGTGTTTTTCTAATACTGAAATATTTCTGTATGAGCCAGAAGGTTCCAGTGAGATATTTTAATCTCTTGATAAGGTCAGGGAAGGGTCAGAGAAGCAAATATTGCAAAGGTCATGATTTTCCTCTTGGTCTTCTTAGCCTAAAAGGACAAGTGTCCTATATTACACACACAAAATGCAGGTTTTTACACATGCCCTTAACTCCTATGCTCCAAGAGACTATTTCAAATCTAAGTTTTAGAGCATAAAAATTTCACTGCTAATCCCTTCATCATTTTCTCACCCCAGAAGGGTCTCCAATCAATTTCAATTACTGCTGAAAAAAATGAAAATCAAGTTAATATAGTGCATTTAGATTTTATTCAAGTATGAAGAGGCTTCAAAAAGTTCATAGAAAAATTCCATTATCTTATCAGTTCTATCCCAGACCAATTTAAAAGGGAAGGCATCATAAATACAGCTCAGTCTTGTAACTTTCACACAGGAGAGCAGGGGTAGTCTACAGATGGTAATAAAAAAAAAAAAAAAAAAATCCATTACCTTGAAAATTGTAGATGCTTGGAAACACTTACTCCAATGCATTAATGGAACATATAAACATCTATCTCAACAACTCTGAGATCAGAAGAACTAGATGGTTCCTGACTACACTATCAATTGCTCTGAAAGGGATCACATTAGAAGGTCCAGGATAGAATGGAAGAAAATGTGGAATAAAACTCAAAATTTTCAAAAAGCCTCGACTTTCTGGTCAGAAAGAAATTAGGAGGAATCTTAAGACTGTGGCCCTTGGTTATCCTTCAGGTCTAGAACGGAACTCACCCATGTGGCTCAATTCTCAGCCAAGCAGTAGCTAGGTATATGGAAGGGAAGAGCAATAACACTAATGATATATGAACATCATAGAATGGTCAACCATTAGAGATCAAAAGGACAGCATTTACCTAAGGACAAAAGTAAAAAGGGTTGGGAAAGAAGGAATAATGGAAATAAGAATCACTTGGAGGAAGTGGAATAAGGGGTTGCAACCAATGCAATGAAACGAAGTATATGAATTGTTGAGAGTCCTGGTGTGGCACTGTAGGGTAAGCACTTGACCTCAAGGTTGGTTTGAACTGCAAGATCGGCAGTTCAAACTCACTAGCCACTCTTTGGAAACTCTATACAGGATAGTTATGAGTTAGAACCAACTCCCAACTCTACGGCACTTAGCAACAACATATAATTTGTTGACTGAATAACTTATGATCTGCTCTATAAATCTTTACTCCGTCCTCAATAAAAAAAATATTTCAGTTCCATCATCGTTTAATTCCATTTTTCCATGACTTTCTGAATCCCCTTCATATGCCCTATGACACTTTGAAAGAAAAGCAGACTAAGCTGCAAGATATGGTAAGGGTGTGTTCAAGCTCCTGATAAATCACACTGGAAACCAGGAAGGATCTAGATTTGTCATTTGATCAGCCAAGTGATAAAAATCACTCACTTTCAGAGAAGTATTTTGGTCCAGGTAGGAAGGCTTAGGTTTCCCTTGCTAGAGACCATTCAGAAAAAATGAAAGGCCACTTCCAAGGAATATCTGTCACCTGGTTTAGGTGACACTGTGCTATATAGAGGAAAGGATGTTAATCTAAATTAAAAATGTATAATTTATCCAAGAGGGCATCTATTTATGCAATCTCATTAATACCAGCCATTTATGAGAATCATGAGCTTTACTGCTCACACATTTGAAGGAAACAGTATGAACCTGGAAAGGTACTGTGGCTAAAAGTTCCCTCCCTCCTTTTTCCTGAAGTTCCCTCTATGCTTCCTGGTTTGTATTGTTTCTGATTTCAGAGAGGCTTGGCAGTGGTCTAATGCCACTCTTTGCAAAAAGCCAATGCCTTTGACCCCACATTCTCAACCACTTTACCCCAACTTTCAACTTCCATATCCCAGAGAGCATCCTGGCTCACTTCAGGCACTTCCTCTTTGGGGAGGATCTTTCCCCTGAGCCCCAAAGGCGTAGGGTTAGCTCTAAGGATGCAAAGTAAACATACCTTGTGTCTGCCTTGATTCCAGGTTCCCGAATAACGTCAAGGTTTTTAAATAGAAAAATCTCAATCAACCAGAGTCTGATGGTCACAGTCCTCAAGTAGCCAGAATTTCTGCCCAGAGATTTTAGGGAAAAAAAACAAGTGTTTTTAATAAGAGCAAGTGCTATCAGGGATTTTGTAAAAATGACAGCTTCATCTGGCACATTGGCCAGGGTCAGTACACATTGCGCCAATTGTATCAACTTTCAACTACCATAGTTCTGGGAAATGAGTACCTATGTTCAGAATGATGATCCTGAGACACTGCAAGATCCTTGGGTGCCAAAAAAGATTCTGTGATATTTACTAAACTATATTATTAAGAAACAAAAGTTGACTAACACATTTTAGAGAAATTTCCAATTGCATATCAATAACAACAACAAAAATCTTTCAGTTTAGCACTCAAGTACCAAATTGCTCCAGAAAGGTAGATTAGTGGAAGGCACTCTTTTCCCTCTCCCTGCCTTTACAATTCTCAGAGCATGTCACATTCCCCTCTTAGTGTGTGCATCTGTAAAATAAGAAGGCTAGATTAGGTGATATATCTTATATATCTATAAGTTCTATATATCTCTATATAACTTATATATCTATAAGTTCTCTTTCATTTCTGATGTTCTATGATTATGTCATCAGTATTGTCTATTTCTTGGTCTCTATATTCCTGATGCTATGTATAATCCTGTTGTTAAGTGCTGTCGAGTCAGTTCCGACCCATAGCAACCCTGTACAGGGTTTTCGAGGCTGTAAATCTTTATGGGAGCAGAAAGCCTCATCTTTCTTCCACAGAGCTGCTGGTATTTTCAAACTGCTGACCTTAAGGTTTACAGCCCAATTCATAACCACTACGCTACCAGAGCTCCAATGTATAATCCTAGCAGGGTAGCCACTCCATAGGAGAAAGATGAAACTTTATGCTTCAGCAAAGATTTATAGCCTCAGACACTCTCTCTATACAGGGTCGCAATGAGTCAGAACTGACTAGATGACACTTAACAACAACAACAACATAATCCTAGCAGAGTCTACCTCAAAGGAAATGGTTCCTCTAGGTTCCCTCTCTCATTCAGTGCCTTTGAAATACCAAAAGTCAGGAAAGCAGTCTCAGGACTATTAGTCCAAGTTGAATAAGGGCAGAGGTTTTGCTGATCCCATCTGTGGAAGGTTATCATAGTTCCTTTGATGACTGTCCTCAAGAGGACTGATGAGGTCAACACTCATGTAAGAAATAAAGTCCATCTGACAAGCATAGGATAGTAGCTTAAAGAATTAAATAAAGGACAGTTTGGTAACTGCTTCCAAGAGTTTTGCTAGCCTGAAGTAAGTTTGAAATTCAGTTTGTATTCTTAATGGAAAGGCAAGAAAGGACTCTTGAAATAAATCAGATAAAATAAATAGATGATTTTACTTACTGCCCCAGGCAATTTTGGAATTTGGTGGCAGTCTTAACAAAAATGCTTCATCTTAAGATTTCCCTTGCCAGCTCTCAGCAGGTTCAAAATGCTTTCAAGAACCCCCTGCCCCAAATGGTATATTGTTATTGTTAAGTGCCATTGAGTCGGTTTCAACTCATAGCAACCCTGTATAGGGTTTCAAGGAGCATCTGGTGCATTTGAACCACCTACCATGTGGTTAGCAGTCCAGTGCTTATCTTACAGTGCCACACCAGGACTCCCCAGATGGTATGAGGGGGCTTCAAAGAGTTTGTGGAGAAATCACATTATATTTTTGTTTTATTTCTTCATGAACACTTTGAAGCCCCACATAGGGCATAAAAAGTAAGCCTTGAGCACTCCATAATGCTAGCAATTCCCGAGAATAAAACGTAGTCCTTCCCCAAAGAGCTCTCCTCTAGATTCATCCTCCCATGAGGAAGACTTCTTCTAGAAGCTTGCTAAGTCAGAGCCATTAACCTGAGAACTTAAGCTTGTAGAAATCTAAGAAAACCTGACTTTCCAATCAAGTTTATATCATCTGACCTGATTTTGAACTCATGCCCACCCAAACATAAAGTTAAACTCTGCTGCTACTTCTGACTACTGGAAGTTGATTAGTTCCACTTCTCAAAGAGTGTGCCGCCAAGGCATTGAAGCTAATAAAACAAAGCAAAACAAAAAAACAAACCAGACCAAGAAATCAGAAAAAGGAATACATGAGCATTATATTGTCTAAATACATTTTTTAAATGTTTTATTGTGAATTATGTGATAGTTTACATTCATCCTATTGTATATCCTTTCATTGCCATGGTTACAATCCCCTCCATGCATCATCAAACAACCAAAGGGTAGGTATACTCTGCAAGCCTGCCCTCTCCTCCCCCTCACCCCCATCCCCGGTCATCAGCACACAGCCCCTCTCCCTCTCTGGCTCTAGCGTCCCCAGCCGCTCCATCTCTCCATGTCATCATCTCTGTCTCCATCTCTGGCGTCACTGCTTCTCTGGATAGGGTCTCGCACTCCACTATTCTCCCTGGATGGCTCCAGGGACCTCCGCTCCTGGACTGCATAGTCAATCACGCCCCTCGTTTTGCTAAAAAATGTCCACCTTTACATTTCCAACCCTCACAGTCAGTCCTGATAACAATTATTCACCATTGTACCCCATCTCCTTTCATCAGCCCCGCCAAGACAGATTGGATACTACTCAGTGGAGATTCTACCTTCCTCCACGCCCTCTGGATCTAGTCTCCCTCTTGAAAGCTTGTAAGCCAGTCACTTCTTGCCTTTGTAGTGCCCCCATTTTGGGAAGCCAATGTCCAAGTTGCCCATCCCTATCTACCCTGTGTACTGAGGAGGTGGGAATGATCCTCACTGTAAAGATTGGTTCCCTCTTTTGAGCTACTGCATCCATAGGTCAAGTTCATCAAATTGTATCAGATTACTCTTTTTTTTTTCCTCTTCTTTCTACTTCCAGTTGACCTCTGTTCATTCAGCCATTGAAGCCAGGTCAAGTGGGTATTATCTGCAAGTGGGGGTGTTCTTCTGTATATGCTCTCTCTTCTTATCAGCTGGACACTTCACTCTCCACTCTAGTCCTCTGTGGCTATGTCATTGACTCTGGGCCCACGAGTCCCCAGGTCTTGAAATACTGCTAGCCAACCAGGTCTCTACCCGGGTTCACAGGAGTCTATTGAACATTGTAGGGCTTAGCTCAGAGCTTCATAGCTGTTTTTCCCTCACTACCCCTTATCGGTTACAAACGTGGTCACCAATCTGAATGCATGTCTGCTCATGTATTCCCATTGAGTCTTAGTCTTGGCAGGGGATTTGCCCTAAGGGAACCCGACTACTTTCCTTGATGTCTTCTGGGCAAGCAACTTGCTTGTCTTATTGTAATCAGTCGGATTGCCATTATTGTTTTGTATTTTTCCTGTTGGTCTTTCTTTCAAGAAGTATCTTCTGTTCTTCTAGCCACTCCAGGCTGGTATGCCCATCCTATCAAGTGGAAATTTCCCACCTCTAAAGATTCTGGATGCGGTTTAGGATTCCACCTATAGTCTTATGTAATACAGAGGCTCCACAGGAAGCTTCTTTCACTGGGCACATTGTAGCCCCATTTTAGGTATTTCAATCAGTTATAGGCAGAAGATGTACTTACAAGCTTTCTATGGTGGTATTTCTGGCTATTCCTTTCTCTTCCCCTCAAGTGTTTATTTTATAATGGTATGCAGGGAAACCAAGATTCAAAACACAGTCAAGCATCTTAACATTATTTCCCCCCTTTTCCCCATTCCAACCATGTCTCAATCCCTGTATCCCAGAACCCTGTTGTTCCAAGGTTGTGTGTATATCATTATTTACCTCTGTCCCGCTTAGCCCATGCAAACCTGCTTAATTGCTTTCCCATCTGCCTGGTTCTTCCATTCACCTCTTCCTTCTTGTTTATCGCACCCCTCCCCAGCACCGAAACTATCTTGTGTCTATTCCCTACCCTGTGCTCCACCTTCCCCTCCCTCCCCTCACCCCACCCCCCACATCCCAGTAACCAGCAAAGAATCCCCTCCCCCACTTTAGTATAGGTTCTTTTTCTTAGTTTTTTACAATAGTGGTCTGACTAATTTCACTCAACATAATGTCCTCAAGGTTCATCCATGTTATGTGGTAGCTTATAGCTTCCTTGCTGTTCTTCAAGGTAGCATAATATTCCATTGTGTGTATGTACCACAGTTTGTTTATCCATTCTTCAGTTGAAGGGTAGTTAGCCTGTCTCCATCTTTTTCCTATTGTAAACAGTGCTGCTATGAACATTGGTGTGCATATATCTACTCGTGTTATGGCTCGTATTTCTTTTGGGTAAAAACCAAGTAGAGGAATTACTGGATCATGGAATCCTGGTGTGGCGCTGTGGGTTAATGCATTAGATTGCAAACTGTTTGAACTGCAAGGTCAGTGGTTCAACCTCACCAGCTGCTCCTCAGAAAACCCTATACAGGATCCCTATGGGTCAGAATCGACTCAACAGCACTTAACAACAACAACAACAAGGTATCTCTATTTCCAACCTTCTGAGGAAGCACCATATTTCTTTCCAGAGAGGTTGGACCATTTTACAGTCCCACCAGGAATGCAGGAGTGTCCCAGTGTCTCCACATCTTCGGCAGCATTTATTGTCCTCTACTTTTTTGATCTTTGCTGTTATTGCTGGTGTGAGATGATATCTCACTGTTGTTTTGAATTTGCACCTCTCTAATGGCTAGTGATCGGAAACATTTCTTCATATGTTTGTTGGCTGCCCAGATCTCCTCCTTGGTGAAGTGTCTGTTCATGTCCTGTGCCCATTTTTTAATTGTGTTATTTATCTTTTTCTTGTAGAGGTGTTTTGACTTCCTATATATTTCAGAAAAGAGTCCCTTGTGTGATATGTCATTGCAAAAGATTTTTTCCCATTCTGTGGGTTCTTTTTATTCTTTTGCTGAAGTCTTTTGATGCACATAAGTTTTTAATTTTTAGTATGTGCCAATCATCTATTTTGTCTATTTTTGTTTGTGTAGTTTTCAAAATGTTTGGTAGTCTCTATATTCCCTGAATTAGAGCTCTCACCTTTTTCATTGATGGCCTTCATAATTCTGGGATTCACATTTAGGTCTTTAATCCATGCTGAGTTGGTTTTTGTATAAGGTGTGAGATAAAAGTCTTGTTTCAGTCTTTTGCATATCACTTTTCAGTTCTGCCAGCGCCATCTGTTGAAGAGATTATCACCTCCCCATGCAATATATTTAGGCACTCTGTTGAAAATCAGTTGGCTGTATGTGAATGAGTTAATTTGTGGATTCTCAATTCTGTTCCATTGATCAATGTATCTTTCATTGTACTAGTACCAAGTTGTTTTGACCACTGTAGCCATGTAATAAATTTTGAAAGCGGGGAGTGAGAGGTTTCCAACCTTATTCTTCTTCTTAGGCAGTGCTTTGTTTATCCTGGGTCTCTTTCCTCTCCATATAAAGTTTTAAATTATTTTTCCATCTGTTTGAAGAATGCCACTGTAATCTGGATTGGGATTACATTATATGTGTAAATTGCTTTGGGCAGTATTGATATTTTCACAATGTCAAGTCTTCCTATCCAGGAGCACCTACCATTTTTGTAGGTCTCTTTTGGTTTCTTGTAGTAGTGTTTTGTAGTTTACTTTGTATAGGTCCTTTGTTTCTCTGGTTACATTTATTCCCAGATATTTCACACTTTGGGTGGCCACTGTAACTGGTATTGCTTTCCTAATGTCCTTTTCAGTGCTGTCATTGTTGATATAGAGGAATCAAACTGATTTTTTATGTTGATCTTATATCCTGCCACTTTGTTGAAACTTCCAATGAGGTCTAGTAGCTTTTTTTTACTGAGTCTTTGGGGTTTTCTACGTATAGGATCATATCGTCTGTAAATAGAGTTTTTCTTCCTCTTTGCCAATTTGGATGTATTTAATTTCCCTGGCTTGCTGTATAGCTCTTGCTAAGTCCTCAAGCACGATATTGAATAGGAGTGGTGACAAAGGGCATCCTTGTCTAGATCCTGTTCATAGAGGGAAGGCTTTCAGTTTCTCTCCATTGAGAGTAATGTAGGCTGTTGGTTTTGTATATATGTTCTTAATTATGTTGAGGTATTTTCCTTCAATTCCTACTTTGTTGAATGTTTTTATCAGGAATGGATGTTGGATTTTGTCAAGTGCCTTTTGTCAAATTGATTTTGTCAAATCAATCAATATGATCATGTGGTTCTTTTCCTTTTTCTTATTCATATGGTGGATTAAGGAGCTCTGGTAGCATAATGGTTACAAATCGGGCTGCTAATCTCACGGTCAGCAGTTTGAAACTACCAGCTGTTCCACGGGAGAAAGATGAGGCTTTCTGCCCCCATAAAGATTTACAGCCTCTACAGAAAACCCAGTAGAGGGTTGCTATGAGTTGGAACCAACTCCATAGCATAGAGCAACAACATATGGTGGATTATGTTGATCATTTTTCTAATGTTGAACCATCCTTGCATCCCTGATATGAATCCCACTTGATCATGATGTGCTGCTAGATTCTGTTGGCTAGCATTTTATTGAGAATTTTTGCATCTATGTTCATGAAGGATGTTGTTGTTGTTAAGTGCCATCGAGTCGGGTCCGACCCATAGCGACCCTGTACAGGGTTTCCGAGGGTGTAAATCTTTACAGGAGTAGAAAGCCTCATCTTTCTCCCGTGGAGCGACTGGTAGTTTCAAACCGCTGACCTTAAGGTTCGCAGCCCGATTCGTAACCACTACGCTACCAAGGATATTGGTCTATAATTTTCTTTCTTAGTGACGTCCTTCCCTGGTTTTTGTATAAGGGTTATGCTTGCTTCATAAAATGTATTAGGAAGTATTCTATACTCCTCTATATTCTGGAATAATTTGAGTAGAATTGGTGATAGTTCTTCCCTGAACTTTGGTAGACCTCACCAGTTAAGCTATCTGGGCCTGGGCTTCTTTGGGTTGGGAGTTTTTTGATGACCTGATCTATTTCTTCTTTTGTTATGGGTCTGTTCAGGCTTTCTACTTCAATCTATGTAAGTTTAAGTAGGTCGTGTTTTTCTAAAAATGTATCCATCTCTTCTAAATTTTCAAATTTGTTGGAGTACAACTTTTCATAGTATTCTGTTATTGTCCTTTTGATTTCCTTTGGTTCTGTTGTGACCTTACCCATGTGGTTTCTAATGCATGTTATTTGTGTCTTCTCCTTCTTTTGTTTTGTTAGGTTTGCCAATGGTCTGTCAATTTTGTTAATCCTTTCAAAGAACCAGCTTCTTGTCCTGTTGATTCTATAGTTTTTCTGTTTTCTATCTCATTTATTCATACTCTAATCTTTATAATGTCTTTTCGTTGGTGGCTGTAGGGTCCCTCTGTTGGTCTGTTTCTAATTATTTTAGATGCTGTGTTAAAGTGTTAATTTTGGTTCTTTATTCTTTTTGGATGTGTGCATTTATAGCCATAAATTGTCCTCTCAACACCTCTTTCACCGTGTCCCAAAGATTTTGATATGTTGTGTTTTCATTCTCGTTTGTTTCTCGGAAATTTGTGAATTCACATTTTGCTATCCCAATCATCCTCTGTTTATTTTATATTCATCTCCTTAAACTGATAACCACACTCTGGGCACTATGAAGGATTTGGGGAAGGGTGCTTTAGGATAAGCACTGGACTGCTAAACACAAGGTCAGCAGTTCAAACCCACCAACAGCTTGGAAACCCTATACAGGTTTGCTATGAGTTGGAACTGACTCAACGGCACTTAACAACAACAGTTCTACATGGGTGAATATTTTGTATAAGTTTGGAAGACAAACATGGTTTTCATGATGAAATTATATGAAACTGCGACTGTTCCCCATTTCCTTCAGAGCCAGGTCTTTTTCATTAAATTCATCCCCATATGATGCAGACACATATTCAAATAAGGGTATAAAATATTCTAAAATTAAATATGTTGTTGTTGTTATGTGCCACGGAGTCAGTTCTGACTCATAGCAACCCTGTACAGGGTTTCTGAAACTGTAACTCTTTACGGGAGCAGAAAGCCTCATCTTTCTCCAGTGGAACAGCTGGTAGCTTCGAACTGCTGACCTCGCAGTTTGCAGCCTGATTTGTAACCACTATGCTACCAGGGCTCCTTAAAATTAAATATAAGTAAGTTGAAATATGTCCATTGTTCAGTACTAGTCACACCTTGATTCCTGTTCCTATTGCAAATAATTAAGACGAGTGCATTTTGAAGAGCAGGTAGACAGGTTGACTGAAGATGGGAGGTGGGAGGAAGCTGGGTTGGGTAGACTAAATGGTCTATTGAGACATCCACTTGATCTATCATTCTGTTAGGAGTCATTGATGTTAATGCTCTTGTACTACTCTGTCTGAATAAGGCAAAATTTAATAGACTCGCAGAATGATCATTCAACAATCTGAAGCCTGTTTTGAAAGATGGAGATGAAGTTCATTTCTTATTCATCCCATGGGTATATGGATTACTAGACATGTCTGTTGGGTCTGTCTGGCTAACTGGCCAGCTTGATCTTTAATATTATAAAGTCAAGATTATAGAAGAATTGATGCATTTGAGTTCTGGTGTTGGAGAAGAATATTAAAAGTACCATGGACTTCTAGAAAACCAAATAAATCTGTGTGGGAAGAAGTACAGCCAGAATGCTCCTTAGAAGCCAGAATGGCAAGACTTCATCTCTCATACTTCAGATATAGTATTAGAGACCAGTCTTTGGAGAAGGTCATCCTGCTAAGTAAAGTGGAGGGTCAATGAAAAAGAGGAAGACCCCCAACGAGATAGACTGGCACAGTGGCAGAAGCAATGAGCTCAAGTTTAAGAACAATTGTGAGGACGGTGCAGGACTGGGCATTATGTTGTACTGTTGTGCATAAGGTTGCTGTGAATCAGAACCAAGTCAATGGCACATAAAAACAACAACTCTAACTCTAAGACTTTATGCTTCCCTTTCTTTATGTCACCAGATCACAAATTGACCAGATATCATATATGCCAATACAGGCCTTAGAGGACAGAACAGATAGTGGGGTTGACCTATTAAGAGAATAGATGGTACATGGCAGAATGGAAGAGGAAGGTATTACCTCTGGGAATCATTAAGTCCAACAACAATATATTGATCCAAGAAGTGCCAACATCCTCTGTCCATAAAGATGCCATCAAAGCCTCAGACAGCTGAAGATGGGATGTCAATAGTTCAAGAAAGGATGCTATCTTTTGAAATAATCACAACAGCAGTACTTCTCCAAGCTGCGTTGAGCTTGCTTGGCACCACAGAGTAAGGGAGCTTAGGGCTGGACCAATACACTGTATCCATCCAGCTGTACCCCCATATCTGCCATCTCCAAATAACACTCTGACCTTGGAGCACAGAATGATCACACAATATTTCCTGAAAAGGCACATTGGTAGAGGATTGCGAAGTATGCTTTGTGTATCCACTGGCATTATAATGACTAGCTAATACCCAAAGCTTAGAGCCAGGGGAGGTTTATCCAACTGCCTGACCTAGAAGGGCTATGGCTTCACTTCTTTTCTAATTAGGATAATTAACCTCCCCTGCTTGCTAGTTCTATTCCAATCCAAAAAGCTCAAATTAAAATGGCATAGGGGACTGACAGCCTCTAGAGACAAAAAAAAAAAAAGTTTACAAGCATTTCATCTCCATGCAGCCACCATCAAAGCCTATATAGACAAAGTCTATACAGAAATTTCACCCTTGAAAGAACCTTGGGGCACCTTAAGGTTCAATTAAAGATTTTTCATCAATGTAAATATCCCACTAGCTATAAAATTTTGCTGAATAAATGAGGGTGGGTTGTAGGATGCATTTCTCTTTGTATTGTCATTTAGGTTTTGTGGTTGGTTTAAGGAAAACAAAACTGGATGACTGAGTTACTAGGATTTGATGTTTGTTTTTTGTTCATTAGCAACAACCACTGGAGACCAAATTTTGGAACATTTCAAAAGGGAATCGAATAGCAGAGTTTCAAGTAGGACAGAAACAATTTAGGGATAAAAGACACTGTAGCTCTTCCTCTGGCAATGTTAACTCCTCATGCCCCAACTCTGAGCATGTTCAAGAGCCTCCCATTAGGTATCTACAGCCTTCAGGTTGCTCAGACAAATAGGACTGGGTGCAGTCCTCCAGACCTATTGTCCCTGACTACTACAAAATTCAGGGACCCTGTGAGGTACAAACAGTTAACAACTTGGCTGATAACTGAAAGTTTGGAAGTTCAAGTAACACAGAATGCCTCAGAAGAAAGGCCTGGTGATCTACTTCTAAAAAATCAGCCAGTGCAAATCCTATGGAGCACAGTTCTAGTCTGACACACATGGGCCTGACATGAATCAGTGTCAATTGCTTTTTACTATAGGATTCAGTTAAAGATCTTCACTACATGTAGCTCTTCCTACCTGCTTTCCTGTGTGAGAACAGAGTAAAGAGTTATGGGAAACTCTTTACTCTCCCTGCCAAGAAATCTTTCACTATAGACATATGTGAGCCTCCATGGCTGATGGGAAATGCAAGACAATATGGTAACAGATGAGAATTGGACTGTCCATTTAGACTGGATGCAGAAGAGCTTCTTCCAACCCAATAATGCTAGGATTATATCTGGGTCTTCTTTGGCTGGAGCCTTGGAACATCTTCAGTAGATGAGGACCCTGACTTGTTACTCAGTAGTTAAAAGTGCCATCAGCATAAAGTTTTCAGCATGTTGATAACAGGTTTGACCTAGGCATGGGTTAAGCAGGTGAGTCATGCACCAACATTCCAGGATTCCTCCTGGAATCCTGGTGTGGTGCTTCAGCATAAGCACTGGACATTTGAACCTCAAGGTCAGCAGTTCAAATCCACAAACCGCACCTTGGAAACCCTAGACAGGTTCACTATGAGTCTAAACTGACTCAACAGCACCTAACCACAGCAGCAATGACCCCTGTTTGGGACTGTAATATAAGCCCTGGATTGGGTTTATCGTACAGTGCCATGCCCACTGGTTAAAACCCATCAGCTGTGCATCAGAAATTCTATACAGGATTGTTATGAGTCAAAACCAATTTTACAGAACTTAACAACATGACTCACATGGTGAGCTTATTTAAAATACAGATTCTAATTCAGTAGATATGAGGTAGGACCTAAGAGTTTGCATTTCTAATAAATTCCCTTGGTGATGCCAGTGTTTCTGTTATATATATGAACCATACTTTAGGTAGCAAAAGTGAAGGGTACAATATCTTTAAAGTCTTCTTCATAATTGATGTGCTAGTTGAGGAGATGCACTTTAAGTAGCAAAACCCCATACCATTTCTGAATGAGTTAAATCCAACTGAGCTTCTTAGAACAGAGATTGTGGCACATCAACTCTCTTCTGCAGTTAGCAGTAGCATCCTTTCATATTGAGGCTAGAGGAATCTTTTAAAATTGCAGCCAGAGCCGTGTATAGGGTGTGGCAAATGTGGACTGTGGCATAGACTATCTTTCTTGGGACCTGAGTTACTGGAATAAGCCTTCCTGGGCACCTGCCCTGCTTCCTGATGTCAACCATGCACGTCAAATTCATTTTGGGTCCAGCCACTCCATTTATTGCTTCCATTTTCACAGTAACTCTGGATGGCTGTTGCTGCCATATCACTCATGCTGGGATCTGCATCAGTGGTTAAGACAATGGACGCGACTATATCTTCCAAGGCACAATCCATTTATTTCATGCTGAAAAAAACAATCTTCTATCCAAGTGGAGCTAGCTAGGCTGGGCAGGTGCCGCAGTTTTAAGGTTATAGGAAATATGACTTTTGTACTATTTAGCTCCACAGTGGAAAGCAATATACCCCTTGAGGAGGCCCCAGATGTCATTAATGCATCAGTGCCATGCCAGACAGAGCAAGCCCATTTCTCCTCTGAGGCACAAGGTGCATAACACTCTTGAGATTGTTAAAACATAAATTTGTTGGAGAAATTGACTGCTTTGTTTCTCTCCTATGATAATTTCTTAATCCTTTCCTCTTTAACATTGCTACTGATTGTATTCTTTGCTCAAAATAGCTAATAAGCCTTAAAGAACATTTTTATTTTGTTTAGGGGATGCTCTGTTACACTGATAATTGCAGAGCTGAGCACTGCAGATGGGAAGGTTCCCCTAAGAAGATTCCAGAGCATTATTATTATGTGTTTTTTATCCAAAATATATACGTATTTTATGGCCTAAAGAAATTGCCAGTGTTGTAAAACACACTGGAAATTTTAAGATGGCTTTAAAAATAGGCTTACATGAAGATCCAGAATGTCCCCACACCTACACTCCCAAATGACTGCATGGAAACAAATCTTACTGGGTCAGCCCAGTGCTGGCTGTAGTAGGGTCTCCAAGCCAAAGAAATATTCCATTAGGAACTGTTTCCCTCTTGTCTACCGTCCCTGCCCTTTGAAGCTGGTTACTTAACTCTCCTACAGAGATTGATAAATAGTTTCATCTACACAGGGCCATACAACTCCACTTCTCCCTCAAAATGATACATGAGGCCTAGTACACTGGCCAGTGGGCTTGCATTTCCAACTGAGAGAAACTCACTTAGCCACTTTGTTAAGTTTTGTCACTCAGCACTTTGTCTGGATAATCACAGAAGCTTTTGGATATGGCCTACCAGTTCCTCCACTAACCAAATCATTATGATGACTAGCTTTATGATTCCTAATTAGATTAATTTGATTCAACTGTATTCCTAGCCAATGCAGTTTTCTAGCAGTCCACCTATACAGTCCTGGTGTGGCGCTGTGGGTTAATGCAAAGCTGTTTGAACTGCAAGGTTGCGGTTCAAGCTCACCAGCTGCTCCTCAGAAACCCTGTACAGTGTAGCTATGGATCGGAATCGACTCAACGGCACTTAACAACAACAACAAATATATACAGTCTGCATTTTTAACTCTAAATGAGCCTGTGTTCTCCCTCTGTTAACCAGCTATATTCTCATTTACTGGAGCACTCCTAAGTGCAGTCTTGTTGTTGTTAAAGTATCCTCAAGTCAGTTCATAGGGTTTCCCATGAGTGACTGGTGGGTTTGAGCCAACCTTGTTGTTAGCAGACCAGTGCTTACCATACAGAGCTATCCCAGGACTCCAGTTATTTGCTCTTTGTAACAAGTTAGCTCATTGTGTAGTTCCCCTTGCTAAATGAAGTCAAGACCATGAGTTGGATGTCTCCTGGGGCCAGTTAGCTTCCTTCTGGCCCAAAGGCCTAGACTTTCCTCGATTTAGGAAGTCAACCTTCTTAGTAATCTGGGCCACTGGTGTAAAAGGAGACTGGGCCAAATGGTACAGCTGGCTTTGTTTACTTTCCTTTGCTTTATGCCATGTAGCTGTAGCCAAAGTACCCATTTCCAAGTGAAACACTAATTGGAAACAATGAGGGTAAGTCAGCAGAAAAAAAAATTAAGTTTTTTTTTTTTTTTTTTTAAATCTGTCCCTCTTTCTGATTGTCTTTTGTCTTCTTTAAACTCTAGCCTGCATTTGTCTACTACCAAAATACAATGTTCTTGATTCACTTTCCAAATAGAGTTGGGCAGCTATTTATAAAACCTAGATGATTAGAATTGGAGGTGACCACTTGAAATAGGAATCATTTTACAAATGAGGAAACTGAGTCCCAGAATGAGAAAGAACAATTGCAAGCTTATCTAGTTTAATGAGGCCCCCAAAACTTCCTTAGAAGGTAAACCCTAGGTGGCTTACAAGTTGAAACATTTATAATACCTATTCTGAATTTTATCTTATGGACAGAGGGAAAACTTTTCAAGGATTTCAAGGATTTGAGAATGAACAAGTCTGTAACATAGTAAAGTTGGTGAGGAAATTAAAGGTGGCCTTAGTGAGCAGCTTGGATAGAAATGGAAGGACTGTTGCAATAGCCCAAGTGTGCACCAATAACAACTTCCAAATAACTGGTAACAATGGGAATGTAAAGAAAGGGACAAACAAAAGATCAGTAGGATTTCATGTGTGGTTAGGGCAATGGAAGAGTCAAAGATAGATGCTGCTGCTCATATTTTATGACTAGGAAACGTAGCAGAAATTAAGAAGATAGGAGAAACAGCTGCTTTGCAGACAGGGGGCATCTGAGATAGTGTGAGAAATAAATAAGGACACAAGCAATGATAAAACCTGCCCAGTCTAGTAACTCCAGCTCAGTTCCAAAGGTGGTGATTAGCTGAAGGAAGAGATGCCATTATCTAGAGAACCCTGTGTTTCTGTTAAGCATTCACTCACAGAGTTGATTGTATGGCTTGCATCCTAGAGGGCCTGAAAACTCCTGGGACATCTTCAGGTAACACACAACAATGTATTCCAGAGCCTACCCTGTCAAAGAGAAACACATAGAAAAATTTGTTTTGTAATTTCTTTGTTCCTGAGCAAATAACTACATTTGTCGGAGTAATTTCAGTCCCTAATGAAGGGAAAGAGAAAAGTGTGAGCTTGGAAGCCAGACCTGGGTTAGATCCCAACTCCACAATGTATTACCATGTCCTCCTGTTCATGAATATGTACCTCTCTGGGGCTCAATTTCCTTACCTGCTATTTGGGAATAACAACTTATTGCTTGTGGTTGTTGAGAGGATTAAATGTGATAATGTATATAAATGCCTAGTACAATACCCAGACCTAAGTTGTTGTTGTTAAGTCGATTCCAACCCATAGCGACACTGTATAGGGTTTCCGAGGAGCAGCTGGTGAGCTTGAACCGTGGACCTTGCACTTCAAATGGCTTTGTAATCTGGCGCCATTAACCCACAGCGCCACACCAGGACTCCCAGACCTAAGTAGGTACTCAATAAATACCTGCTTCTATCCCTTATCCAAACTTGAAAATGAAAAGAAAAATAATTGAACTTAAGAATTTATACAGCATAATCCAAACAACAAATCTCTATTGCAAACAATGATTTTAAGATACTAAACCATAAGGAACCCTGGTGGCACAGTAGATAAACACTGGACTGCTAACTGCAAAGATGGCAGTTCAACCTCACCAGCTGCTCTGCGGGAGAAAAATCAGGTCTTCTGCTCCCATAAAGATTTATAGCCTTGAAAACCCTTACAGGGTCATTATGAGTCAGTGGGTCTTTTTGGGTGGGCCCAAGATTCTCAGGATGCATGTGAGAGCAGGAAACCTTCATTTCCCACCCTCTTAATCAGGTGATCTGTCGGGTGAATTCAATTTTCAGTTCATTTTGAGCTTAATCTTAACAAATGAGAGGATTATGAAATAGGCTTTTCTAGGTATGGACGGTATCTATAGTATATCACAAGAGCTTGAAGATGCTGTGCCCTGTATGAGGGTTGTGTAACAGGAAGAATGACTCAAGCCATGGACTTTGAAGCCTGTGTAGTTTAGATTGGATCCCAGTACCATGTGGGAGCCCCAATTATATCTGAGGAAGAAGATGATAAGCTTTAATATACAAACTTATTTGGGTGCTCTTCTTGTTCCTCCATGCAAAGGGGGTGGGGGGATTCTCTAAAGAAGTCACAGCAATCTTGTAGGCAAAGCTATCATCACAACACATCTGTTGGAGTTTAACTTTTATTTGATACCAAGATCAATGTTTTTTCTAGAACACACAACAAAAATCTCATTTAACCTTAATATTATTGAAAGTTAAAATAAGAAAAGTGTTGTGGCTCTGCCTCTGCCAGTCGCTGTGCATACCGCAGCTACCTCTGCATCTCCGAGTCCCAGTTCTCCATCCTCTATGCCCGGCCACACCTTGGAGGCTTATCACAAACCAGACCAGCAGAAGCTGCAGGCCCTGAAGGACACGGCCAACCAACTGCATATCAGTTCCATGCAGGCCAGCACGATGGCGGGCTCCGGTCACCCCACATCATGCTGCAGCACCGCCGAGATCATGTCTGTCCTCTTTTACCACACTATGCGCTACAAGGCCCAGGACCTGCATGGCTCTCCAAGGGCCACGCAGCTCCCATCCTGTATGCAGTCTGGATTGAAGCTGGCTTCCTGCCCAAGGCGGAGCTGCTGAACCTGCGAAAGAGCAGCTCCGACTTGGATGGGAACCCCATCTCGAAACAAGCTTTCGCCCATACTGGCTCCCTGGGCCAGGGCCTGGGTGCTGCTTGCGAATGGCCTACACTGGCAAATACTTCGACAAAGCCAGCTACCACGTCTACTGCATGCTGGGAGATGGAGAGCTGTCAGAGGGCTCTGTGTGGGAGGCCATGGCCTTTGCCGGCATCTACAAGCTGGACAGCCTGGTTGCCATTCTTGACATCAACTGCTTGGGCCAGAGTGACCCAGCCCCACTGCAGCACCAGGTGGACATCTACCAGAAGCGCTATGAGGCCTTCGGCTGGCATGCTGTTATCATGGACGGGCACAGTGTGGAGGAGTTGTGCAAGGCCTTCAGCCAAGCTAAGCACCAGCCAACAGCCATCATTGCCAAGAGCCTACAGGGCCGAGGGATTTCAGGGGTAGAAGATAAGGAGTCTTGGCATGGGAAACCCCTCCCCCAAAACATGGTGGATCAGACCATCCAAGAAATCTACAGTCTGATCCAGAGCCAAGAAGAAGATCCTGGCAACACCCCCCCCCTCCGCAGGAGGACGCCCCCTCAGTGGACATCACCAACATCTGTATTCCCACCCCACCCAGCTACAAAGTTGGGGACAAGAAAGCCACTCGCAAGGCCTATGGACAGGCCCTGGCCAAGTTGGGCCATGGCAGTGACCATGTCATTGTCCTGGATGGGGACACCAAGAATTCCACCTTCTCAGACTTCTTCAAAAACGAGTACCCAGACCGCTTCATTGAGTGCAACATCGCTGAGCAGAACATGGTGAGCATCACCGTGGGCTGTGCCACACACAACCGGACAGTGCCCTTCTGCAGCACTTTCGCAGCCTTCTTCATGAGGGCCTTTGACCAGATCCATATGGAGGCCATCTCTGACAGCAACATCAACCTCTGTGGTTCGCACTGCAGTGTGTCCATTGGGGAAGATGGGTCCTCTCAGATGGCCCTGGAAGATTTGGCCATGTTCCAGTCAGTCCCCATGTCAATTGGCTTTTACCCAAGCGATGGAGTTTCCACAGAGAAGGCAGTGGAATTAGCGGCCAATACGAAGGGCATCTGCTTCATCCGGACCAGTTGCCCAGAAAATGCCATCATCTACAACAACAATGAGGATTTCTAGGTTGGACAAGCCAAGGTGGTCTTGAAGAGCAAGGATGACCAGGTGACCGTGATTGGGGCTGGGGTGACCCTGCACAAGGCTCTAGCTTCTGCCGAACTGCTGAAGAAAGAGAAGATCAACATCCACGTGGTGGACCCGTTCACCATCAAGCCCCTGGATAAAAATCTCATTCTCAACAGTGCCCGTGCCACCAAGGGCAGGATCCTCACAGTGGAGGACCATTGTTACAAAGGTGGCATAGGTGAGGCCATATGCACTGCTGTCGTGGGTGAGCCTGGCATCACAGTCACCCGCCTTGCCATCAGCCAGATACCAAGAAGCGGGAAGCCAACTGAGCTGCTAAAGATGTTTGGCATTGACAAGGACGCCATTGCCCAAGCTGTGAGGGGCCTTGTGTCTAAAGCCTAGAGGAGTTAAGGGGCATGGGGTGGGTATTCAAACATTCCTGAGAATTGTTAGCACAGGTGCTCAAAGATGTATTGAGAAAAGTGATAAATTATATGTTTGGAGAAAAAAAAAAAAAGAAAAGTGTTGTGGCCAGGGTCAAGTTTGTGATATAGCCTATCATTGAATAGACCATTTTCTTTCTCTGGATTTCAGCATTGTCATTTGTACAATGAAGGTATTGGCACCATCACTAAATTGTGGCTCTCATACTTGAGAATTCGGGCCACCTTATACAGACTGACTATTCTACAATTCAGGCAAGATTCAGTCACTTCCCCGAGCAAAAGACCTGAACAAGATGAAACAGTAAACTTCTTTTACCCTCCTTCATACTTCTAAACCCACTCTCATATCCTCATTGGGAAAATCTCAATAGATAAAGAAAATAACTAATTAAAGCAACTTAATCTTGTTGTTGTTAAGTGCCGTTGTTATGAGTTCAGAATCATAGCGACCCTGTACGCAGTTTGTGAAACCCTATTTGAACCGCCAACCTTGCGGTTTAAACCGACCTTTGGGTCAAGTGCTTATACTGCAGTGCCACAAAAGGACTCCAACTTAATATTGTTGTTGTCAAGTGCAACTGAGTCAGTTCCGAACCATTTGTTGTTGTGGTTAGGTGCCATCGAGTCAGTACTGACTCACAGCGACCTTATGAAGAGCAGAACAAAGCACTGGCCGATCCTGGGCCAAACCTCACTATTGCTGCCATGCTTGAGCCCATTGATGAGGCCACTTTGTCAATCCATCTCGCTAGGGGTCTTCCTCTTTTTCTCTGACTCTCCACCTTACCAAACATGATATCCTTCTCCAACGACTGGTCCGTCCTGACAATATGTCTGAAGTATGAGAGACGAAGTTTGGCCATCCTGGCCTCCAATGAGCACTCTGACTGCACTTCTTCCAACACATATCTGTTGGTTCTTTTGGCAGCCCATGGCACTTTCAGTATTCTCCTCCAACACCATAACTCGAAAGCATCAATTATTTTACGGTCTTCCTTATTCACTGTCCAACTTTACCATGCATGGTTATTGAAAATACCATGGCTTGGGTCAGGCGCACCTTAGTTCTCAAGCTGACATCTTTGCTCTTCAACACTTTAAAAAGATCTTGTGCAACAGATTTGCATAATGCAATATGTCGTTTGATTTCTTGACTGCTGCTTCCATGAGGGTTGATAGTTGATCCAAGAAGAATGAAGTCCTTGACAACTTCAATCTTTTCTCTGTTGATAAGAATGTTGTTTATTGTCCCGTTGTTGGGGTTTTTTTTTTTTTTACATTGAGATGCAATCCATACCGAAGGCTGTGCTCTTTGATTTTCATCAGTAAATATTTTAAGTCTTCTTCACTTTCAGCAAGCAAGATTGTATCATCTACATATCTTAGGTTGTTAATGAGTCTTCCTCCAATCCTGATGGCACATTTTTCTTCATAGAACCAAACTTCTCAGATTATTTGCTCAGCATACAGGTTGAATAAGTATGGTGAAAGAATATAACCTTGTCACACACCTTTTTTTAATTTTAAAACATTCAGTGTTTCCATGTTCTGTTCCAACAATTGCCTCTTGTTCCAGGTACAGATTCCTCATTAAGTGTTCCGGAATACTCATACCTCGCAATGTTGTCCATAGCTTGTCATGATCCACACAATCGAAAGCCATTGTGTAGTCAATAAAGCAAAGGTAAACATCTTTCTGATATTCTCTGCTTTCAGCCAAGATCCACCTGACATCAGCAATGATATCCCTCATTCCACAGCCTCTTCTGAATCTGGATTGAACCCCTGGAAGTTCTCTGTCAATGTATGCTTGCAGACATTTCTGTATTACCTTTAGTAAAACTTTACTCACATGGGATATCAAAGAAATTGTCCGATGATTTCCACATTCTGTTGGGTCACCTCTCTTTGGAATGAGCACAAATTAAGATCGCTCCCAATCAGTTGGCCAGATAGTTGTCTTCCAAATTCCATGGCAGAGATGAGTGAGCGCTGCCTCATTTTCTTGAAAGATTTCCATTTTTATTCCATCAAATCCTGGTGCCTTGTTCTTTGCCAATTCCTTCAATGCACCTTGGATTTCCTCCTTCAGTAGCATTGGCTCTTGATCATATGCTACCTCTTGAAATGGTTGAACATCAACCATTTCCTTTTGGTACAGTGACTCTATGTATTTCTTCCATCTTCTCTTGATGCTTTCTGCATCATTCACTAATTTGCCCAGAGAATCCTTCAATAACAAGAGCCAAGGCTTGAATTTTATCAGTTCCTCCAGCTTGAGAAATGCTGAGCATATTCTTCCCTTTTGGTTTTCTGACTCCAGATCTTTGCACATTTTGTTGTAATATTTGGTTTTATCTTCTTTATCTTCTCGAACTGATCTTTGAAATTTTCTGTTCAGCTCTTGTGCCTCCTCATTTCTTCCATTTGCTTTAGCATCTCTACACTGGAGAGTAAGTTTCAGTGTCTCTTCTGACATCCATTTTGAGCTTTTCCTTCTTTCTTGTCTTCTTAATAACTTTTTGCTTTCTTCTTGTATGATGTTCTTGATGTCATCCCACAACTCTTCTGGTCTTCAATCTTTAGTGTTTAATGTATTAAATCTGTTCTTCAGATGATCTCTAAATTCAAGTGGGATATATTTAAGGTCATATTTTTTCTCCCATGGACTTGTTTTCATTTTCCTTGGCTTCAGTTTGAATTTTCATAGGGGCATAGTCTGCCCCTGGCCTTTTTTGACTGATGATATGGAGCTTTTCAATCGTCTCTTTCCACAGATGTAGTCAATTTGATTTTTATATATTCCATCTGGCGAGGTCCATGTGTATAGTCGTCTCTTATGTTGTCTAAAAAGGTATTTCAAATGAACAAATAATTGATTTTGCAGAGTTCTTTCATGTGATCTCCAGCATCATTTCTATCACCAAGGCCATCCTTCCTCTTTGCTCCCAACCTTTGCATTCCAATCACCACTAATAAGCAATACTGCTTGATTGCATGTTTGATCAATTTCAGATTGAAGTAGTAGAATTCTTCCATTTCATCCTCACTGGCTTTAGTGGTTGGTGCATAAATTTGGATAATAGTGGTAGTAACTGGTCTTCCCTGTAGGCACATGGGTATTATCCTATCACAGGCAACATTGTACCTCATGATTGATCTGGATATGTTCTTTTTGACAATGAATGCAAGACTACTCCTCTTCAATTTTTCATTCCCGGTATAGAAAACCATGTGATTGTCAGATTCAAAATGGCCTATTCCAGTCCATGTCAGCTCATGTCTATACGTTCCATTTCATTTTTGACAATTTGTAATTTTCCTAAATTCATACGTCGTACATCCCACGTTCCGATTATTAATGGATGTTTACAGCTGTTTCTCTTCATTTTGAGTTGTGCCCCATCAGCAAATGAAGGTCACACGGGCTTTACTGCATTCACATCATCATGGTCAACTCTACTTTGAGAAGGCAGCTCTTCTCCAGTCACATTTTGAGTGCCTTCCAACCTGAGGGGCTCATTTTCTGGCACTATATCTGACAGTGTTTCTCTGCTATTCATAAGGTTTTCAATGACTAAATATTCAGAAGCCGTGTATCACTCCTTCTTCCTAATCTGTCTTTGTCTAGAAGCTCATCTGAAACCTGTCCACTATGGTTAACCCTGATGGTATTTTAAATACTGGTGGCATATCTTTCAGAATCACAGCAACTCACAAGCCACCACAGTATGACAAACTCACAGACAAGTGGTGGTTCAACCCATAGCGGCCCTGTATAGGGTTTCTGAGGAGACGCTGGTAAACTTGAACTGCCAACCTTGCAGTTCAAATGGCTTCGCAATCTGGCACTTTAACCCACAGCACCACATGAGGACTCTGACATAATATTAAAGGTACTTTTATATGGTTTTATTTGGGGGCAGTGGGTGGGTATGGAAACACATAATTTTTTTTTTTTTTAATTTACCTTCTGTGTTTTGCACATCCTACTTTGAGTGTTTCACAAGCAGTTTTTAGACCACAGTATGGACTCCTGGTATGGCGTTATAGTATAAGCACTTGACCGCAAGGTCGGCAGTTCAAACTCACCAGCCACTCCTTAGAAACCCTATACAGAATCACTATGAATTGGAACTAACTCAACAGCACTTAACAACAAAATAAGTCAAAAGAACATTAGTTTTCTTCTCTGGAGTGAAAACAATTTTCTCCATTATCCTTAGCATCTTTGGCTCCTCTGTATTCTGTAAGCAAGAGCTTGTTCTTAATATTCCCTTTGATAGCCTTCCAATAGTATCAGAATCAAGATGTCTCAACACTCCTGACAGGCACAGCAGGCAAAATAAGCCATGGTTCTTTGAAATCAATTGCAGCCTCCTTTGTTTTGGGACGCAAATTCACACCCACTTCCCATTCCCTTTTCTTCTCCCTGGTAGCCATCACCCATCTTTCACTCCCAAAGATCAGAATGTTAAGAGGCTTGTCTTGGCCATGCTTTCTAAACATTAAGATTACTGAATAATGTTCCCAGATAAACCACTGATGAGAGATCTTTTGCTTGATAGATCCAAAGCTTATATTCTCTGAGCTCAAGCAAGTCCCATCTAGGTCAGCTCATTTTACTGCTTCATAGACACAAGCTGCAACTTGAATTGCTATGCACAAAGGGAAGTTCAGGGTGTGAATGATGAAGGCAAAATCTACCCATATTGGAAGCCAATTCAAAGTCTATCTCCTGTTAAAGGAAAGGTGACAGGCTTGGGGGTGCTTATTTTTGTCCTGGTGACACAATGGTTAAGCGCTCAGCTGCTAACCAAAAGTTTGGTGGTTAAAACTCACTGAGCATCTCCACAGGAAAAAGATTTAGCAATCTGCTCCCATAAAGATTACAGACAAGAAAATTTTATGGGGCAATTCTACTCTGTTACATGGTAATCAGAATGAACTGGTAACACCTAACAAAAAACATTAGGTTCTATTTGTCATAAGATATACTTGGGAAGAAGATATACTGTGACTGATGGGCAACTCTCCTTCATATAATCTGTAGGATCCCTTTTTAATCAAGTGTAATACCTTATCCCTACTGCCACCCAATCAGAGTTGAAAAGTACATTTGCTGGCTAACATTTATGGCCTGCTTCCTCCTACAGATACCCAAAAGATGCCTGCTAACATCCAGGCTGCTCATCACTTGTTTGGCTAGGAACCTCAGTCAAGTGATGAGTGCTAGAATACTGATTTTAAGGGTATTGAGAAGCCCCATGAAGAAATATTATGTAAGAATCCTATTAATGAGCAAGATCAATCATCACATGGTAGCTATTAAATGCTCAACAGTCCACAGAGCAACTTTGAGATGACTCTAGCCCTCTCTGAGTTCACACTGCAGGCAGCCTATTCCAAGACAGTTCCAATACCAGCCCATTAAATAGACACAGGAAGGAATTATGCACGAGCATGGAAGTATCCCATTTAATTTAACTCCAATTGTTTTAAAGGTTTTATTTTGTTATATTAACCCATGTATAGTTGAGGATCAGAAGTCTTGCCTATTCTGCTTTCCTCAGACATTAAGCAAATCTACTCCAGATAGTTCTTTTAAATTTCCTTTCAGCTGACAATGCAAAGTATGCTTACTTTCACTCAAAATAATTAATAAATCTATTTGGGTATATTTTCTCAATTTATGGTGACGAGGGGAGTGCAGTGGCTCTGTAAGATAAGTACTGGACTGCTAACCACAAGGTCAGTAATTCAAGCCCCTAAGAGAAAGATGAAGCTTTCTCCTCTCATAAAGATTTGCAGCTTTGGAAACCCTACACAGGGGTCGCTATGAGTCCAAACCAACTCAACAGCATTTAATAACAACAACATGGTAAGGAGAGTGAAGTTGCATAATTCACCATCAGGGAGATAAAGTTTGTAATGCAAAATGGGAAGAAAGAGGAGGACAGAAAAGGCTCAAGTACACGCACTGCCAGCTTCAGGGCCAACTTTAAACTTGGCAGGGAGTCAGTAGTTGTTTCTTCAGTAGTCTATTGAGGTACTGAGAATACCTCAAGTTGCCAGTGAATACTCTAAAACTTAATGCTGTCTATATTTCACCATTAGAGTTTGTTCTTTTACTTTAAGGCTTTGATTTTAATTTAAAACATAAATCCTCTATTGAGGAGTAACAATTGAAGTGATTGTCAACCATGAGCAGTCTAGTATGAATAAAGGTTTGATTTAGATTGGGTGAGGATGTTTTGTTGTTGTTAAGTGCTATCCAGTAGGTATTGACTTATAGCAACCCTGTAAATCTTTGCAGGATAAGAAAGCCTCATTTTTCTCTAGCAAAGTGACTAGTGAGCTCGAACCACTGACTTTGTGGGTCACAGCCCAGTGTTTATCCTACAGGGCTACTGTGCTCCCAAGGATATGTTTAGGGGGAGAGAAAACAAGGGCAGAGAACTAAAGATTTTGGGGGCAAATTCTGTTCACTGACTTCACAAATTAGCTAAAGGCATCTGTACAATGCAGCTATAAGGAAGAGAATATTTGCAGAGGGTCAGCTCTTAATTAAATAGAACTTTAAACAGACATAATTATGATGAATGAAGACCTCAGGGAGATCTTAATTTACTAAGGATAAATTGAGCTGGGTGCATGTGAATATTTCTTTTTAACAAATTCCATAAAATCCACAGACTGAAGCCCATATACAAACACAGAGGGGTTCTTAATCATCCCATTCATTCTCCTCATATACTGAACAGTTTCTGAATTGTTGTTGTTATTGTTAGGTGCCATCAAGTCAGTACCAATTCATAGCGACCCTACACAAAACAGAATGAAACACTGCCTGGTCCTGGGCTAACCTCACAGTCATTGCTGTATCTTAGCCCATTGCTACTGCACTGTGCCAATCCATCTCGTTGGGGTCTTCCTCTTTTTCTCTGACACTTCACTTTATCAAACATGATATTCTTCTCCAGTGTCTGGTCCTTCCTGACAATATGTCCAAAGTATGAGAGATGAAGTCTGGCCATCCTGGCTTTCAAGGAGCACTCTGGTTGTACTTCTTCCAACACAGATCTATTTGTTCTTTTGGCAGTCCAAAACTTAACACCATAACTCAAATGCATCAGTTCTTCAACAGTCTTCCTTATTCACTGTCCAACATTACTATGCAGATGAGGTTATTGAAATACCATGGCTTGGGTCAGGTGCACCTTAGTCCTCAAGCTGACATCTTTGCTCTTGAACACTTTAAAGAGAGCTTCTTGTGCAGCAGATTTGCCCAATGCAATACATCGTTTGATTTCTTGACAGCTGCTTCCATGAGTGTTGATGGTTGATCCAAACAAAATGAAGTCTCTGGCAACTTCACTCCATTTATATAGATAGATGTTGTTTATTGATCCAGTGGTGAGGACTTCTGTTTTCTTTACATTGAGATGAAACCCATACTGAAGGTTGTTGTCTTTGATCTTCATCAGTAAGTATTTTAAGTGCTCTTCACTTTCAGAAAGCAAGAAGATAGAAATGATACTGGAGATCACATGATACAATTTTGAAAGACCAATGAATTGTTCATTGCAAATGCCTTCTTAAAACAACATAAAAGACAACTATACACATGAACCTCACCAGATGAAATATACAGAAGTCAAACTTACTAAATCTGTGGAAAGAGATGGTGGAAATGCTCCATATAATCAGCTAAAACAAGGCCAGAGGCAGACTGTGGGACAGACCATCAATTGCCCATATGCAAATTCAGGCTGAAGCTGAAGAAAATGAAAACAAGTCCATGAAAGCCAAAATATGACCTTGAATACATATTTCTGCATTAGCAATTGAAATTTAGATAAACATATTGATTTTGGTGGAAACTAAAAGTGTTTAAATCAAATTTAAATAAAACTAAATAAAAAACAGTAACAACAACAAAAAAAATGTGAGTCCAAATATGCTGTGGGAATCTTTCTATGAATTATATTTAAAGGACAATTTACTTTTACAATGTGGATAGATACACCCTGAAGTACTGGTTATATATTCAGATATTTAATATATCAGGCCTCTTAGACATGGCAAAATAGAATACGTAAATAATCTAATTGGGCTCATCATCTTCTTTCCTCTGCGTTTATTTTTGCTCTTTACTTCTGCCTCAGTCACATTCCATATGTAGCTCCTTACATTCCCTCATTTTGCCACAAAATAAATGTATCTGAAACTCTATGGAAATCAAAGAAGTAATAAAAAAAAATGGATACAGTAGTTCACAAAAGGTTTGATTTTTAGCCTAGGTGAGTACTATAATAAGAGTAGAAGGGAATTTTCATTTGTCTCTTTCCACTTCACATTTTTTGGTGAGTAAGAATATCAACTATCAATGTCATAAAAATATTAAACTTCTGTTCATCAAAATGCATCATAGACAATATTGTTGTTGTTGTTAAGTGCCCTTGAGTCACATCTGACTCACAGTGACCTTCTAAAGAAGCTGTAAATCTTTACAAAAGCAGAAAGCCTTATCTTTCTCCTGCTAAACAGTATTAGATATCAAATAAGCTGGATTAAAATATATATGACATATATCACAGAAACTGTTAATATTCTTAATATGCAAAGAGTCTTAAATTAATCGTTGTTGTTAGGGGCCATCGAGTCAGTACTGACTCATAGTGACCCTGTGCACAACAGAACGAAGCACTGCCCTGTCCTGGGCCAAACCTCACAATTGTTGCCACGTTTGAGCCCATTGATGCTGCCACTTTGCCAATCCATCTCGCTGGGGGTCTTCCTCTTTTTCTCTGACCCTCTCCACCTTACCAAACATGATATCCTTCTCCAGTGACTGGTCCCTTCTGACAATATTTCTGAAGTATGAGAGACGAAGTTTGGCCATCCTGGCCTCCAAAGAGCACTCTGGCTGCACTTCTTCCAACACAGATCTGTTTGTTCTTTTGGTAGCCCGTGGCACTTTCAATATTCTCCTCCAACACCATAACTCAAATGCATCAATTTTTCTACGGTCTTCCTTATTCACTGTCCAGCTTTTGCATGCATATGTTGTTGTTGTTGTTATGTGCCATGGAGTCGGTTCTGACTCATAGCGACCCTGTACAGGCTTTCCAAGGCTGTAAATCTTTAGAGGAGCAGAAAGCCTCATCTTTCTCCCACAGAACAGCTGGTAGTTTCAAATTGCTGACCTTAAGGTTCACAGCCCAATTCATAACCACTATGCTATGAGAGCTTATTGAAAATACCATGGCTTGGGTCAGGCACACCTTAGTCCTCAAGCTGACATCTTTGCTCTTAAACACTTTAAAAAGGTCTTGTGCAACAGATTTGCCTAATGCAATGCATCCTTTGATTTCTTGACTGCTTCTTCTGTGAGTGTTGATAGTTGATCTAAGAAGAATGAAGTCCTTGACAACTTCAATCTTTTCTCCGTTGATAAGAATGTTGTTTATTGGTCCAGTGGTGAGGATTTTTGTTTTCTTTACATTGAAATGCAATCCATACCAAAGGCTGTGGTCTTTGATCTTCATCAGTAAATATTTTAAGTAAATATTTTTAATTAATTAGACATGATGACAATATAAATGTGTACAAAGGAACTTCACAGGTAATTCTTAAGAAAACATTGGGAATAAAGTTGCTATTTTCTTCAATCATTAAAGAAATATTAACAAAAAAGAGAATCCTTTTTATTTACCTATCAAGTAGGCAAAGATATTATTCAATGCTGGCAAAGGGCAGAGAGACAAGTACTCTCATACTCATAAGGACAAAGTCTACCAGCAAGAATTTTGCTTCAATCTTTTGGGAGTGCAATTTGCAACATGTATCAATAGCCTTAATAATGTCCATAAATGTCTGACCCAAAATTCTTTTTTTTTTTTTAATGTTTTATTGAGAATTATGTGATAGTTTACATGGGAAAACATTAGTTTTACATTCATCCTATCGTATATCATTTCATTGCCATGGTTACTATCCCCTCCATACATCATCAACCAACCAAAGAATATATCCCACAAGCCCGCCCCCCCCCCACTACCACCGTCCCCCAGTTCGTCAGGACACAGCCCCTCTCCCTCTCTGGGTCTAAAGTCCCCAGTTGCTCCATCTCTCCATGTCAACATCTCTGCCTCCATCTCAGGCATCACTGCTTCTCTGGGTAGGGTCCTGCTCTCCGTTCTTCTCCCTTGATGGTCCCAGGGACCTCCACTCCTAGACTGAAAGTTAATCACTCCCCTCCTTGCTACAAAATATCTACCTGTACATTTACAACCCTTACAATCAGTCCTGATAACAATTATTCACTATCGTATCACAAGAGACCCATCCGCATTTTGACCCAAAATTGTTGCTGGTAGACTTTGTCCTGTGGAAATAATTGTGGTTATATGAGGGTTTTCATCACAGAAGAATAGGGAGGGACTGGAAATGATTAAAAGTTTCATTTTAAAGAATGGTTAAATAAATTACAGTACATCCAAATGATAGAATATTGTGTAATCATTAAAAAGCATGTTTGAAAATCATATTTAATAACATATGAAAGTGTTCATGATGTAATGTTAGATTTTTTAAAGAGACAATACAAATTGTTGTTCTTTAGTGCTGTTGAGTTGGTTCAAATTTTTAGCAACCCTGTGTAAGTTTTCCTAGGCTTCATCTTTCTACCATAGAGAGGCTGGTGGGCTCGAACCACTGATCTTGTGGTTTGCAGTCCAGTGCTTATCCTATGGAGCCACCATACTATGATACAAATAGCACAATGCATTTTTCTAAAATAAAAAAATTATACAGTGGGAGATGGGGCAAGATTGCAGACTAGGCAGAAAGGTTGTGTAAGTCCTCTACAACAAAGATACAGAAAACCAAATGAAACAGATGCAGATGATATTCCTAGAATTCTGAGCCTCAGATGAAGGGATAGAATGCTTACTAGGAGAGAGAACTGAGAAGACATGGCAAAAAAAAAAAAAAAAAGTAACTACTAAGCTGTGGTAGCCAAACAGACCTGTCACAGCCATCTCGGGCATTTCAGAGACAAGAAAACATATTCACTTTGCAGAAACCCACCTGTGGATCACAGAGAAAATGGAGACAAGGCAACTATGGCCATACAGCCTAGACACAGCTGTACCCTCTACAATCCAACCAATCAAGCACAACAACCAGCATCAGCTAAATCCACCCTGAACTGAACTGCATGAATAGCAAACAGATAATGGTGCACAAGTTCATCTCCTGCTTATACCCAACAGGAGGCAGTTGGTGAGTGCCTAAGAATTCACCAACATACATTCATCAATTTAAAGCAAATACAGAAACACCACATTTTCTCAAAAAGAGTAGACAATGTCTGTGCACATGAAGAAACAAGACAGAATAGTACAAACAAATGACTAAGAGGCAGAGCTAGAAAAAGGTTTTGAGGGGGAAAAAATGGCATTGGAACTACCTGAAAAAGAATTCCAGAAAATGATATTTAGATATCTCCAAATGATTGACAGAAAGGTCAAAAAAAGCAAGGAAATTTTCAGAAAACCACTAAAAGAACAATCAAACAGAATAGATAAAGGATTGGAGGCAATACAAAACCTGTAAACAGAAATCGAAATTAATATTAAGATATCAGAAATGAAAAATACATTGAAAGGATAAAACAGTAGATTTGAATAAATGGAAGCCAAAATAATTAGCTTGAAGATAAATCTCTTGATACCAGTAAGCTAGAACAATAAGGGGAAAAAAACTGAAAAAAAATCTGAAGAAAGCCTAAGATTCTTGTGGGACAACATGAAAAGGAATAACTTACAAGTGATCAGAATTCCAGAGCAGGAAGAGACAAAGAAAAACACAGAAAAGATAGAAAAAGAGCTATTGGAAGAAAATTTCCCTAACATCCTGAAAGGTGAGAAGATAAGAATTCAAGAAGCTGAATGAACTCCAAACAGGATACACCCCAAAAGAAAATCACCAATACATATCATAATTTAACTCTTCAAAATCAAAGACAAGGAAAGAATCCTGAAAGCAGCTTGGGAAAAACAAAATATTACCTACAAAGGAAAACCAGTAAGATTAAGCTCTGATTTCTCATCAGAAACCATGCAGACAGGAATGTAATGAGGAGAGATATACAAAACTCAGAAAGAGAAAAAAAAAAAAAAATTGCCAACAAAGAATTATATACCCAGCAAAACTGTTCCTCAAATACAGTGGCAAAATTAGAACATTACCAGATCAACAGAAATTAAAGAAATTTGTAAAAACCAGACTAACTTTACAAAAAATATTAATGGGAGTCCTTTGGACTGAAAACCAACAACAGCAGACAACAACTGGAGATTGACATACATGGTAACACCACCCAGAATTCAATCCATATATAGAAGTATCCAAAGCAAAGCAAGCCTAAAAGACTAAAAACAATGATTCTAAGATACCAATTTATACTGAAGACAACTACAAAGCAAAAGGAGGGAAAAGTATAGCTACAAAACTTCCAAATGGGTAGGAAGTCAAGTAGACTTCAAGGGTAAGGATACTATTTTAAAATGGGAAAGATATAAATTACAGGACAACCTCAAAGACACTTAACAACACACCTATATATCAAATCAAGAAAAGGAAAATCCATAAAGTTTTGTAAACATTAAAACAATGAAGAAATTGAATAGAAAATGCCACAAAAAATGAACTCAGCATAGGAAAATATGTGGGACAAAGAAACTAGCAACACCACACACACACACAAAAAAAAAAAAAAAAAAAAAAAACCAGATAGGAAAGTTATTGGAATCAAATTATTATTATTGTTAACTGCCGTTGAGGTGATCCCAACTCATATTGACCCCGTATAGGGTTTCCAAGAATAGGCTGGTGGAAAGCCCTGACCTTGCAGTTCAAATTGATCTTGTCGTCCAGTACTTATCCTACAGTGTCACACCAGGACTCCAATTCATACCTATCGATAATTACACTGAACCTCAATGGGTTAAATGCACCAGTCAAGAAACAGAGAGTAGCATAATGGATAAGAAAACAAGAGACACATCTTACACTCAGAGACAGAAACAAATTTAAAAATAAAGGATGAAAATATACTGAGCTAAGTGAAATAAAAAATGTGCAGGAGTGGCAATATTAATTTCTGATAAAATAGACTTTAAGGCAAAAACTAGCATAGTTTTTTGAGACAGACATTATCTCGTGCTTATAAGAGAATATAGTCATAATAAATATCTATATTCCCAATGAAAGAGCCTCAAATATATATAAATCAAACTCTAATTAAATTGAAGAAAGAAAAGGACAACTCTACAACAAGAGTAGGAAATTTTAATACACCATTTTCCTAAAAGGACAGAACAACTAGAAAGAAACTCAACAAAAACACAGAGCTAGCAACACAATCAATCAAATTGACCTCATAGATTTATACAGAGCACTGAACCAAACAAGAGCATCATTTTCCTGTACACAAGGAACATTCTCCAGAATAGAACATATGTTAAGCCACAAAGCAAGTCTCAATAAATTTAAAAACATCAAAATACTACAAATTGTGTTCTCAGATCACAATGCTATAAAATTAGAAATTAACAATAAGCTCAAGAAAACAATATTAAATGTGTTGAAATGGACTAACACCCTACTTAAAAGCTATGGGGTAATAGAACAATTTTTTTAAAGTTATTTTAATTCCTTGAAGCAAATGAGAATGAAAAACCCACCAAGAGTTTTGAGACACAGCAAAAGCCATGCTTAGAGGACAATTTATGGCAATAAACTTACACATTCAAAAAGAAAAAAAAATTTAGCACAACATCTCCAACAATTAGCAAATGGCCAGCAAAAAAGCTTTATAGACACAAGAAGAAAAGAAATAATAAAAATTAGAGCAGAAATAAATGAATTAGAAAAGATACAAACAAAAGAATCAACAAGACAATAAATAAAATTGACAAACCATTGCCAAATCTAACAAAAGAAGAAGAGGCAAATAACATGCATAAGAAATTATATGGGTAACATCACAGCACAACCAATGGAAACAAAAAGGAAAATAACAGAAAACTATGAATATTTGTACTCCAATAAATTTGAAAATTTGAAAACCTATCAAAATGAATACTTTTTAAGAAAAATATAATCTACCTAAATTAACACAGAGGATGTGAATGTCTAGTTGAGGATACCCTGGGCATTCACTGACATTATGAAATGAACAGGGCTTTCTTCGTGTGTGTCTTTCTTTCTTTCTTTTTTTTTTTTTTAATGCTACAAAAGCTCCTGGTGTTCTCTGTTTACCCAGTGCCCTATCCAGGCCTATCATGACCATGTCCAGTGAAGTAGAAAACTTGAAAAAACCTATAACAAAAGAAGAAAATGATCAAGTCGTTAAAAAATTCTCAACACCAAAAAATATGTCCAGGTCAAGATGGCTTTAGTGGTGAATTTTATCAAACATTCAGATAGAGCTGATAGTACTTTTATTCAAACTATTCCAGGACGTAGAAAAGTATGGAAAACTCCCAAATTCATTTATGAAGCAAGGATTACCCTTATACCAAAACCAGGCAAAGTCATCACTAAAAAAGAAAGTAATAGACAAATATCCCTAAGGAACCTGCATGCAAAAATTCTCAACAAAATCCTAGCCAATAGAATCCAACAACATATCACACACACAAAAATAATACACCATAATCAAGTGGGATTCATTACAAGGATGCAAGGATGGTTTGATAGTAGAAAAACAATCAACATAATTCACCATCTAAATAAAACAAAGGGAAAGAACCACGTGATCATATTGATTGATGCTGAAAAGGCATTTGACAAAATCCAATATCCATTATTGATAAAAACTCTCAACAAGTAGGAATAGAAAGGAAATTCCTCAGTATAATTAAAAGCATAGGCACAAATGCAACAGCCAACATTACTTTCAATGGAGAGACACTGAAAGCATCCTCTTTGTGAATAGGTATTATACAAGGATGCCCTTTAACACCACTCTTACTCAGTATAGAGTTGGGAGTCTTAGCCAGAGCTATAAGGCATGAAAGGGAAATTAAAGACATCCAAATTGGTAAAGGAAAAGTAAAACTCTCTATTTTCAGATGATATGATCCTATACATAGAAAATACCAAAGACTCAGCAAGAAAATTATTGGCATGGTATAAGATCAATATAAAGAAATCAGTTGAATTATTCTATACTATGAAGACAGCTCTGAAAAGTAAATTAGAAAAACAATACCATTTTCAATAATAACCCAAAAGATTAAATATTTAGGAATAAATATAACCAGATAAACTAAAGAACCCCACAAAGAAAATTACAAAATACTGCTACAAGAAACCAAAAGAGAGTTATAAAAATGGAAGAATATACCATGTTCATGGATAGGAAGACTTAACATTGTAAAATATCAATACTACCTAAAGCAATCTACAGATATAACACAACCCCAGTCCAGATTCCAACACCATTCTTTAAAGAGATGGAAAAATTGATCAGTAACTTATATGGAATAGAAAGAGGCCTCAGATAAGCAAAGCACTGCATAAGAAGAAGAACAAAGTTAGAGACCTCTCACTCACTATTCTCAAATTTTACTACAGAACCACAGTAGTCAAAACAGCCTGGTACTGGTACAACAAACGATACATATATCAATGTAACAGACTTGAGAATCCAGAAAAAAATTCATCCATATACAGTCAGCTGATCTTTGGCAAATGGCCAAAACATATAAATAGTCTCTTGAACTAATGGTGCTGGCAAAACTGGAAATTCATTTGAAGAAAAATGAAACAAAACCCATATCTCACACCAAATTAAAAAAAAAAAAAAGGCCTCAATGTGTATTAAAAACCTAAATGTGAAACCTAGAACTATATAGGTAATCAATGAAAAAATAGGGACAAACCTCAGGGCTTTAATACATGGTATACATACACTGTCAGACATTACTAAATACACACAATCAGTAAAAGATAAAATAGATAATTGGGATGTCCTAAAAATGTAGACACTTGTGTGCATCAAAAGATTTTGCAAAAAGAGTACAAAGGGAGCCCACAGACTGGGGGAAAAAAAAATTATGCAATGACATATCAGATAAGGGACTACTCTCTAAAATGTATAGAAAACTATAACACCTCTACAAGCAAAAGACAAACCCAATTTAAAAATGGGCACAGGACATGACCAAACACTTCACCCTGGAAGTAGTCAAGCAGCCAACAAACATACAAAGAAATGTTCACTATCATTAGCAATTAGAGATGCAAATCAAAACAACAATGAGATATCATCGCATACCAGCATTAATAGTAAAGTTCAAAAACACACAAAACAACTGCTGGTTGGGGTGTGAAGAAATTGGGACCCTCCTATATTGCTGGTGGGACTGCAAAATGGTTCAACCAATGTGAAAATAGGTATGGTGCATTCTCAGAAAGTTAGAAATATCATATGACTCAGCAATCTCTCTACTTAGTACATATCCACCAAAAATAAGAGTCAGGATGCAAGTAGATTTATGTACACCAATGTTAATCACAGCACTATTCACAATAGCAAAATGATGGAGATAACCTAAATGCCCATCAATTGGAGAATGGATGAACAAACTTTGGAACATACACACAATGGAATATTATGCAACATTGAAGAATAATGATGAATCTGAGAAACACCACATAACATGGATAAAACTGGGGGACATTATGTTGAGTGAAATTAGTCAATTCCAAAAAGACAAATATTGTATAAACCATTATTGTAAGAACTCCAAAAAAAAAAAAAAAGGGTTTCATAATAAAAGAAGCATTCTTTGATGGTTATCAGGGCAGGAGGGAAGGGAGAGTAATTCACTGGCTAGAGGGTGCTACATGTTAACTCGGGTGATGGGGAGAGCAATATACTAGAAGAGGTAGGTTGGCAGAAGAATGATGAAGACACAGCGAGGTATGCAATGGATAAATGGGATAGAGGTAAATAGTGATGTATACACAACCTTGGAACAACAGTGTTCTGAATGTAGATATATGGGCAGAGACACAGGCTGAGTGTGTATAGGAGGAAGAATGGGAGTATACCCACAAACAATGTACATGGGTATTTACCTTTCTTTCAAACACAACTATGATTGTGGGCAAAATGATGAAAACATCTTAGATATTATCAAGCATCTTACGGCAATGAGTTACGGGACCTGATAGCCCAGAACCATAATCTCAGGGGACACCATGATCAGTTGGCACAACAAAGCCCACAAAGACAATATCCTACATCCTACTCTGGTGAGTAGTGTCTGGGATTTTAAAGGCTCATGTGCATAAATCTAAGGTGCAGTTATTGGTCTCTCCATGTGTGGAAGAAAATGATGAAAAATGAGAACTGAAGATGCTTGGAATCAATTAGTTCAACAGACTAATACAACATGTGAGCATCAGTCTCCATAATTCTGAGAACAGAAGAACTAGAAAGTGCCTAGCTACAGCTACCAAAGGCTCTAAAAGGGATCACATTAGAAGGCCCCAGATAGAATGGGAGAAAATGTAAAACAAAACTCAAAATTATTAATAATAAAATACGAGGATTACTGGTCAAAAAGACACTGGAGGAACCTGAGACAATGACCTTCAACCACCCCTGTAGCCCAATTCTCAGCCACACAGTAGATAGTTATATGGAGCGGGGGCCTGAGAGACAACAACAGTCATGAGGTGTGTTCACCATAGAAAGATCAATCATTCAAAATCAAAAGGGCAGCACATTTACTTAAGAACAAAATGGAAAAGGGATGGGAAAGTGGGTAGAATGGAAATAGGAACCACAGGGAGAAAGTGGGATAACTGTTATTGCATGGAGGTGATTGTAATCATTGAAATGAAACAAAGTGTATGACTTGTTGAATGTAGAACTGATGATCTTGTCTGTAAACTTTTACTCAATTCACAATAAAAAGTTTTAAAAATAAATAAGTAGATAAATAAATTTAAAAGTATACAGTATATTTATATAAAATAGCATAGAAAGAAATTAATCAAATGTTAACAGTGTTTATCCCTGAGGGATATACTTACCCATACTTGTTTTTGTATTTTTTGAATTTTTTGTGTTTTCCCAAGTGTCAAAAAAACAGTACATATAAATTTTATATAAATATAAAGAAACACCCAGATGCTACCTCAGAAGAGAGACATTTATAAAGTGCTTTTGAGTACTCTAAAGTCTGCTTTCCACATGCTTCAAGTTCCCAGGCCACTCATCTGCCACCCAAACCGGCTGCTTAGAGTCTATTCCAAATCATAGTGACCCTGTAGGACAGGAAATAGAGTTTCCAAGTCTGGCATGGTGCTGTGTGTTAATGCACTGGACTGCAAAATCATTTTGAACCACAAGGTCAGTGGTTCAAACTCACCAGCTGCTCCTTGGAAACCCTATACAGGGTTGCTATGGGCCAGAATCGACTTGATGACACTTAACAACAAACCTTTACAGAAGCAGACTGCCCCATCTTTCTCCTGCAGAATGACTGGTGGGTTTGAGTTGCTGATCTTTTAACAGTCAACCACTTAACCACTGTGTCACCAGGGCTCCTCATGTCTACCACAGTGACAAACAATTTGTAGTCCTGGCCTGAGCCTACCCTTCTTGCCTCTGTGCCTCTGTTTGTTTATTTCAAAGTAGTATAGAGCCCTTTTTGAATCATGCTTTTCCCACCCAGAACTTTTCTAGCAGTCATGAAGGACACCTAAAAGACCTACTTCCATATGCCACATTTGTATTGGTTAGTCTTAGAGTAGTGCAGTGATTCTCAACCATGGCTGTACATGAGAATCACTCTGGGAGTTTAAAACAAAACAAAACTTGGGAATTACCCCCCCTAGTGATTCTGATTTAATTGCTCCAGGGTAAAGCTTAGTCATCATTTTTTTTTTTAAAGCTCTCCAGGTCAACCAGGATTGAGAGTCACCAAGGTAGGTGAAAGACAGTAATATTGAGTAAAATTTTCTTCAGTTGAATTGAAATGAGTAGCATAAGAGAGATGGAATGACTTCAGAACAAGTCCTTGGTATAAGTAGCTTCCTACATCCTACAGTATTGATTTGAGGGGCAATGACTCTCTAGGGACCTGTTCTACCATTGCCCTTCCACTCCATTGGCCTCTGAGATATCCACGAAGCTACCAACTGTTCATTTGGTAAATGTCACAACTAATAATTGTAAAACACATCACCAACTTTTACATTCTTCATCCAAATGACCCCATGAGGTGGACAGAGCCAAAAACAATGTTCACCATCCCCTTTTCCTTTATTTCCAAACTTACTTATGTTAAGACAATAGCTAAAATGAAAATGTTTTAAGTGGAAGGGTGAAATATTAACCATTAGTCATTTTTATGCTGGCATCTAGAAAAGGGAACAGTGTTGAAAGAATGGAACATAGGACAGGGAAGTTTTAATGTGGGGAGAAAGGAAAGAGAAAGTGGGACATGGTCATGATAGACCTAGATAGGGCACTGGGTAGACAGGGAACACCAGGAGCTTGTGTAGCAATTAAAAAAAAAAAAAAGATGAAAGGACACACAAGAGGCAAGCTCTGTCCATTTCATAATGTTGACAATGAATGTTCAGGGTATCCTCAACTGAGAACACCTATAAAGCAGGCTAGACAACATGATGTACTTGAAAGAGCTCTGAACAAGAATTCAGGAGACTCGTTTACAGGATCAAGACTAGAGTGATGTAAGCAAGGCTGCCTTTGCACAACCCTGAGGAAGTGCCTCCTTACATTTTATGACTTATGCACCTCCCTTGAGTCACTGCAGTCCTGACCCTACTTGCTTTGGTCCTACTCTTGCTTCTGACTCTAAAGTTGCTGTGTAATTTTGGGCAAGTCAGTCACTTCCTTCTCTAGCTGCCCCCACCCACAAACTAGAGCAGCTCCATTTTTATCTTTCTCATATGTTGGGCTTCCATGAAAATTTAATAAAATCGACAAACCATTGGCAAATGTGACCAAAGAGGAGAAGATACAAATAACACTAATAAGAAATTATAAGGGTGAGGTCCTCACAGAACCAATGGAAATAAAAAAGGATAATAATAGAATACTATGAAGAATTGTACTGCAACAATTTGAAAACCTAGAAATGGACAAATTTCTAGAAACACACAACTTACCTAAACTAACAGAGCCTGAAGCAGAAAACTTGAACAGGTCTATCACAAGAGAAGAAATTGATCAAGTCATTAAAAAAGCTTCTAACTAAAAAAAGTCCAGGCCCAGATGACTTTACTGGTGAATTCTACCATATGTTCAGAGAAAAGCTGGCACCAATTCTACTCAAACTATTCCATAATATAGAAAACCCCCAAATTCATTTTATGATACAAGCATAACTCTGATACCAAAAAAAGGCAAAGACATCACCAAGGAAATTATAAACCAATATTCCTTATGAACATAGATGTAAAATTTTTCAACAAAATCCTAGCAAATAGAATCCAACAATATATCCAAAAAATAATACATCATGACCAAGTGGGATTTATTACAGTTATGCAAGGATGGTTCAATATTAGAAAAACAATCAATGCAATATACCACATAAATAAAACAAAAGAAAAATCACATGATCATATTAATTGATGCAGAAAAGGCATGTGAAAAAAAAAAATCCAACACTCATTCCTGATGAAAACACTCAACAAAATAGGAATACAAGGGAAAATTCTCAACATAATTATGGACATAAATACAAAACCAATAGCCAGTATCACTCTCAATAGTGAGAAATTGAAGTCTTTCCCCCTGTGAACAGGAACCAGACAAGGATGGCTCAAGGAAGTCCTAGCCAGAGTTACAAAAAAGGCAAATTAAAGGCACCCAAATTGGCAAAGAAGAAGTAAAATTTCTTATTTGCAGACGATATGATCCTATACTTAGAAAATCCCAAAGACTTTACAAGAAAATTATTGAAACTCAACGATAGTTTCTGCAAAGTGGCAGGGTACATTATCAACATATAAAAATTAGTTGGATTCCTTTATACTAAAAAAGAGAGCTCTGAAGAGGAAATTAGGAAAACAATACCATTTGCAATAGACACCCATAAGATTAAATACTTGGGAATAAATCTAACTAGAGAAACAATAAAGCTATCTATACAAAGAAATTTGCAAAACACTACTACAAGAAACCTAAATAGACCTGCAAAAATGGAGGAATATACCCTGCTCGTGGACAAGAAGACTTAACAATGTGAAAATGTCAGCAGTACCCAAACTATAGATATAATGCTATCCCAATCCAGATTCCAACCTCATCTTTAGAGATATGGAAAAATTAGTTACTAAATTTATATGAAAAAGAAAGAGACCTGGGATAAGCAAAGCAGAAGAACCAAGTAGGAGGTCTCTCAATTATCAATCTCAAAACATACTACACAGCCACAGTAGTCAAAACAACCTGGTACTAGTACAACAAAAGACATACAGATCAATGGAACAGAACTGAGAACCTAGAAGTAAATCCATCCACCTATGGTCAGTTGATCTTTGACAAAGGGCCAAAATGCATTAAATGGGGAAGAGATAGTCTCTTGAACAAATGGTGCTGTCAAAACTGGAAATTCATTTAAAGAAAAATGAAACAAAACCCATATCTCACACCATATTTTTTTAATGGCCTCAATGTGGATTAAAGACCTAAATGTAAAACCTAGAACTATACAGATAACGAAAAAATAGGGACAAACTTAGGAACTCTGATACAAGGCATAATACTGAAAATGCCCAAACAGAAGATAAAATAGATGACTGGGAACTCCTAAAAATTAGACACTTATGGGCATCAAAAGATTTCACCAAATGAGTGAAAAGAGGTCCCAAAAACTGGGGGGAAAGTTTGGCATTGGCATATCAAACAAAGGACTATTCCCTAAAATTTATAGAACACTTCGATGCTTCAACAAGATGAAACAAATAATCCAGCTTAAAAATGGGCAGAGACCATGAACAAACCCGTCATCAAATAAGAAATTCAGGCAGACAAAAATCATATGAAGAAATGCTGACAATCATTAACCACTGTTGTTGTTAAGTGCTATTGAGTCGGTTCTGACCCATAGCGACCCTGTATAGAGTTTCTGAGGAGCAGATGGTGAGCTTGAACCACCGACCTTGCAATTCAAATGGCTTTGCAGTCTAGTGCATTAACCCACAGCGCCACAACATTAGCCATTGTTGTTGTTGTGAAGTGCCGTCGAGTCGATTCCGACCCATAGCGACCCTGTATAGGGTTTCCAAGGAGCAGCTGGTGAGCTTGAACCGCCAACCTTGCAGTTCAGATGGCTTTGCAGAGAGATGCAAATCAAAATAACAAGATCTCATCTCACCTCAGCATTATAGTACAGTTCCAAAAAACAGAAAACAACAAATGCTGGTGAAAGTGTGAAAAGACTGGGACCCTCTTACACTGTGGTAAGACTATAAAATGGTTCAACCACTGTGGAAAACAGTATAGCGCTTTCTCAAAAAGTTGGAAATAGAAATACCATATGACTCAGCAATGCCTCTACTTGGTATGTATCCTCAAGAAATAAGAGTTGTAACACAACTAGATATATGCACACATCATGTTCAGGAGTCCTGGTGTAGCGCTGTAGGATAAGCACTTAACTGCAAGGTCAGTTTGAACCACAAGGTTGGCAGTTCAAACTCACCAGCCACTCCTTGGAAATCCTATACAGGGTTGCTACGGACTCGATGACACTTAACAACAAAAAAAACAATGTTCATCGCAGCACAATTCACAATAGCAAAAAGATTGAGACAGTCTTAATGTCCATCAACAGAAGAATGATTAAACAAACTTTGGTACATACACACAATGGAATATTGTACAATGTTGCAGAATAACAAAGAATCTGCAAAATACCTCACAACATGGATGAACCTGGAGAACATTATGCTGAGTGAAATTAGTCAATCATAAAAAGGACAAATATTGCATGCGACCACTGTTATAATTTTTTTTTTTTTTTTAAGATTTTCTTGCTAAACAAAACATTCTAGGAGGAAAGGGGAAGGATGGAGGTAAAAATAATAATAAGGTGCATAGAGGTAAATACTGTTAACTGATGGTACATGGAGTGGACTGCAATCATTGTAATGACACAAAGTGTATAATTTGTTGAATATGGGACTGATGATCTGTTCTGTATACCTTCACTCAATTCACAATGAAAAGTTTTTTAAAAATCACCTGTGGATCTTGTTAAAATGTAGATTCTGATTCAGTATATCTGAGGTGAAAATGCAAATTATCAGCAGGAGGATGAACCAGACCAACTATATTAAAGTGCTGCCAATCTCCAATTGGCAGAAAGGGTAGTGACTTAATATCTTGTAACAACCAGTCATTGGATGCAGGGTGCCCTGGGAAAAGAATGCAACATGGAGGTAGGCAGTTTCTTCAGCCAAGGGAAATTCCTGGAGGGAGCTGACAGCTGAGAGTTGTCAGCCAACAAACAATTTCCCCAGCAGCTGCGGGAATGAGTTCATCGATGCTGAAGGAGGAATGTTAGCCTTTACCAAGACAGCTTCCCTATTTTGCCAACAATTAGGTTTGGATTGGCCATAGATAGCTGTAATCCAGTTTCTCATCCTTAATTGCTTTGCCCCTCCTTTCTAGTCAAGCTGCTTTTTTTTTTTTTTTTTTGGTCAAATGCAGATGAGAAACTAGCATTTACCCAGTTACCTGTATGGTATAACTCCCATTCTTTAAAATGAGGAAGAAAAAGAAGGTTGGCAGCAACAGTGGTCTGGAATCAGGATGTGAGAATTTGTTGTTCAAATAAAAGTAGCTTTCAGTATTGCCAAGTTGGGCACGTTAAAGCTCACACAGAGTAGAGAACAATTCTGAAGCTGCTAAAACAACAGGTTTATTTTTACAAAGCCAGGGCTTTGTTATATACTTCACCTCTTACAAGCATCAGTGCTTGCTTTTGCTTTTTCTCTGCCTTCCAAGTCATAGTTTTCTCCCTCATATTCATATTTACACTCTTTGATTGTCTACAACACGGAATGGTCAAACTACAGTAAATTAGCTATGAAAACAAAAGCTTTTTTCAGATTGTTCACTGACATATACGGAATTGAGATAACCAACAGAGATGTATGGCCATAGAGACTGCAGTGGTAAGCCACAGTTCTGACTTGCTTATTTCAGAAAACATGAGCAAGGCTCATAACCCAGGAGGCCCCAACTGAAGCCCATTAAAAAATCAATGTGCTTTTTCAAAGATGAGAAGTATAAAAAGATCTATAAAATCAGTGTTTATTAAGAGGCCTCTTATTTGTGGCAACAGGCAGCAGAAAGGTAGACCCTCATCTGTCATCCATGTCTTCCAGGATATTATGCTCTGAGAGGACAGCATGAGTTGCATTTTTTCATCTTTATTGGGGGTTTTGTGTATGTGTGTGCTTATAAAAAAAATAAGACTTGCTTCTTGTAAAATAGTCAAGCAAATAAGTGGCATTAAAAGTAAAGTTCTCAGTAAACAAAACATTAGTTACCATGAAATAGATTCCAACTCATCATGACCCCATGTATGTCAGAGTAGAACTGCTCCATAGGATTTTTAATGGCTGATTTATTTTGAAGGCAGATAACCAGATCTTTCTTCCTAGGTGTCTCTAGATAGATTTGAACTTCCAACCTTTCAGATAGCAGTTAAATTAACCATTTGCACCACCCGGGATTCCAAGCACCTCAAAGATAAATCATTAAACCAAACCCATTGCCATGAGGTAGACTCATACCTATATGACAGAGTGAACTGCCCCCATAGGGTTTCCAAAGCTGTAAATCTTTATGGAAGAAGACTGTCATATCTTTCTCCCATGGAGCAGCTGGTGGGTATGAACCACCAACCTTCTGGTTGGCAGCCCAGTGCTTAACCACCAGGGCTCCCTATCTCAGAGATAACTATTACCAACTGTGTTAGCTTTTTTCCTAAACATATACAAACATATATGTATATATTGATTTTATTTTTTACAAAAATAGGACAACACTATACTATTTTGTAGCTTGTTTTTTCCAGAGCTTCAAACTAGTTCATTCCACTTAGACCCCCTGCTGGGGATTTGCATATCGGAATCTACATACTGCTATATCCTGTGATCCGGTAAAACGGTAAAACGTAGATTCTAAATAGTATAGCTGGGGTGGATATGCAAATTCTGAGCAAGGGTGTCAAACTAGAATTAACCACTTCAAAATTCTGCTTTTTATCTATGTAACAATATATTGCATACTTCTTTCCTTGTTAGTAAACACAGATTGAGCTTTCTTTTTAATAGGAGCATAGCATTCAATGTGAGTGTGCTATACTTATCCGCTTACATTTTAAAAAATTAAATGACTGTGACACTGCTTTTCACACAGGTTTCTCCATTGCTTATAATTGATTTACTTTGAATAGAAATCTACTGATCTCTGGAGAAATGAATGTGAAGTTAGGAAGGGAAACTTCATAGGGTGGGGCATGGTGTCATTCAGAAAAGTCTGCAGGTAGCAGGGGTGTCAATCACCTTGAGAAGGTAACAATGAAAGTAATGAATAAATGGGTGAAACCATTTTCCCCCCCGATTTGAACAGCATGAAAATAGAGAAGTAGGAACCAAGGTGAGGTGAGGGATTAGAGAAAGGGAGATAAAAACAGGTTGTTGTTGTTGTTATTACGTGCCATCCAGTCAATTCCAACCCATAGCGACCCTGTATAGGATTTCCAAGGAGTAGCTGGTGAACTTGAACTGCTGACCGTGTAGTTCAAACGGCTTTACAGTCTGGCACATTAACTCACAGCACCACAAAACAGGTTAGAATAGAATAAATCTTGATACATGGATGGTGAGAGAACTAGCAGGTTTTAGTTCAATTAAAGCTTAATATGAAATAATAATACAGTTATTGTAAACTATGGAGTCCCTGGGTGGTTCAAATGGATAACATACTTGGTTGCTAAATGAAAGGTTGGAAGTTTGAGTCCAGCCAGAGGTATCTCAGAAGAAAAGCCTGGATATCTATTTCTGGAAAATCAGTCACTGAAAACTCTATGGAGCACAGTTCTACTCTGACACACATGGAGGTCACCATAAATTGGAATTAACTCCATGTAAATGGTTTTTAAGTATTAACAATCCTGCTGCATATCCTGGAGTCAGTTCCAACTCATAACAACCATGTATAGAGTTTCGAGGCTGCAAATGTTTACAGGAGCAGAAAGCTGAATCCTTCTCCCTCAGAGGAACTGGTAAATTCGAACTGTTAACCTTGCCATTAGCATCCCAATGCATAACCCAGTACACTACCAGGGATTAGCAATCCTGTTGTTGTTAAGTGCTGTCAAGTCTATTCATAGACTCATAGTGACTCTATGTACAACAGAACGAAACACTGCCCAGTCCTGTGCCATCCTAACAATTGCTACTACGTTTGATCCCATTTTTGTTGCTACTGTGCCAACCCATCTCATTGTAGGTCTCCCTCTTTTTTACTGTCCCTCCAATTTACCAAGGATGATGTCCTTCTCCAGGGACTGGTCCTTCCTGATAATATGTCCAAAGTATGAGAGAGAAATGAAGTCTAGCCATCTTGGCTTCTACAGAGCATTCTGATTGTACTTCTTCCAACATAGATTTGTTTTTTTACTAGCAGACCATGGTACATTTAATATTCTTCTCCAACACCGTAACTCAGATGTATAAATTCTTCTATGGTCTTCCTTATTTTTCATTTATATATTTTTGGTCTTCCTTATTCATTGTCCAACTTTCACATGCATATGAGGCTATTGAAAATACCATGGCTTGGGTCAAGCACACTTTAGGCCTCAAACTGACAGAGGTCTTGTATAATACATTTGCCTAATGCAATACATAATTTGATTTCTTGACTGCTGCTTTCATGAGTGTTGATCGTGAATCCAAGCAAAATGAAGTTTTTTTGACAACTTCACTCTTTTCTCCATTTATCACGATGTTATATACTGGTCCAATGGTGAGGATTTTTGTTTTCTTTACATTGATGTGCAACCCATACTGAAGGCTGTGGTCGATCATTGATCTTCATCAGTAAGTATTTTAAGTCCTCTTCACTTTCAACAAACAAAGTTGTATCATCTGCATATTTTAGGTTGTTAATGAGCCTTCTTCTATTCATGACGTCATCTTCTTTTTCATATAATCCAGCTTCTTGGATTATTGCTGAGCATACAGATTTAATATGTATGGTGAAAGAATACAACCCTGGCATACATATTTCCTGACTTTAAACCATTCGGTGTTTCCTTGTTCTGTTTGAATAACTGCTTCTTGGTCTATGTACAGGTTCCTCATGAGCACGGTTAAGTGTTCTGTAACACTCATTCTCTGCAGTGTTAACCAGAGCTTTCATGATTGAAACAGTTGAAAGCCTATGTTTAGTCAATAAAGCACAGGTAAACATCTTTCTGATATTCTTTTATTTCAGTCAAGATCCATCTAATGTCAGCAATGATATCCCTCATTCCACATCCTCACTGATTCTAACTTGAACCTATGGCAGTTCCCTTTCAATGTACTGTTGCAACTGTTTTTGGATTATCTTTAGCAAAATTTTATTTGCATGATAGTAATGATATTGTTCGATGATTTCAACATCTGTTGAGTTACCTCTCTTTGGAATGGGCACCAATATGGATCTCTTCCAATAAGTTGGCTAGGTAGCTGTCTTACAAATTTCTTGGCATAGATGAGTGAGTGTCTGCAGTGCTGCTTCAGTTTTTTGAAATATTTCAATTTGTATTCAAACAATTCCTGGAGTCTTGTTCTTTGCCTTCAATGTACCTTGGACTTCTTCCTTCAGTACCACTGGCTATTGATCATATGCTACCTTTCAAAATGGCTGAACATCAACCATTTCTTTTTGGTACAGTATTCCTTCTATCTTCTTGTGATGCTTTCTGCATCATTCAATATTTTGACCAAAGAATCCTTCAGTATTTCAAGTTAAGGCTTGAAATTTTACTCAGTTCTCTCAACTTGAAAAATGCTGAGCACGTTCTTCCCTTTTGGCTTTCCAACTCCAAATCTTTATACATTTCATTTTAATATTTGACTTTGTCTTCTCAAGCTGCCCTTTGAAATTTTCTGTTAAGCTCTTTTACCTCATTTCCTCAATTTACTTTAGCATCTCTATGCTGAGGAGCAAGTTTCAGAGTCTCTGCTGGCATCTATTTTGGTCTTTTCTTTCTTCGTTGTCTTCTTAATGACCTTTTGCTTTCTTCCGGTATGATGTTCTTGATGTCATCCCATAACTCTTCTGGTGTTCAGTCATTAGAGTCTAATGCATCAAATTTGTTCTTCAGATGATCTCTAAATTCAGGTGGGATGTGATCAAGGTCATACCTTGACTTTCTTGAACTTGTTTTAATTTCTTCAACTTCAGTCTGAATGTGCATATAAGCAAATGATGGACTGTTCCACAGTCTACCCATGGCCTGGTTTTGACTGACAATATGGAGCTTTTCCACTTTCTCTTTCCACAGAAGTCATCAATTTGATTTGTGTGTATTCCATCTGGTGAAGTCCATGTGCATAATTGTCTTTTATGTTATTTTTTGGTTATCATTGTTTGTTTGTTTTAAATGTTTTATTGTGAATTATGTGATAGTTTACGTGGGAGAACATTAGCTTTACATTCATCCTATCATATATCATTTCATTGCCATGGTTACAATACCCTCCATGCATCCTCAACCAACCAAAGGGTATACCCTACAAGCCTGCCCCCCGGTCCTCAGCACAAAGCCCCTCTCCCTCTCTGGGTCTAGCATCCCCAGCTGCTCCATCTCTCCACGTCATCATCTCTGCTTCCATCTCTGGTGTCACTGTTTCTCTGGGTAAGGTCCTACACTTCTCCCTTGCTGGTCCCAGGGACCTCTGCTCCTGGACTGCAAAGTCAATCACTCCCCTCCTTTTGCTACAAAACATCTACCTTTACATTTCCAACCCTCACAGTCAGTCCTGATAGTAATTATTCACTATTGTACCACAGGAGACCTATCCGCATCTCCTTTCATCAGCCCCGCCCAGACAAATTGGATACTATTCAGTGGAGAATCTACCTTCCTCCACGCCCTCTGGATCTAGACTCCTTCTTGAAAGCTTGTAAGCCAGTCACTTCTTGCCTTTGTAGCACCCCAATTTTGGGTAGCCGATGTCCAAATTGCCCATCCCTGTCTACTCTGTGTATGGAGGGGGTGGGAATGATCATTGCTGTAAAGATTTGTTCCCTCTTTTGAGCTACTGCATCCATAGATGTAAGTCAAGTTAATCAAATTGTATCAGATTACTCTTTTTTTTTTCCTCTTCTTTCTTCTTCTAATTGAGTTCTGATCATCCAGTCATTGAAGCCAGGTTTTCTGTTGTTTTAAAAAGGTATTTGCAATGAAGAAATCACTGGTCTTGCACAATTCTATCATGCAATTTTCAGCACCATTTCTATCACCAAGGTCATGCTTTCCTACTACTGATCCTTCTTCTTTGAATTCCAATCACTGTTAATTATCAATACATCTTGACTGCATTTTTTGTCAATTTTAGACTGAAGAAGCTGGTAGGATTCTTCAATTTCATCTTCACTGGATTTTGTGGTTGATGCCTAAATTTTAATAACAGTCCATATAAATAACCAATAACCCCATAATCAGGCACACTGGTCAGATAGACAAACAATAACCCCATAATCAGGCACACTGGTCAGATCACATCTGAATTATCAAGATCAATAAATTATTGACAAATATCCACAGGAGAGGAACATAACAGTGAGGGAAATTGTCATCATGTCATACAAGTAACTGCTGAAAGATTGGAACATTTTTGCCAGAAAAAAAAAGTAGGTTAAGGGGAGACATGCTAACAGCCTTCAAAAAGTGAAGGACTGTTACATGGAGAAGGGATTCAATTTGTTCTGTCACCCAGTTCTGTTCCACTCAAAGAATGGAATAGGACTAATGAGTAGAGATTACGAAAAGGCAGAGTTTTGACTCACATGTAAAACTTGTATTTTGCTAAAAGGCCTTAAAACAAAGTTTACTTCAAATATATCAAAGACTCCCAGTGTAATTTCATTACCATTATTATTCAGCCAATATTTTCTTCATAAATAGTACAGAAGTAAAATTCAACTTAACCCTTGTTGAATTTTCATAAATTCTTAATTAGATTCAAATTAATGAGGCCATATTGTACATTGCTTAAGAAAGATTTTCAAAGACCTTAATCTCTTCCTTCCTGTTTATTTCTTAATCCTATGCCTTGGCCCACCATGTACCCTCAACTCCCACTGAAGCAGAAAGCACATCAAAAACCCACACGAAAATGTAAATCTCAGAAATAAATATGCGTGGTTGGTTTAAAAAAGAGTAAGAATTAACATTTAAAGCAATGGTAATTTACTCTGATCTGTAATTTTGAGCTCCTGTGCTGAAATTTCTCATTTGGAAATTACCAAGTGCTTGGGTCTCATTTGTGATCTTCTTCCTGCATACACCCAGCACACAAAGGAGTCATAATGACTGGCTGAGTCACTACTGCCATCTCCTTGAAGCATGCTCTCGAAATGTCAATACAATTTTATATGGAGCAGTGAAAAAGATTCTCAACTGTAGTTTACTACAGAGTGAGCCCAAAACAGCACAGAACCAGGAATGTATTCAAAGGGCATCAGGATCTTCTTCCTTTTTCTACTCCTCTAGTGGTTGGCTTGGTTCTGTACAGATCATGTTCCTATTAGTCATTTTTGTTTTTATGTGTCACAAGTTGGTTTTGACTCATAACAACCCTATGTACAATAGAAGAAATTGTCCTGAGCCATTCTTATAAGCCTTGCTATTTTTTAGCCCATTGTTGCAGTCACTGTGTTAATCCATCTCATTGAGGGTATTTCTTTTTTTTTTAAACTGACCCTCAACTTTACAAAACATGACATCCTTCCCTAGGGACTGGTCCCTCAGGATAACAAGTCTAAAGTATGTAAAACAAATGCTCACTACCCACCCTTCTAAGGAACATTCTACCCTGTACTTCTTCCAAGACAGATTTGTTCATTCTTCCGGCAGTCTGTGGTATATTCAATATTCTTTGCCAACACCATAATTCAAAAGCATCAGTTCTTCGGTCTTCCTTGTTCATTGCCTAGCTTTCACATGCATATGGAACAATTGAAAATACTAGGACTTGAGGTCTGGTTTACTTTTGAATACTTTAAACAGGTCTGTTATAGCAGATATGCCCAGTGCATTATGTTGCTTGATTTCTTGACTGATACCCTCATGGGACTTGATTGTAGATGGATCAAGTAAAATGGAATCCTTGACAACTTCAATATTTTCTCTATTTATCATGATATTATCATGATATGGATCTAGTTGTGAGGACTTTTGCTTTCTTTGTGTTGAGGTATAATCTATACTGAAAGTTGTAGTCTTTGGTCTTTATCAGTATTTCAAGTCCTCTTTACTTTCAGCAAACAAAGTTGTGTCAGCTACATATCACAGGTTGTTAATGAGTCTTCTCGAATACTATTGCTACTCAGATTATTTGCTTAGCATACAGACTAAATAAGTATGGTGAAAGGATACAACCCTGATGCACACCTTCCTTGATTTTAAACTACTTGGTTTGTTCCAACAAACTGCTTCTTGGTCTATGTACAGGTTCATCATTGTTGTTGTTGTTAAGTGCCGTCGAGTCGGTTCCGACCCATAGCGACCCTGAATAGGGTTTCCGAGGCTGTAAATCTTTACGGGAGCAGATCGCCTCATCTTTCTCCCGCGGAGCAGCTGGTAGTTTCGAACTGCTGACCTTCCAGTTTGCAGCCCGATTCGTAACCACTACGGTTCATCATGAGCACAGTTAAATATTCTGGAATACTCATTCCTCTCAATGTTATCCATAATTTGTTATGACCCACACAACTGAATGCCTTTATGTAGTCAATAAAACATAGATAAGCATCTTTCTGATATTCTCTACTTTCAGCCAAGTTCTATTTGATGTCAGCAGTGATATGCCTTATTCCACGTCCTCTTCTGAATCCAACTTGAATTTCTGGTAGTACTCTGGATATATACTGTTACAAGCACTTTTGAATTATATTCAGCAATTTTTTACATGTGTGAGATAGTAATGATATTACATAATAATTTCCACATTCTGTCAGATAATCTTTCTTTTGGATGGGCATAAATGTGCATCTCCTCCAGTCAGATGGCCAGGTACCTGTCTTCCAGATTTCTTGGCATAGACAAGTGAGTGTTTTCAGCCTTGCATCCAATTATTGAAACATCTCAATTGACATTCTGTCAATTTCTGAGCCTTATTTTTCATTAATGCTTCAGTGAAGCTTGGACAGTTTCCTTAAAAACCATCAGTTCTTGATCATATGCTACCTCCTAAAATGGTTGAATGTCTACCAATTTTAGTACATTGCCTGTATTCTTTCCATTTTTCTTTTGATGCTTCCTGTGCCTTTCAATATTTAGCCCATAGAATCCTTCAATATTTCAGCTAGAGGCTTGATTTTTTTTCTTCTGTTCTTTCAGCTTGAGAAATGCTGAGTGTGTTCTTCTTCCCTTTGGTTTTGGAAATCCAGGTCTTTGCATATTTCATTATAATACTTTACTTCATCTTTTCCAGCTGCCCTTTGAAACCTTCTATTCAGCTTTTACTTAATCATTTATTCCTTTTGCTTTAGTTTCTCTACTTTCAAGAGAAAGCTTCAGAGTCTCTTCTGAAATCAATTTTTGTCTTTTATTTTTGTTCCTGTCTTTTTAATTACCTTTACTTCCTTTATGTATGATTTCCATCATGTCATTCCACAACTTGTCTGGTCTTCAGTCTTAGAGTTCAATACATCTAATCTACTCTTTAGATAATCTCTAAATTCAGGTCGGAAATATTCAATTTAGCTCTCCTGGACTTGTTTTAGTTTTCTTAAACTTCAGCTTGAACTTTCACATGAGCAGTTGATGCAGTCAGCCCCTGACCTTGTTCTGTATGATGATATTGAAATTCTCCATGGGTCTTTGCACAGATGTACTCAATTTTATTCCTGTGAGATCCTAATGTATACTCACCATTTATGTTGTTGAGAAACATTTTCAATGAACATGTCATTGGTCTTGAAAATTCCATCATGGGATCTCCTGCTTTGTTTCTATCACCAAGCTCATATTTTTCAACTATGAATCTTTCTTTTGGGAGTCCTGGTGTGGCACTGTAGGATAAGCATTGAACTGCTAACCACAAGGCTGGTGGTTCAAACCCACCAGTCATTCCTAGGAAACCCTATACAGGGTCTCTGTGAGTCAGAACTGACTCAACGACACTTAACAACAACAACAAATATAACAATTCAGAATTTATGAAAAGAAAGGAGCTGTTTTTGATGATATCCCAAAAAGATATCAATGCTTGATGGTTTGAACCTACCCAGAATAAAGATTTGATGATCTACTTCCATAAAGATTACAATCAAGAAAATTATTCCTTTGTAGTGTATACCCTTTGGTTGGTTGATGATGCAGGGAGGGGATTGTAACCATGGCAATGAAACAATATACAATAGGATGAATGTAAAACTAATGTTCTCCCATGTAAACTATCACATAATTCACAATAAAACATTTAAAAAAAAAAAGAAAACTATTCTTTAACACATGGGATTGACATGAATCCAAATGGATTTGGTGACAGTGGGTTTGAGTGTTTTTGTTTTTTCATACTTGATGTAACTATAATAAAATTATGGATTCATATCAAAGCAAAAATAAGACATCATATCATATTTTGTTGTTAAGTGCCATCGAGTTGGTTCAGACTCATAGAGACCCTGTATATAGTTTCCAAGTAGCCACTGGTTAAGTTTGAACCACCAACCTTACGGTTCAATCCTACCTTGGATCCAGTGCTTATCATATCATATCTGTTATTGTTAAGTGCTATTGAGTCATTTCCTACTCATAGAGACCCTGTATAAGGTTTCCAAGGAGCGGGTGGTGAGTTTGAACTGCCAACTTTGCAGTTCAAACTGATCTTTTGGTTCGGTGCTTATCCTACAGCACCATACCAGGACTCATATTATATTAGTGACTTGAATAGTCTAAAGTACTGTTACATAGAAAAACCCTATGGTATTCTTGTGAATTATGCTTTCAGATAATCTGCTCTTCCCAATTTCTCACACCTGGCTCCCAAAAGGTTATCCATAACTCTAAGCATCAGATCTTTCTCTTCCCATTCATTCAGCACAGATCTAGGGTGTTAGTAGCTAGTAGGGATCAAGAGATAAGTACGATATCTTTGTTAAAGACTGGTTTATTTCAGGTTGTATTAGTTATTTGGAAGACATAATTTACCTTGCTGAATATTCATATCCATGTAAGGTTCAGCCATATCACAGTAAGTTTCTATCTCTATTAAAGTTATCTTTAATTCTGAAGAATGTTTATTTGAGGATGGAAGAAATGACTTTCAACTGCACTAGAAGTTATTACAGCCAAATATAAGGAAGATACTTTTGACATGCATTCCATAGATATTTTGATAGCGTGTGTCAATAAAAACAATCAGGTACCATAATTCAGCTATGGTTGCTTGATAAAGACTAAGCCCAGTGCCCACAAGTTATAGAATCTGCTTTCCTTTAAAATTAGAGGTGCCAACTGGCTGGAAGGTTCGAGGCTGAAATTATATATAAGCCTGCTCTCTACAATGAATAAGGTTCAAAGGGAACCAATGGGCAGGGAATAAAAACTTAGTTGAACTTTTAATACCTACAGCAAGTTTTTTTCTAAAAGAAAAAAAAAATCATTGTATTTGTTTTTCCTTCTTTCAGGATTTTCCATCCTCCAAGCGATTATGGAAGCAGCGGTGCAAAACAACTGGCAAGTGACAGCAAGATCTGTAGGAAACATAAAGGACGTCCAAGAATTCAGGCGCATCATTGAAGAAATGGACAGGAGGCAGGAAAAACGATACTTGATTGACTGTGAAGTTGAAAGAATTAACACGATTTTGGAACAGGTACATTTGAGATTTATCCCACACCCAGCCAACATGTTAAGTCATCAACCTGAAGCAGTTCCCATATCTGCTAATAGATTAAGCAGCCAAAAGACTAAAAATGCCAACAGTTTTTGATTGCCTTTCTAATTCTTTTTCCCTTCCCAATGACTACAGAAAAAAAAGAAAAAAAAAAATCTAAACTGTTGAAAATTGCATACTATGATTAATCTGGGAGCCTCCACAATTCAATACTACTTATCAGATAAGCACATCCTTCCAAAGCCCAGTTTCATAAACAACTATTTCAAAGTAACTCCTTTCCTTTCCCAGCAAGTAATGGACAAGGGATTAGGACAGAGATGTTTTTGTCTAAGGGACCTTCTTGCTGGAATACTCACTACCCCTAGACCTTCCAAAGAAGAAGAGGGAGAGAGAGAGAAAAAAAAAAAATGAATGTGTGTGTGTCTGTACTTGAAGACCCTATTTTAAAGTAAGATAACATATGGGGAAAATTGTTCATGGTTTTAAAAAATATGAACAAAGTGAAAAAGAAAGACTAAGGGGAAAAAGTATGATTTAGTGGGCCCAAAAATATACATTCTTTAGCCTGGATATTTAAATTTAAGACTAAAAAATATTACAAGAACTATTTCACCTTAAGCCATATGTAGATACCCTAGGATAAAGATCAAATTGAAATGTGGTGAAAGTTTATTATTTTCCTTAGAAGTCTCAATTTTCCAGTTAATAACAAAGTGCCTGGCCTACCATAAACAAAAGTGCTAGAGAAACATTTCCATTATAATGTGATCCCAGTGTACCTGGGAGCCAAAACAACTTCAGAGATTGAAACGATAGTGAGCAGCCATTGCCTGGGAGAACTGTTTTATAGCAAATTAAATAGTAACAATTTATCAGATATGCCTCCATCTACTACTACAAGCAGAGAATGCAAGAAAAATGAAGGGAAAGAAAAAGAAAGGAAAGAAAGAAATTGCTGACTCTGCATCATAAAGATATGAAATTGTTCCCTTGTTAAAAACACCAACTTCTCTAGTGAATCACACGTCACAGAAAATCTAGAGCACTAGCCTGGTTAAACCAAACTTCCCAACATTCTCTTGAGCTACACAAATGATCCATCACAACCCCCTTCTCTGCTTTTACCCCCCCCCCCAAAAAAAAAAAAACCTCCTTTGATTTTCTTAGATCTTGAAAGTGAAGAATCAGGTCAGTGATGTTGGTGCATAGACTACATGCCCTCTAAAATTTTCTACCAAAATAGCCTTTTAATGGGTGACCTATTTAATAGCCCAAAGCACAGGAACATCCTCCTTGTCATACTTTGTTTTCCTTCTTTTCTATTAGTGACTTTGGTTTCTTGAACATCTTGCATTCTGTTAAGTCTTTTTGGTTTTATAGGGTCTTATACTGGAGTCCTGGTGTGGCGCTGTGGGCTAATGCGTCAGACTGCAAAATCAGTTTAAACTGCAAGGACAGTGGTTCAAGCTCACCAGCTGCTCCTTGGAAACCCTATACAGGGTCGCTATGGGTCAGAATCGACTCGATGGCACTTAACAACTCCTGGTGTGGCACTGTGGGTTAATGCGCCATACTGCAAAGCCATTTGAACTGCAAGATCGGTGGTTCAAGCTCACCAGCTGCTCCTCGGAAACTCTATACAGGGTCGCTATGGGTCAGAATAGACTCAACAACACTTAACAACAACAATAGTATGGTATTGTGGGTTAACATGCTGGACTGCAAGGTCAGTTTGAACTGCAAGGTCAGCAGTTCAAGCTTACCAGCCGCTCCTTGGAAACCCTGTACAGGGTCGCTATGAGTTGGATCCAACTCAACAGCACTTAACAACACCAACAATACTGGAGTCTGGACTCCTGGTGTGGTGCTGTAATATCAGTACTGTACCGCAAACCAAAAGGTAAGCAGTTCAAACTCACCAGCCACTCCTTGGAAACCCTATAGAGGCTCGCTATGAGTTGGAATCGACTCAATGGCACTTAATAGCAACAGCAGCATACTGGAGTCTGTGATGTTTTTAGCTTCGTGTAATAGAAAAAAAAAAGTAGACTTCGGAATTCCACATAGATGTGAGACATTGGACACATAAAACATCTGTGCCTTAGTTTTCTCATCTATGTAATGTGATCATAAAATTTTCTTTGCCTACCTCACAGGGCTGCCATAATTGCTTTGAAGGCATAAAATGCTATAGAAAAATATTCATTATTACTACATACATTCAGAAAAACTAAACTAGCATTATTCAAAAACTCTGTTCTGTCTTTTCATGTCAAGTTTCCTATAGTCACATACACAGTGCCTCTCAAAATATTTTCCACATGATTTTTTCAGGAAATACTGTTCAAAGAAAAGTTTTAACAACATCCAAGTGAGGCTATAGAATCAATTTTATTTTAAAAAAAAAAAAAAAAAAAACATTAAAAAGATGTCAACTCAAGATTGTTTACCATTTAAGGAGTTTCTACTTGGCTATAAGTTCCTTGAGTAAGGGACAATGTTTGTGTTGTTCACTGTTCTATCTCCAGTGCACAGCATAGTACCTGGCACATAGTGCTAGATGAATGGATGGCTAGCTGGATGAATGCATGGCTGACTGGATGGATGGATGCATGCCTGAATGTTAAACAAGCATATTTTAGTAAGTTCCATTAAAATTTTGCTATGCTTTCAAGAGGCAAAACGGTACCTACATGATGAGATTGTTAAACATTTTTACAAAGGTTAAGATGATTTAAGATGGTGACTCTCTGCTCAAATCTATTAAGATGATATCATTAATTTGCTATAATTTCTTTATATAAGAATATTGTTGTTGATGTTAAGTGCCTTCAAGTTGATTCCAACTTATAGCAACCCAGTATTAGGGTTTCTGAGGAGCAGCTGGTGGGGAAGAACTGCTGACCTTGTGGTTCAAACTGACCTTATGGTTCAACGCTTACCCTAAAGCACCACATCATTAAAATTTAATTCATAATTATTTAATGAAGCTTCTCATTAAATAAATATCTAAATCAAATAACATGCAATTTCTTCAAAGAAAATATTATTTAAAAGAAATTGAATACTGCTATAGAGAGATGTCACTTTTCTCCCCGGCTCATAACTATTCTTTTGCAAACTTAACATAATTCAAATCTATGCAAATACTTACACTATCCAAGGTAGTTGTATACTACTATAACATTGTTGTTGTTGTTGTTGTTGTTGTTAAGTCCCATAGATTTGGTTCCAACCCACAATGACCTGTATAGGGTTTCCAAGGAGCAACTGGTGAGCTTAAACCGCCGACCTTGCAGTTCAAATCAACTTTGCAGTCCAACGCATTAACCCACAGCGCTATACCAGGACTCCTATAAATCAGATTTTGTACCCTATATACAACAGGTGTTAATGAAAAGTTAAAGGTGCAACTTTTCAAATATAAAGTAGGTCTTCAATACTTTGAAAAGTACTTATATAGCATGATCTCCCAGTTTCCATAATACAGATTCTAATTTTCCCTGTGACTGTTCAAGCAGACAGTAGCTCAGATTCTTCCAACATTTCTTTCCAAAACTCTCTAATAAAACAAACAAACAAAACAACCAAACTTCAGGCTACAGCAGAGGAAGAGCCTAAACTAGGGATGAATCTGTCTTTAATTGCTCTTTTTAACATTTAATACATAAGAAAGGTACTGTATTCTAACACTCATAGCTATTAGAAGTAACATAGAAATGGACAAAGCATTGAAACCATGAAGGATTGTTAGGGCTCATAGCAAATATTTAGAAACTGTAGATCCTGAATGCAAGAGTCAAGAAAACTTGATGGTTTAGTTTAATAGGGTGAGTGAACCATTGATCAGACCCAAGATAGTATTTCCTATTTATTGTGTTATTCTCATAAAGATCTCCGCGCAGCTGCCCAAGTCCATGAAAAATTTGAAATTAACCTTTGAAAATGTTGACTCTGGGAGTTATCTATCTGTGATGAATATATCCTCCACCACTGTAGCATATACCTATTGACTTCTTTTTAAGGTCCCATTGCCATTGAGTAGAGGCAACAAAGCATAGCTTTTCAGAGCATGAACTCTGGAGCTAGTCTGAATAGATTCTGTCACTAACAAGCTATGTGACTTGGAACTAGTTACTTCACTTCTCCATGCCTCCATTTACTCATTGTAAAATTGGAATAATAACTGTACCTTCATATGTTAAAATTCCAAAGCATTTAGAAAGATACTTGACATATCATGCTTGATAGTATTTTGTTGCTGCCAAGTTTTCACATAGATTATCTCATTTGAGGTGTCTTATATGGGAGGCAATCAGGGCAGGTGTGTTTATCCCACATTTACAGATGATGACATGAGGCTTAGAGAGATTTAGGTGACATATCCAAAGGCAGCTCTCTGTTCAATGCTAGTAAGTAACAGAGCCAGGACAAAACTCAGATCTTTTAACACATGGTCTACTGTTATTTTCCCTACACTGTACCACCTCCTTTAATTTCTAAATCATTCATTAAATAAATGTTTATCCAACACCACACCCTAGATTAAGCTTGCTTACTGAGTTACATTTTTAAACAGTTGCAAAGCAATTGGAGAAGATCCAGAGAAGAGCAGAGAAAAATGATTAAAGCATTAGAAAATAGGGCCTATGAGGAAAGGCTAAATGAGTTGAGGTTGTTTAACCTGGTGAAAGAGAGCCAAGATGAAGTTTAATCACCATCCTCAAGCATAAAGAGTTATCATAAAGAGGGCACTGACCAACTGTTCTACATGCTTAAGGACAGTACCAGAGCAAATGAGCTTAACTAGACTAGAGAGACAGCATAAGAAGGGACTTGTATAGGAGAGTGGAAAAGGTAAGAAAGTAAAATCTTACCAGTTCACGCTATATAAATATGTTGTTGTTGTTGCTAAGTGTCATCGAGTCGGGATCTGACTCATAGAGACCCTGTACAGGGTTTCCAAGGAGCAGCTGGTGAGTTGGGACTGCCGGCCTTAATGGAGCCAAACCAACATTGCAGTTTACCACATTAACTGGCAGCGCAACACCAGAAGGCATTCTGAATTAGTGAAAAATCAGATCTAGAATATTCTTAAGATTTTTCTCAAGAGTATACAAACATTCCAACTTAATCCTATGTGTTGACAAATATAGACCTTCATATAAAACGTAATGAATCTTGGTGGCACAATGGTTAAGTGCTGGGCTGCTAATCAAAAGGTTGGCAGTTTGAATCTACAAGCACTTCTAAGAGAGAAAGATCTGGTGATCTGCTCTCATAAAGATTGCAGCCTAGAAAATTCTATGAGGTAGTTCTACTCAGTAACATGAACTCTGATAGTGCAGTGGTTATGAGTCAGACTGCTAATCTCAAGGTCAGCAGTTCAAAACTACCAGCCATTCTGCAGGAGAAAGTTGAAGCTTTCTGCTCCTGTAAACATTTACAGCCTTAGAAAACCCTGTACAGGGTCACTATGAGTCAGAACCGACTCCATGGCACATAACCACTACTACCACCACTCTGTAACATGGAGTTGCTATGAGTCAAAATCAATTTCATTGCACTAACAATACAGAAAACTTAATGGATACGAGTTTTTCCTAACTGAGTATTTCTAGGGCTCCTCCCTTACAAAGATTTAAACATGCTCCTTCCAGCTTTCCCATATTTTTTGTGCTTTGGTGTTTTGTTTTGTTTTCATAGATAATTCAAAGATAAATCTCAGTATAGCTCCTGCCTAAATATATAGCATGTACTAACTCGTTGTTGTTGTTAAGTGCCATCGAGTAGGTTCCGACTCATAGTGACCCTGTATAGGATTTCCAAGGAGCAGCTGGTGGGTTTGAACTGCTGACATTGTGGTTCATAGTCCAGCATGCTGATCCTACAGTGCTATATCAAGTCCAAACCAATATGGTTCAATGTGTTTGTTACCCAGGAAAATTATGGTAGGTATTATTTATCCTGGAGATAGTCTATCATAAAATCACATCACCTAATAGTCAGGATCCTAAAACAGATCATCCCCTAAGATAACTTTCAACTGAGGAACCTTAGTCACCTCAAAGGAAGCACAGAAACTCTATACAATAAACTAGACTGTGAACCACCAAGTCGGTGGTTTGAGTCCACCAGCCACTCCATGGAAGAAAGATGAGGTTTTCTGCTCCCCCAAAGATTTAAAGCCTCGGTTATATACAAGATTATTATGAGTTGGCTGACTAGACAGCAGTTGACAACAAGAAGTAACCTCAAAAAGAATAGTTTTAAAAATTGAAATACTCAAGTTAGTAAGTAAGACTTCTAAAAGATAACTCAAATGAGATGAACAATTTAGGACTCTTTCTAAAACACTAGGCTTTAACACAAAGGAGACAGTGTTCACTCCAAAATATGTCTAGCAATTGTGATCACTAGAGCACTTGCCCCTGCTAGGCCTATGGGCAAGTAAAGCAAAAAATGTTTTAGCCAGTGCTGCTCTCTGTTTCACCCTCCACTAAGCTGATGGTGGTACTGCCCAGTTCCTCACCACTTTGTTGCTCTGCTTTGTCCTAACCCACACTCTCAGTGTTTCTTGTACACATATTACTGATTTACCAGTTCATAAAACAGTTTGGGTTGGCGCCACTCCTTTTTGAAATATTTCATTTGTGGTGTAGCTGAACAAACACAAGTTTGGGCAATAAAATAGACATAACTTGAAAACCTCGATTATTTCATTGGGTAAAATGACTTAATTTCTTTGGGCATGAATTTTATCATCTTAAAAGACTGTTCTACTACCTTCTTTTCATGGATATTGTAAGGATTAAATAATATATGTGGAAAACATTTGTAATAGTGCTTGGCACCCAGTAGGTGTTCATTAACTATAATCATAGCTATTTGCTTAGGAAAATTAGATTTTATGGGCTGTTGCTCAAGAACAGTGTCCTCCTCATGGCTCTTCCAGGATACTAGTTCAATATGAGGTCATACCATGAAAGTGAAATCTAATATTTGAACTATGTTTGTTGTTGTTGTTGTTAAGTGCCATTGAATCGGTTCCAACTCATAGCGACCTGATATAGGGTTTCCAAGGAGCTGCCAGTGAGTTTGAACCACTGACTTGCAGTTCAAACTGACCTTGTGGCCCAAGGCCTATCTGATGGCACTACAACGGACCCACTAATATAAACATACCGCCACTCATCTATCAGTTTGTTGTTGCAGTTTGTGCCTTGTGTGTTGCTGTGATGCTGGAAGCCATACCACTGATATTTTAAATACCAGCAGGATCATACATGGTAGACAGGTTTTAGTGGAGCATCCTGAATAAAACAGAAAAGTAAAAAGGAGAGACAGACAACTTCTGAATGGTTATTCACTGAAAACATTATGAATAGCAGTGAAACATCGTCTGATATAGTACCAAAAGATGAGCCCCTCAGAGTTGATCTTAATGACATGAATGGAGACAGGCTTTTGGGACCTTCATTTGTTGATGGGGAACAACTCAAAATGAGAAGAAATACCTACAAACATCCATGAAAATTGGAAAATGAAATATATAATAATAATCTAGGAAAATTTGAAGTCATCAAAAATGAAATGGAAATTCTACTCAAATTATTCCAGAATATAGACGAAGATGGAAAACTTCCTAATATATTTTATGAAGCAAGCATAACCCTCATACCAAAACCAGGGAAGGACGTCACTAAGAAAGAAAATTATATACCAATATCACTCATGAACATAGATGCAAAAATTCTCAACAAAATCCAAAAATTGTCAAATTTGGATGCCTTTAATTTCCCTGTCTTAATGAGAAAAGATTGAAGTTGTCAAGGACTTCATTCTTCTTGGATCCACTATCAACACTCATGGAAGCAGCAGTCAAGAAATCAAGCAATGTATTGCATTAGGCAAATCTGATGCACAAGATCTTTTTTTTTTTAATGTTTTATTGTGAATCATATGATAGTTTACATGAGAGAACTTTAGCTTTACATTTATTCTGTCATATATCGTTCATTGCCATGGTTCCAATCCCCTCCATGCATCATCAACCGACCAAAGGGTATACCCTACAAACCTGCCCCCTACACTCTCCCCTCGCCACCAGTCTTCAGCACACAGTCCCTCTCCCTCTCTGGATCCAAAGTCCCCAGCCACTTCATCAGTCCACGTCATCGTCTCTGCCTCTATCTCGGGCCTCGCTGCTTCTCTGGGTAGGGTCCCGCTCCCGGCTCTTCTCCGTTGATGGTCCTAGAGACCTCCGCTCCTAGACTGGAGAGTTAATCACTCCCTTCTTTGCTATAAAACGTCTACCTTTACATTTCCAACCCTCACAATCAGTCCTGATAACAATTATTCACTATTGTATCACAAGTGACCCATCTGCGTTTCATTTCATCAGCTCTGTCTAGACAGATTGGATAGTACTCACTGGAGATTCTGCCTTCCTCCATGCCCCCTGGCTCTAGGACCCCTCTTGAAAGCTTGTAAGCCAGTCACTTCTTCCCTTTGTAGTCCCCCCTCCCCCCATTTTGGGTATCCAATGTCCAAGTTGCCCATCTCTGTCTACTCTGTGTGTGGAGGGGGTGGGAATGATTCTTACTGTAAGGATTTGTTCCCTCTTTTGAGTTACTGCATCCATAGGTGTAGGTCAAGTTCATCAAATTGTATCAGATTACTCTTTTTTTCCTCTTCTTTCTTCTCGTGGTTGAGCTCTGATCATCCAGTCATCAAAGCGAGGTCAAGTGGGTACCATCTGCAAGTGTGGGTGTTCTTGTGCATATGCCCTCTCTTCCTATAGGCTGGTACCTTCACTCTCCACTCTAGTTCTCTGTAGTCACGCCACTGACTCTGAGCCCAAGAGTCCCCGGTTTCCCCATACTGCTGGCCAACCAGGTCTCCACCCAGGTCCACAGAAGCCCACTGAACATTGTAGGGCTTAGCTTGCCGCTTGATTGCTGCTTTTACTTCTCTTCCCCCTATCAGTGATGAGTGCGGGCACCAATCAGAGCGTGTATTTCCATTGAGTCTTAGTCATGGAAGGCGGTTTGCACTGAAGGAACCCAACCACTTGTCTTGATGTTTCCTGGGCAAGCAACTTGTTTGTTCTTGTAGTAACAGTCCATCTGCCTCTATTGTTTTCCATTTTTCCCTGTAGGTCTTTCTTTCAAGAAGTATCTTCTTTTCTTCTAGCTGCTACAGGCTGGTCTGCTCGTCCTTTCAAGTGGAAATTTCCCATCTCTGGAGATCTGGATGTGGTTCAGGCTTCTACCTATAGTCTTAGGTATTGCAAAAGCTCCGCAGGAAGCCTCCTTCACTGGGCACATTTTAGCCCCATTTTAGGTATTCCAATCAGTTATAGGCAGAAGTCGGACTTACAAGCTATCTATGGTGATGTTTCTAACTATTCTTTTCTCCCCCCCTCCCCCCAATGTCTATTTTATATTATAATGCAAGGAAGACCAAGATTCAAAAGACAGCCAAGCATCTTAACATTATTCCACCCTTTTCCCCATTCCTACCATGACTCAATCTTTTTAAAGTGTTGAAGATCAAAGATGTCAGCTTGAGGACTAAGGTGTGCCTGATCCAAGCCATGGTATTTTCAATAACCTCATATGCATGCAAAAGCTGGACAATGAATAAGGAAGGCCGTAGAAGAATTGATGCTTTTGAGTTGTGGTGTTGGAGGAGAATCCTGAAAGTGCCATGGACTGC
>NW_006408569.1:16048137-16049321 GCF_000296735.1 Chrysochloris asiatica | reverse complement strand
TACCTTGAAGAATAACAAGGAGGCTGCGAGCCACCGCATAACATGGATGAACCTTGAGGACATTATGTTGAGTGAAATTAGTCAGTCACAAAAGGAGAAATACTGCATAGGATCACTACTGTAAAAAATTAAGAAAAAGAAACATACTAAAGGGAGGAGGGATTCATTGCTGGTGTGGGGGTTAGGGTAAGGGGAGGGAAGAGAAGGTAGAGCACAGGGTAGGGAATAGACAGGATAGTTTGGGTACTAGGGAGGGAGACAATACACAAGATGGGGGAGGGGAATGGAATAACAAAGCAGACAGGAAAACAATTAGGCAGGTTTGCATAGGCTAAGTGGTACAGAGGTAAATAATGATATATGCACAACCTTGGAACAACAGAGCTCTGAGATACTGAGATTGAGACATGGTTGGAATGGGCAAAAGGGGGGAAATAATGTTAAGATGCTGAGCTGTCTTTTGAATCTTGGTTTCCCTAGCATATCAATATAAAATAGACACCTGAGGGAGAGAAAGGTATCGCCAGAAATATCACCAAAGAAAGCTTTAAGTCCATCTTCTGCCAATAAGTGAATGGAATACCTTAAATGGGGCTACAACATGCCCAGTGAAGGAGCCTGCCTGCAGAGCCTCTGCATCACATAAGACCATAGGTGGAATCCTGAGCGGCATTCAGAATCTTCTGAGGTGGGAAATTTCTACTTGAAAGGACAAGCAGACCAGCCTGGAGTGACTAGAAGAAGAACAGAAGATACTTCTTCAAAGAAAGACCAACAGGAAACATACAAAACAATATAGGCAGTCCAACTGATTACTACAAGAACAAGCAAGTTGCTCACCCAGGAGACACCAAGACAAGTGGTCGACCGGGTCCCCTCAGGGCAAATCCCCTCCCAAGACTAAGACTCAATGGGAATACACGCTCTGACTGGTGACCATGTTTGTCACCGATAAGAGGAAGTGAGGGAAAAACAGCTATGAAGCTGCGAGCTAAGCCCTACCACATTTAATAGACTCCTGTGAACACAGGTGAAGACCTGGTTGGCCAGCAGTATGGCAAGACCTGGGGACTCTTGGGCCCAGAGTCAGTGACACAGCCACAGAGGACTAGAGTGGAGAGTGAAGCATCCAGCTGATAAGAAGAGGCGGCATATCCATAAGAACACCCACACTTGCAGGTAAT